>NC_091126.1:77115757-77454507 GCF_040183065.1 Periplaneta americana
GCAGGTCCGAGACAAATACAAATAGAACGGAGTTTGACTCCAGTGAGTAAGAGGGTGGGGGTTGTAGGTAGGAAGCAAGAGAAAAGCACTGCGAGCCACAATGTGCTCGTGAGTCGCATTTTCGCCGCGGCTGTTCTAGAGTCAAGTTAAAAAGTAAAGGTGATAGTGCATCTCCTTGCTTTAGCCTTAAAGTAGCTTTATATAAAAGTACTTTTAAATAAAATCTATGTTAAATAAATAATTAAAGTAGCTTCCAATTATTTATTTCACATAGATTTTATTACCTTATAATATTATTTATTTGGAAACAAAGCATAAAATAATGTGTAAATGCAAAATATAACGGACTACTCTTTTACGTGAGAGGTGTACTGTGCTAGACGCCCTATCATAATATATCACAAAACGTGTATTTGTTGACACCACGTTTCAATTTTGTGTTGAACTGGCAACAGTCAAAGATTTTTCCAAAAGACTAGCCCTAAAAATAGTCCATTTTAGGTGGAAGAATAACCCAATTACATGCCCCCCCCCCGTCCACACTTAAAATATTTTTAACAATTTTGAATACATGTACGGAGGAGCTACTGGTATTTATATTGTAGCCTACTGTAAAGAACTCCCCCCATTACATAGGCTAACTGTCCAATCAGCTTACGAACTACATTCTTATTCCCTAGTGTCTCAAAGCGATTTTTATGTCTCATCTGGCGGTAAAGTTACTTCATTCACGTCTCTGAAAATTAAAGTTATAGCAGACTGTACCAGAAAACCTGATTCAGCCGCGTCTATTCAAAATTAAAGTTAAACCGGACTATGCGAACAAATTTTATATAGTCGGATCTACTCAAAATTAAGGTTCTAACGTACCAACAAGAAAATCTGAGTCAGCCACGTCCATTTAAAATTAAAGTTAAACCCGACTAGACTACTCGTATAAATCTTATTCAGCAACGTACATTGAAAATTACAGTTATACCGGACTATACTATAAATCTTATTCAGTCACGTACATTGAAAATTAAAGTTATACCGGACTATAATATAAATCTTATTCAGCCACGTACATTGAAAATTAAAGTTATACCGGACTATAGGCCTACTATAAATCTAATTCAGCCACGTACATTGAAAATTAAAGTTATATCGGACTGGACTATACTGTAAAACTTATTCAGCCACGTACATTGAAAATTAAAATTATACCGGACTATAGGCCTACTATAAATCTTATTCAGCCACGTACATTGAAAATTAAAGTTATACCGGACTATACTATAAATCTTATTCAGCCACGTACATTGAAAATTAAAGTTATACCGGACTATACTATAAATCTTATTCAGCCACGTATATTGAAAATTAAAGTTATACCGGACTATATAGGCCTACTATAAATCTAATTCAGCCACGTACATTGAAAATTAAAGTTATATCGGACTGAACTATACTATAAAACTTATTCAGCCACGTACATTGAAAATTAATATTATACCGGACTATAGGCCTACTATAAATCTTATTCAGCCACGTACATTGAAAATTAAAGTTATATCGGACTGGACTATACTGTAAAACTTATTCAGCCACGTACATTGAAAATTAAAATTATACCGGACTATAGGCCTACTATAAATCTTATTCAGCCACGTACATTAAAAATTAAAGTTATACCGGACTATACTATAAATCTTATTCAGCCACTACATTGAAAATTAAAGTTATACCGGACTATACTATAAAACTTATTCAGCCACGTATATTGAAAATTAAAGTTATACCGGACTATATAGGCCTACTATAAATCTAATTCAGCCACGTACATTGAAAATTAAAGTTATATCGGACTGAACTATACTATAAAACTTATTCAGCCACGTACATTGAAAATTAAAATTATACCGGACTATAGGCCTACTATAAATCTTATTCAGCCACGTACATTGAAAATTAAAGTTATACCGGACTATACTATAAATCTTATTCAGCCACGTACATTGAAAATTAAAGTTATACCGGGCTATATGCCTACTATAAATCTTATTCAGCTACGTACATTGAAAATTAAAGTTATACCGGACTATAGGCCTACTATAAATCTAATTCAGCCACATACATTGGAAATTAAAGTTATATCGGACTGGATTATACTATAAAACTTATTCAGCCACGTACATTGAAAATTAAAATTATACCGGACTATAGGCCTACTATAAATCTTATTCAGCCACGTACATCGAAAATTAAAGTTATACCGGGCTATACTATAAATCTTATTCAGCCACGTACATTGAAAATTAAAGTTATACCGGGCTATACTATAAATCTTATTCAGCCACGTACATTGAAAATTAAAGTTATACCGGACTATACTATAAATCTTATTCACCCACGTACATTGAAAATTAAAGTTATACCGGGCTATAGGCCTACTATAAATCTTATTCAGCCACGTACATTGATAATTAAAGTTATATCAGACTGGAATATACTATACATATATTATTCAGCCACGTACATTGAAAATTAAAGTTATACCGGACTATACTATAAATCTTATTCAGCCACGTACATTGAAAATTAAAGTTATACCGGGCTATACTATAAATCTTATTCAGCCACGTACATTGAAAATTAAAGTTATACCGGACTATACTATAAATCTTATTCAGCCACGTACATTGAAAATTAAAGTTATACCGGGCTATACTATAAATCTTATTCAGCCACGTACATTGAAAATTAAAGTTATACCGGACTATACTATAAATCTTATTCAGCCACGTACATTGAAAATTAAAGTTATACCGGACTATACTATAAATCTTATTCAGCCACGTACATTGAAAATTAAAGTTATATCAGACTGGAATATACTATACATATATTATTCAGCCACGTACATTGAAAATTAAAGTTATACCGGACTATACTATAAATCTTATTCAGCCACGTACATTGAAAATTAAAGTTATACCGGGCTATACTATAAATCTTATTCAGCCACGTACATTGAAAATTAAAGTTATACCGGACTATACTATAAATCTTATTCAGCCACGTACATTGAAAATTAAAGTTATATCAGACTGGAATATACTATACATATATTATTCAGCCACGTACATTGAAAATTAAAGTTATACCGGACTATACTATAAATCTTATTCAGCCACGTACATTGAAAATTAAAGTTATACCGGACTATACTATAAATCTTATTCAGCCACGTACATTGAAAATTAAAGTTATACCGGACTATACTATAAATCTTATTCAGCCACGTACATTGAAAATTAAAGTTATATCAGACTGGAATATACTATACATATATTATTCAGCCACGTACATTGAAAATTAAAGTTATACCGGACTATACTATAAATCTTATTCAGCCACGTACATTGAAAATTAAAGTTATACCGGACTATACTATAAATCTTATTCAGCCACGTACATTGAAAATTAAAGTTATACCGGGCTATACTATAAATCTTATTCAGCCACGTACATTGAAAATTAAAGTTATACCGGACTATACTATAAATCTTATTCAGCCACGTACATTGAAAATTAAAGTTATACCGGGCTATACTATAAATCTTATTCAGCCACGTACATTGAAAATTAAAGTTATACCGGGCTATACTATAAATCTTATTCAGCCACGTACATTGAAAATTAAAGTTATACCGGACTATACTATAAATCTTATTCAGCCACGTACATTGAAAATTAAAGTTATACCGGGCTATAGGCCTACTATAAATCTTATTCAGCCACGTACATTGAAAATTAAAGTTATACCGGACTATACTATAAATCTTTTTCAGCCACGTACATTGAATATGAAAGTTATAACGGACTATAGGGGAGAGTCGGGTAGTATCGGACATCGGGTAGTATCGGACAGTGCGTTTCTTTCATCTATCACCATATGGTAGTACCTGAATGACATGGTTACGTTTCTGTATGCGACATCACAGAAACGTAGCCATGTCAATCAGGTACTGTCATCGTGTGGTAGATGAAAGAAACTCACTGTCCGATATTACCCGATGTGCGATACTACCCGACTCTCTCCTACTATAATTCTTATTCAGCCACGTACATTGAAAATTAAAGTTATGTCGGACTGGACTATACTATAAATCTTATTCAGCCACGTACATTGAAAATTAAAGTTATATCGGACTGGACTATACTATAAATCTTATTCAGCCACGTCCATTGAAAATTAAAGTTATACCGGACTATACTATAAATGTTATTCAGCCACGTACATTGAAAATTAAAGTTATACCGGACTATACTATAAATCTTGTTCAGCCACGTCCATTGAAAAATAAAGTTATACTGGACTATACTATTAATCTTATTTAGCCACGTACATTGAAAATTTAAGTTATACCGGACTAGACTATAAATCTTATTCAGCCATGTATGATACATTGAAAATTAATGTTTCATCGGAATATACTACAAATCGTATTCAGCAACGTCTAATCAAAATTAAAGTCAGTCTATACCGGATTATGCGAGAATGGCTGTTTTAGTCACGTCTATTCAAAATTAATTTAACCCTTTGTTGACGGACATAAGAAAAAATTAAAATAAATCCGTTTTCTTTAGTGAATGTTGTTAAAATATGAATTCAAAACATACAGTAATTTTTTCAGAATTTTTTTTTATTTTTTATTTATTTTTTATTTTTTTATTTTAAAAAAGGTCGTATTTCTATGTACAGTACTGTCAGTATCCTTGATGGACTTTATTTATCAGGTTGCACGTAATTTCGGGCGATTTATTATTCTTCCAGGTCTTCCAGTATGCAAAATAAATCACGATACTTCTAAGTACCGTCAGGCAACTAAGGGTTAAAATGAAATTAAATTTTGACACTTCACAACGGGTACGATTAACTGGATAGTAGGTAAAAGCTAGAAATAATTGCGAAGTGATTCGATGGGCTTATACTGAAAAGCAGATCTATAATAAATTATGAACATTGATCCGGTGTTCAACTGTGACGTCAAAATTTATGCAGTAATAAACTACTGACCGCCGTTCCATAACTAATGTAAACATCGTCCGTCCGAGTGGTTATGTCGCATCTCGGTTTCTCTACCCGTTCCTGCTGGCCTCTCAGTAGAGGTTTGTGACTTAGGTTTGCCAATTTTTTTTCTTTTGAAGATAATAAGGGAATCAATGAAATTGACAAAATTTCATACAGAAAACTGACAAATTTTTCAGCTCAGATACTAAAAAAAAAAAGTCGACTGCAGTTTGCAGCTCTAATTTGACCAGATGTGTCGTGTACCTATTTTGAACACCTGTCCAATTATTATTAATAAGATGAAATAGTTTCTTGTATGAACATTACTACTTGTTATGCTTAGAATAAAACTCGCCAGTTTTCCAAATAATATTAACATGTTGGACTTTGAACAGGTGAGCATTAAACCCATTTCTGGCAAGCATTACCTTCTATAAAGACTACACATTATAATGCATAAAAGCAAAATTAATTCATCACATCAATCACCATTATTCACGGCAAAATCAAATGTTCATAATAAAGATTTTTACATTATGCAAACGTGTGAGAGAAAAATTATCGAATAGAAGGAAAATAACTGCTAAAAAACGGAAAATACGAGAGGGATGGCAACCTGATTGTGGCTGAACCGTCTTAGATATTCCCTAAAAATATTTACTGTTCGGAATTGGATTTTACGTGATACTATACAACTGTTTAAAATAACTTAAAGAAAAGGGTCGTGTTAAGTAAGCAACTGTCAAGTGGTCCACCGCTGTGGAGTAACGGTTAACACTTCTGAGCGGGCCCGGATTCAAATCCTGGTTGGGGCAATTTACGTAGTTGTGATATTTTTCCGGTTTTTTCTCAACCAATTGAAGCAGAATTGCTGGTCAACTTTCGGCGTTGGACCTCGGACTCATTTCGCCATCATTAATTCACATATCATCATCATCATCATCATCATACATACCTAGCCCGGGTTAAGTTCACGGAGCGGCGTACTGTACTTATACAAGAGCGCGGCCGTTCGGCTACCCAATCATTCACATAATAGGAGTGGTAAGCACAATAAGCCTCAGGCTACAGCGTAAGCCTTCGGGTCTCTCAGATATCTATTTGGGTAAAATGTGCAAAATTATACCTTAAATCTTTATCGTTCGGAAAACAGAATACATGAACAAACGGACTTTCTTTATCACAATTCAATTTAAAACCAGAAACGTCGGACGTGCTAGGTATTTCAAGGTTAAGTTTGGTAACAACATGACAAATAACACTTTCAAGCTTTGTTCACGATGGAAACAATTATATCAAATATAAGATCACAACTCTTATAATACGCTAACTTGTAAACCACACAACGATTACGCTAGAGACAAATATTACAGGAAAGACAATGAACAGTCACATGAAGTACATATGCTTTCACAACTGCGCTACCACTCAGCTGTCCATCATGTTTACTCACTTCAGGAACCAGAAACGGTGCAAGTGCTAGGTATTTCAAGGTTAAGTTTTGTAACAACATGACAAATAACACTTTCAAGCTTTGTTCACTATGAAAACAATTATGTCAATTACAAGATCACAACTCTTATAATTCGCTAACTTGTAAACCACACAACGATTAGTCCAGAGACAAATAATACAGGAAAGACAATGAACAGACACATGAAGTACACATGCTTTCACAACTGTGCTACCACTCTGCTGTCCATCATGTTTACTCACTTCAGCTTCCAGTGTCAGGTGCAGTAGTATTTAGAAGGTTCTGATACCACTTCAGAGCTGTATTTCAAGCACTATGCTCCAGCTTGCATAATTACATATGCAATTGTTCGGACCGTAATACCAAGAGAGCGATGTGTTTTTTTTTTACGTTATGACCGGAGTTTCACAATAACGATAACAAATTTATCGTCCTTTGTTCTCCGTGTGGCTTACTGTACGTGTAACAGCCTGGTACGTACGAGAACACATCATCCTACATCCATTTCTTTTCATAGAAGTTCATTTATGTCGCAACTACTACTTTATCACAATCACCAACTAACAGTTCTGTAGGTCTAATTTTCTTACCTTTACCTTAAATTAAAAATGTTATTACTTATTATTCACCAGATGATAAGGAAGACACTGTATTTAATAGATAGTAACAAATACAATCTCGTTTTGTGTTAGAAAACATAGCCTATATCAATGGACGAGATGTTTACTTTTGGTACTGAAAAAATTCTTTCGTCCAAAGAACTCACACTTTGCAATAAATCAAACCGAAACTATGACCAGAGCTACTTAGCGGCTTTCTCTACAATCCATTTCAGTTTGAGTCCTCTAGGTAGAAAAAAAATGTTCAAAGGTACACTATGCTAAAGGTACAACAGACTTCCCTAATAATTATAAGTAATAATATAACTTTTCATTTTCTATATACGAAAGCAATGACGAGAAATGGAGGAAGTCAGCATATTCTTTAATTAATAGTATCGCTATTGTGTCACATAATGCAAGCATTCACATCACTAACCTATTTCCCTATGCCGTTTCATCACGTGCTCTCCTTTGTCCACACCTGTGGAGTAACGGCTAGCGCGTCTGGCCGCGAAACCAGGTGGCCTGAGTTCGATTCCCGGTCGGGGCAAGTTGCCTCATTGAGGTTTTTTCCGGAGTTTTCCCTCAACCCAATATGAGCAAATGCTGAGTAATTTTCGGTGCTGGACCTCGGACTTATTTTACCGGCATTATCACCTTAATCTCATTCAGACGGTAAATAACCTAAGATGTTGATAAAGCGTCGTAAAATAACCTACTAAAAATTGGTATTGAGATATCAAGGCTGTAGAGGAGTACGTAGTGATAGGGTTATTGTTGTTGTTTAGTCAACTGTCCGAAGACAGGTCTGAACCTCATAAGTGACAGTAATAAGGCATCACTCATAAGGCAACTAAGCCAGGAGATAATGGGGTAGAGTGGCCAGTTTCTTTCCCCTTGTTGTGGATGATGGAGCTGATTTAGTATGGAGGCACATTGCCACACAACTCATTCCAACACGGGTACACGGATAACTTACTTGGGATCAAGTATTTAGGGGTACTTCATGTCCCCACCGATGAACATCTCCATACATACATACATACATACATACATACATACATACATACATACATACATACATACATACATATTACTCGACCAAGGCGAGTGGGGCCGCGGGCGTAATGTGAACCATCACGATGCAGTATTACGAACGCAGGAGCAGTAGCGCCACGGCTCCGGGCAGGAATCCATGGCCTTGGTCGAGTAACATACATCTATTTATAACCTCACGACATTAATATGTTTTTGTTCCTATTTGCTTCACAGATTTCGTTTGACATCACATTCTACAGTTCACTATCTGACATCAGACAGAAACAACAGTGAGGAAATTTCTTAATGTCGTTGCTGGAAACTTCCTTCAGAACTTTGATTTATATTTGCAATTTTATGATAACTTATAACTGAATTCAAGTTATTATGTATATAATCTTTGCTATAGGATATTGGGCAAGTAATAACTAGACTTCGGAGAGCAATATCGTCGCGTTTATGGCAATGCGCTACAAGCCAGAAGATCGCGGGTTCAACTGGAGATAAATTCATGTAGACTATTTTTCCATTTTATTTATTCCATCATGAACTGAAAAAGACTTTATACTCCTTTCATAAGTAGCCTATTGCTTGAAATTGGTTATGAAAATATACACCGCTAAAACAATAGCCTTGAAAATGAGTAGAAAACCACTACGCTGAATAACTTGTATTGGTCAATCAGATAATAGAGCAAAATATCAACGTTTAGGTACTGGGAGAGGATAACGAAAGCGGTGAAGTCTGGATGAAGGAGTTAGACGACACCCAAAGCAGGTTGTTTGAACACTACAATTTGGAAGAATATGGGTAAATATTTGAAGCGTGCATTTCCAGAACGTTGTATGTGCCAATTTGTAAAGTTTACAGTAGGAGCAAAAAGAGTTTTATACAGTACATATAACGTTGTAACTTGCACAACCTGAAAGTGCACTACTTCATTACTTGGAGCAGCACTTTCTTCATAACCTTTCGTAATATTGTCAAACAGGGCACCTACAATTGATATATGTGAAAAAATAGATTCTCCCGATTTCGGCACTTACAACGTTATGGAAATGCACGCTTCATTTAAGAACAAAAGTTTGAGTATACACTGTTAGTGTAAAACCTACTTTAACATACTGTATGCGGCGGAAACTGGAGTTGACACAACAAAAACAAAACAACACTTAGGAAAACAGAAATGAGTAGGCACTACGGAAGATAGGAAAAACCTTGACAGATATAATTAGAAGCGAGAGTATTAGAGAGCAGTGCGATATAAAACCTATTGGAGGCTCGGTTATGAGAAGGAGGAAGGAATGGGACAACCACGTTTCGACGATGAATGAGAATATAAATGTTAGCATTGCAAGACTTTCGAGTAGATTGCCAGGAGAGAAAAGAAACTTTGGAAGATCCCGAAAAGATGGAAGGATTCATATTTCTAAACACAACAGGCTCTGAACCTATAACTAATACGAACATTTAATCCTTCCGGCCGCATTATATTCCAAGGATTCACTCAGTTTGAAACGGGAATGATTACCAGGAATATTTGCTTGGGGTTAAGGTGTCGAGTACGTAGGGCTGACATCCCCAATTCATATTAGTATACTCTATCCAAGAAAAAAATGTATACCATTCAAGTTGGAAATTTATCGAGTCCTTTCCACAACGAGTTTGAGAAAACTGCGGTTCGCAGAAATCAGGATGTACTGACTCGCTATATCAATAATAACAAAAGTAGCAGTCAACCTGGTCGGCGTAGTTGGTATAGTGCTGGCCTTCTATGCCCGAGGTTGCGGGTTCGATCCCGGACCAGATCGATGGCATTTAAGTGTGCTTAAATGCGACAGGCTCATGTCAATAGATTTTCTGGCATGTAAAAGAACTCCTGTGGTACAAAATTCCGACACACCGGCGACGCTGATATAACCTCAGCAGTTGCTAGCGTCGTTAAATAAAACACAACATTTTAACAAATCAATAATAACATAACTGCTAATATTTCTAATTCTTCTTTCAAAAATAAAATCTGGTTTTAAGTCGGTCCTATCTTTTACATCAGCACTACATTCACGATGCTTATTACTTTTTTTTAGTGGGATGAAAAAATCTGAAGCTTGCTGTAACTAAATATAAATATTTTATAACAGTTAATATAAAATTCGGTGTAAAGTTTAGCCAACAATAAACACATTTAGTATTAGCTATCACATTTAATTTAAAATTTAATTCCGTGCGAATTCAAAGTGTAGGCTGCAAGCGAAGAACACATCCTGATGAAAAGTAATATTAATTATGATTGCTACACCTAATTTCTTGTCGAGCGCGTCATCAATTTACATGAGACATTCTTTCCAGCCACTGAGAAAAGAAATGCTATCGCATAAAGTTTCTCAGAAATATTTACTAACGTACACAACGACCGGAAGTAGTTCTTGGAAATATAAACCTCGAACTCAGCATAACACCACAGTCTAGTATATACAGTCACGAAGCTCAATACGTAGTAAATATGCATCCATAGATAGTTGCTAACCACTAGAATCGCTACTATCACCTCATTATAGACAACGCGGAATAATACCGGCACTATCTATTGTTCCTAGCACCCTCCCAACTCAAGCTTCGTGACTGTATATACTAGACTGTGATAATATTGTAGTCGCTCTCAACCCAAAACATTAACAGCTGCCACAACAGAAGGATTGCCTGTGACCGAGTGGTTAGCCTCTCCGTTTTCCACAGTGGAGACCCGAGTTGAATCCTCGTCTGGGTCATAAAAAATTTTTGTGGGGAACATAGCGGAGCGAGGAGTTTTTCTCGGCGTTCTCCCATTTCCCCTCACCATTATCATCATTTCACAATACTCCACAATCACTCTCATTCTGCGATGTCCCGAGTCAGGCCTCCAGAACAAACAAGAAATGAATGAAAATTATATACATTCGTGTCTAATAAATATTGTTTATTATTATAATTTTATTATCATTTCATTCGAACGTAAGATCCGTCTTTCCTACAGCGCCTATATTGTAATTTTGATTGTATGCACGACTTGTATCCCGATTTTTCCCGAATTGCAATACAAGACTTATTGCAATTTACATAAAAATATATGTGTGTACATTAGACTATCTGTTCTATTGTTTTGAAAAAGAAAACAGGGAATAAACTCAATGTTAAGCAAGACTTGACACTCGAGTATTTATAATTGAACTAGAATTCGTGAAACTGACAGCTGCTAGGCAATAGCAACTATTCCTATTAACAATTTTACTCTAAGCCCAAGGATCTGGTTTCAATGTTCACAGCAAAGACGTGATATAATGTAAACTAACTTTGTATAGTTACAGAATGTGTTTTCAGATTACAATTGTCGAAAAATTTGAACATTTTGTTTGTAACATGGACAAAATCAGATCACTTTTACTAAATCCACTCTCCCGAACACGAAAATGATAGTAAATATGTTGTAAGACGTAACGTTTTTCTGTTACACAGATGTTGCTATAGATTTTGCTCAAAAACACAAAATCGCTGAAAATATTGACGTTATCATTAATGTAAAGTAATTATTTTACTAAGCAAAATAAGTAAGAGAATACATGAATTTTACAAAGAAGAGAAAAAGAACAGGAAACTCTCACCGTATCGTTGTATTAAAAAAGGGACCCTAAATTCCCATTTTATGTAGTAAAAATCCCTGGTTTTTAATAAATTATTAAACCTTAATTTAATTCTGTAAATTATTTTAAAATTTGACCAAGAAGAGTATTTATTGTCTAAGGAAACTTGCCAGTAAACTGAAGTATACAACGTACATTACTTTTTTATCTTGTATAAATTGGAACAGATACAGTTACTTTTGCCTCTTTGTGGAGAGTGGCATTTTCTTTAGCCAGAAACCAGCAGTAGTCGCCTATCATGTGGGGATCCCATTTTCCTTGATACCACTGGGCCATTATTTGAATATACAGATGGAATCTCTTTCCTTTTTTTTCGCTCATAGCTCCCACGTTTTGTGAAAAAGTCGAGATTTGAACTCAGGTTCATTTGGTAAGGATTTAATTGCAGATAAAACATTAGATTTTATTCTTTTTCATTGGACCCAATTTTTGTTAGACAGAAACAACTATCTTCAATATGGCTGGTTAGTTCACGCCAGATCATCGGAACTAGTGTCGTCCATTTCAAGCGCTATGTTCGGGTTCAAGTTTGTCGAGCGTGACAAGAACCGAAGTCTGCTTTGAGGAAGCGGATCTATCCTGCCCTTTCAATCTCGCTGGCCTCTCCTACATTCCCCTCCCATGCTTTTAGCTGCGTGAGAGTTTTAGACCAAATCTCGTGAAATTTTATTTAGATGTGACAGGTAACTTATATTACAACATTTTAATTAAACACCCGCGGTAATATATGTACACATAGTTAAATCGCATTATGTTTTAAAAATACATGACAGTTTTTACTACACCATTTGCCGACTGAAATTAGCTATAATTTATTACATTCTAAACAAAATATTCAAATAAATCACAGTTTCTCAGTAACAACAGATGTGCGACTATACGGATGATGGAAGTATTAAAACATGAATACATAATATAAAATAAATTTCATGTCCATAAAAATAAATGTTTTTTTTAATTTTCATACTACACATCATTATAACTTATAATATTCAACCTGTTAATAAATAAAGTATATGATTTCATTTCCATACTAACTTACACATAATTCATTGTAGTTTGCAATATCCAACTCATGAATAAATAAAATTATTTCATTTTCATATTGCACATAATAAACTTAGAGTATCCTACCTGTTAATAAATAGAAACAAAAAAGATTTCATGTCCATACTGGCACATAATTACAACTTGTACTATCCAATTCGTTAGTAAATAAAATAAACTCAAAGTGAGCTTCGGTTCTCAGAGACTCGGCAAACATGAATCGAACATATGCCTCTTAGCGGTTTTCAATGTACTCGGATATTTTAGTTTACATGATTCACTTCTACGTATGGTTGGATGCCTAACGAGTAGGGTGAAGTGTGTCGTATCTTGATATCACCTCTCCTGTTCGAACAGTGCATGCACGACACTAATCGAAACCGCGAAAGCCATAGTTCGAGTTTTATCACCATTCATCAACTGAATAAGGGTAGAATAACATGTTATGCAGCATATTTGAGGGGCCCACGGTTTGTCTTCTTCACCTGCTCGGCATTCAAATTAATTTTAATAAGATTCTTTTACTTCTTCTCTTAATGATCGACGCAGACGTTTCACTGTAAATGCCTGCATAGGGTAAATTTTTTTAAGTATGTTATTTTACGTCGCTGTATCAACATCTCAGGTTATTTAGCGTCTGAATGATATGAAGGTGATAATGACGGTGAAATGAGTCTGGGGTCCAGCACCGAAAGTTACCCAGCATTTCCTCATATTGGGTTGAGGGAAAACCCCGGAAAAAAACTCAACCAGGTGACTACATAGGGTAAAGATTGGTATTATTGTGATACGAGTAATGTTGATATACTTCATTTGAGAATTTATTACAATTCTTGTGAGCGAGAGAAGGACCGGTTTTGTGCAGAAACTTATCCACGAACATTCCCTTAATACAGTCATGTCAACTGATGCCCATAAGTGCAAGCGCGCGCTTTAGAGCTCAGGAGAGCCTGAGCGTTTTACAGCGGAAAGGAAAGAGACAGACGAGTGAGGTAGTATATGCCGCTTGGCCGAGCTATATACAGGGATGGCCAGCACTGATTCAATGGATAAAGTGAAGAGAAATTATTAAAACTGTATCCATGTTAATTTTTAGATTTGTCTGAGAAGTATAAGTGCATTATAAGAATGTAAGTTTTAATTTTAATGCTCATTTTTCACAAGTGTGCTTTTTAATCGAAAGGAATATTTTCTCAACTTTTTTTTACAGAAAAGTGAAATTTTCAGATATGTTTATTTTAGCAGCTTTACAGGTACTGAAACAATGTTTTCGTAAATCTAATGCGTCGTAAATACGTATTACTGAAGATAGTGTATTGAAAATTTTGAAAATGTTCGCATGGAAAATGTTTGTAAGGAAATGAATTAACAAAGCAACTACTGTTAATCATAAACAGAAGATATGTGCCCATGTGTTGGAAAACGTCAGATCTTTAGCTTCAGCAGAATTCAGGAAAATAATTTAATATTCAGTTAAAACATATACCTAGGTAACTTTGCTTTGTACTATAATATTGTTTTTCTTAGTTTATTGATTACCTTTATAAGGCTAAAGATACCATGAGGATCAATTCCAACTTATTATATCATACTCAATCTCTTTGTTTGGGATATCACTTTCTTTATAAATGACGTGTTTCATTCACTTTGTAAAGTATAGTTGTACCACTATGGAATTTGTGTGAATATTCCTTCTTAACTCTTTGTTATGTTATTAATGTTTAAACCACAACTGCAATATTAAGAAACTGGTGTTAGTACTTATGTTTTACAGGCACTATATATAATCTCAAACAGAAAGAAGCCATATAAAAATAACAACATAAAGTTTCACGTTCCGTTTAAAGTTTGTACACCACTGTTTTCTTAATCCAACAGGCTGCTTATTCATATACATAATCCATTCAACTTCCATACCTAGTGCTTGATGCCCTTGCACGACGTCAAGGTCAGAAAAATGCGCTTGCTTTGACATCACTGCCTTAATACGTTGACGCAAAAAACCGATCTTCCTCTCGCTTAGTAAAGTTGTAATAAATTCTCAAAAACAACTATCATAATATTACCAACCTTTACCCTATATAACAAGAACTGTTTGGCGAAATTCTCCATTACAAGAAAAAAGAACTTCACACTCACTTAAAACCACTCATCACAGGCAAAACCATATCTAAACTGAAACTAAAATACCAATTCTTCTCCCAGAAATGCTACCCTCTTAATAATTTCCTGTCGGCCTGATGCTTAGGGTAATAAAGTAATAAAAAGAACAAATATCCTGCCTTTCAGCAAAGTCATGAATACGACATAAAGCTAATGACTCAGAGCTCTTTAAAGGTCTTAAAAAATGAAATGTATGTAAATTTGTGTGAAAAAATATTTCTATACACTATTTAAGAACTCCAAAATGCCGTAATCCACATTTTTCTGCTAATTTTACATCTATTAATACATTTTCATGACTTAAAAATGAAGGGTCAGGGAACATAATTACACTCATATTCGATAATGGCACTTGGGAATTCACTTAAAATATCTGTTTTCGTCAATGTTACGTAAACCTTGTCGACTAGTGTTATATTCAACACCTATATCTGAAATTTAATATTACTACCAATTTATTAATGATGTTTAACTCACTACCTTAAACAAATATTTAATTAGAACAAGTTTATGCGCCTAAATTATCCAAAACATTGTAGGGGTGACACTCAGAATTTAGGAAGTTCTGTTTTAGACCATCGAGTTCAGGTTCATATTTACTGCAATGTAAAATACATATGAAGACATTAATACAAAAACAGGCCTAGTCATTTTTAATGAAATTGAGTTAAGGACACATCTAATACTATTTTAAATGTTCATAGACTCCAAAAACGGCCCATGTAAAGTGCAATAGACACAATGATAAAACACCGGTTGAACAGAAATAGCTGAAATGTGTTATTCTTTTATTGTTTATTGTTTTCCTGAAAAATAACAATTTTAACGAGGTTTGTTTTTGTAATAATACCTTCATATCGTCTTTGATTTTATCAAACCTCCTATGTGACAATACAGAAAATAATTTTTCTGGGGGAAGAAAGAATTAATTAAATATGAATAGGTTTACATTGATCCTCAACGTTTTCTATCGAATTACAATTACAATTATTAATGTATTGAATTAAACACTTCTCTATATACAGAATAAGAAGGTACATGTTCATTTTTCTCTTTCTTCCTAGCCACATACAGATCGTACATCTTAGTGATGCTGAGATTATGAGCTAAATACTTGCGACTAGTATGGCGCCTCAAATAATAGTTTTCAGAGTGTGGAAAACTATTACAGCTCATGTCAAGACAGTCCCCCACTCTTCCTACAGAGCTGCGCACGAGATCGGATGAGTTTACTTGGGGATTATAGGGGAATGGCTTAGCCTTTGTCTTGGACTCGGTAGACACACGCACGACCTTCGCTTCTACTAACCCCTCAACAGAAACGTTGTTCCCGTACTGCACATCGCGAGTGTCTTGACAAAATGCATGAGCTGTAATTGTTTCACAATTCAATTTATTAATATCGTTTCCCTCTCTGATCGGGCGTTACATTTGCAAAAGCATTTTTTTACGTATAAGCACATCAACTTTGCCTCTTTTAATTCCATAAAGTGCTACAAAGAAAACTCTTATAGTCTTCTGTAGGCATTTTATTACGAGGGGACAAAATACAGTATTTAGCACTAATACTCCTGTCATGCGAACAATTATTTTCCCTCTTCTTTTATTTCTGTCTTTTTTTTTTTTGTGATCTGAATACTGTTACTTAAAATTTATCTTGAACAGCTGGGTCAGTAACTGAATGAAGTTCTGTGAATATTAATTTCTGATCATCATCTTTACGTTTTTCTGTACATTTGTTTCTACAGCATTCAAATACCGGTACTGGCAAAAATGCGTTTTCTGATCGTAACCTCCCTTTTCTGTCAACATACATTTGAGTCATCCATTTCCAATACCTGTTAAGCCTAAACACAAAATTTTACAGAAATCAGGAAAAACTGTCATTTGTTTCTAAATTTGCTTTTCTGTAATTTCTTTGTTTAGTTTTATACGGCGATTTATTCCCATCTGAGCTATATCCAGTGCTGAAATCAAACTGTAATGGTTTATTTTTAATTAAATATTTTAGATTGGTCTTAACGGTGTTAGGTTCTGTAACTGGGACATAACGGACTTTGGAACCGTATTTGACTATCCAAGATGGCACACGACAAGAGAGAATAAAAGACATTTTAGATAAAAATTACTTATTATTAATAAAAAATACCGACTAGAATCAGTCTGTTACTATAGTATATCATTATCAGTTTATCAATAGCAAAAAAAGTGCAAATAGAACATAATATTTGTACAAGTAGCATGATTCATGAATGCCACATTAATTGTGAGTAAGTTAAACAACCTTTTAAGAGGTTATTTTTGAAAACACAATTAATACGATAACGTGGATGAAATCTAAGAAAATGAATATAATGTGTATAATTCTGCCTTTCTAATGAAGTCTCAAACTCAGTTATAATTAGTTTATAGTCAGTAAGTTTCAAGATAGGGCTTCTTGCTTTCACTTGTTCCTTCAATGTACAAACACTGTGTCAGAAGGTATGAACGAGTAGCCAACGAGGAACAGTAGAATAATATTATTTACAGTTGTTGAAGATTCTTTGGCTCTCCACGAACATAACATACCTAATATAATGTGGTTTTTATTTATTAATTTAGCAGAAATTATTGTTTGAGGAAGGTGGAATATAAAGTTGTTTGAAACTGTATCTTCTATAATGCACTGGACTTAACAGGCTTTGTTACTGTACACTCTTATGGACATGACGTTTTATGGACCTGTAATAGTCAAGGACTTAACGGGTTCTGGAACTGCAGCCAACATTCAGCCGTAAATTTGAATGGGAAATAGCGCATATAGTACCTGCAAATGTGGCTTAGAAGGTGTAAGACAATACCATCTATCAGATGATGTACAAAAATAAAATTTGAATTTTTGTGGACTTAAGGTTTCTGGAAATGGGCGACTCATTTTACCTTGTGCCTTCGGCTTTTTCGTTTCACATCTATTCAATCTTTTTATTACAGTGACAGACTGGTTTCAACACTATTGCCATTGCAATCACCGCCTTGACTCTCATCACTACCCAACAAAGAACTGGCTTCAATGTTAAAAGTATCGTTTGCCGAAATATTTATTTCTACATTACTTGACATGACAACACATGTAGCAGACTGTAATCATCAGTACTGAACGTGGAGCACAAGCCCATTCTGCAACGTCTTTCACTCTTATTAAAATAGAAAATCTGAGCAACACAGCACAATATAATGTTAATATCATTCACTTTCTTTTATCCATTTAACAATGGAACATCATTGATTTATATGTTATTGAACAAGATTGCCAATTGTAGATAGGTATCTAAAAGAGATGAACTGGACATATATTATAATAACAGAATTATTAATTCAGCCAAAATTTGATATGTCAAACTTATCAAGTTTTGGCAAACTATAAAATATAGTGAGGAAACGTATCAACTTTTTCCATTGCTAGGGTTACCATGAGAATAAAGGAGGACATGGAATCTAAAATAAGATAACATTGCTGAAAAAAGGAGGGCTTTTTTAAAATTGCATGAACAAAATTAAAGATAAAAATAATGGCTCACCTTAGTTCTCTCACTAGTTGCTAGATCAGTATTACATCTGCACTTATCGGTGGAGCCCACTTTGTGCAGAAGAGCATGAAGAGTCAAATTTCTATCTTGTAACAAATAACTATGGAACTGTTCACAGGACATGTCCATGAAATTTTATTTCACCATCATGATACTTTTGACTGTCTCCGTTAGCATGCGATTTCGTTCTTTTGTCCATTGAGCAGATAGAGAAAATATACTCTCAGCACTTCCATTATGACTTAGGATGAATAAATAGAATTTACATATTTTTAAGAGTTCTGAGAAAGTTTCAGTGCTCGCAGAAGTATTGGAATTGAAGAATTTGCACCATTGTTTATCTAAACTTAATCTTTGTCCAATTAACTTCATTGGCATATCTTTGTACATTGCAGAATAAAATTTATGAAATAGCTTAGAATCATGAATTGTGACTTTTTAGAGTGTTAGAATTCAATGCATGTCAGTAGGTCATCATATTTTATGTTTTTATGTGCTCCAGCTTCAACCATTGAAAGCAGTTAAATTCTTTCATACGTTTTCACCATTTGTTTAGATATTCTATGCATAATATCACACATTATTCAATATTCATATTAATTATAGTTGTAATGTGAAATGCCGAACATTTCAAACTTTTTTAAATACCTGACGGACAGGATAAAATGATTAAAAAAGAGGACATGTCCTTTTGCCGGATGGATGGTAACCCTATCCATTGGCATTTACCCCAGTACTGTAGAAGGTAGACATATCATAATTTGGCAGAATAGAAAACATCATGAATACCAACAGAATCACGCAAAACCTCAAAATCGCAAATGTTGGACATATCAACTTTTGGCTTAACACCACAGGTATTAGGCCTATGTCATAGATTTAAATACTTTTTAATTCTTAGATTGGTTTTATTGTTAAATGAAAGAAAAATTATAAATGTTGTTTTTATTTGTGCATTTTAATCTGATCTTGTACCATTTCTTTTAACACTTCTTTTTGTAGTTTTCTCTGATTGTATATTTATTTTGATTTTATTTAAATATCTATCCGTATTATTGTAGACCATGTATTATATATTAAATATTTTGACGTTGTCTATGTGTTCTATATTTCCTGAATGACATTAAAACCATCCATCCATCTCCTTCGTTCTGAACATTACTGAGAGATAGCACCACTGCTAGCGACAAAGTTAGGTTGGGTTTTATGCGCAGATACATATATTAGTCTGAATTAGACACACGGACAGTGATAAGGCTTATTAATATTTTGAAATATAGTCTCGTTAGGATTGAAAAGACTTGAAAAATTGTAAAATTTTGCCTATCGTGGTAAAACGTTTATGAAACAGGAATCCGATAAATTGTCAGGATTTTTCCTGACTGGCGGAATGTTTTATGAAACAGAAATTTGACAATTTGTAATTTGTAGAGTCGTCATTTGTTATTTACCAGAATGACATATTTACAATTGTCAATTTTTATGAAATAGACCCCTGGAAATAAAATGAATAGTTATGTAACTTAAACTCTGAAGGACGTACCTGGTTAATTTAGTATTTACCCAATCTCATTCCATATGTTCTTTCTCTATATCACTCTGCTATAATTCTAATTTCATAAATTATAAAGCTCTTCATATTGTTGGACTTAATAAAATAAGCCTCATGTCATCCCTTTCATTATAAGTTTAATATTACCGCAATTGGAGGCTAAGTAGTCGATATATTTGCCATGGCATTCTTTATTTCGATCTTGGACGGTACGGATATACGTTTAGAATTCTCTTGCAAGATTTCTGATTGGAATCCATAGATATCACAGTCAATCACGAAGCTTGGGGTAATTTTTTTGCATTTCTCGCGAAACAATGCTGCAAGTGGTTAGCAACTGAGAGTAATAGGAACAATTGACTGTGCGACAGTAGCGATCCTAGTGGCCAGCAACTAAATTTAAACTGTAATTGGTTACACATTCCCTACGTATTCGTATTCATATTCATTTATTGCATCCACCTGATCACATACATGACATGGGACATGTCAAAAGTAACAAATAATTACTATTGAGCTTCGTGACCGTACGTACTAGACTGTGCTAATACACTAACTTTGTGGGTCATGCGGACAAAGTAGGCGATACGGCCAAGTGGGCGTTTCTCCATTTAAATAGCAGAACTGGCCTTGTTCAAAGAAAGACCGTCTATGCTCATGTTTTGGACTTTGATTTATCACAAAATAAGGGTTTAATACTATCCACGCCCACACAAATCATTTAAAATGGATAACACGAGTTTCCCAACAAATAACCTCATATGTTTGGTAAGGTTACCTTACATTACCAGTAAGTACCATTTTTTAGTTCAGCTTACGTTAAGCTAGATCAAGATAATTTGGGTTAAGTTGCCTTGGATTGCGTTACCTTTAAGCCCAGTTTCCACGTTGCTTGTTTCGTTGCGTGTTTCCTTTCTTTTGTTTATTTAAAACAATTTTTTGGTGAAGAAGAAGGATAATATTTTATCTTATAAACAACTTCTGATGGATATTTAAGCCGAGAAATGGGATAAAGTGCACAAAATAAAAACTTGCAAAAATTGTATGAATAGCATAGAACTATTGAATATTTTAAATTAATTTAAACCTATAAAGAACAAAGAAAACAACTGCATTTTTTATAATTTCTAAAAAATTCAACATGCCTTGGATTTGTTGTGTCCCTGCAATTCACTGTAACTTACTGCCGAATTCAAATGTACACTAAACACTGGAAGTGTGAGATTTCTTCACCACTTGAAAGACCTTTGTATGAATACTATAACTATATGAAAAATTGAAATTCCGAATAATTGTGACGGTTTCTGCAATTCACGATTCAAATAAAATTGAACACTATACATGAAAATTCGTTTTTCCAAATGCATTACACTACATAACAATGATATCGATCCAACCGTAGCTCAATTAATGGCCTATTCATTTTCATTAAACGAACTTGGATATTCTCTCTGAATAATGCGGTTATGTAACTTTGTTTCCCATACAACTATCAATTATTAACAATTGAAGGGGTGAGAATGATAGTCCTGAGTCATACAGACAAAATTTTATAGGAGAGCGTGTTAAAGATTTAGAGTCCAATGCTATTAGATGCGGTCATAATTTCTTCCGCGTATACTTACGTCATTTGATGAGTAATTTTTATAATATTTTAATAGTAGGCCTACACTGCGTATACTAACTGGCTCCGCAGTGAAGCAAGCGGCAGTATTCGACCAGGCGGCGATGTAATGTTGGTACTCAGAATTGCCTGGTTTAAATGTAGGAATATTCTATTTCCTCTCTCGCTCCCTCTCATCCTCCACAATTCAATGGGGCCAAGGTCACTGACTCTACCTGCACGATACCAACACAACTCCTGGAGTCCCCGTGTTCTGCTTGCCATTCTCCTGCGTAGCCAGTTGGTATACGCACTGTAGCTTCCTCATACATGTAAGAAATGAACTCGCACAAAAATATTTTTGACAAAAGTGTGGCTTTGCACTATCCGATTCTGATCCCTGCAATTGAACACATGTAAGTAAAAACAATCTATTCCTCAAAGTGGAAGATTTTCAGATTAACACTTCTATCTCTTGGCTGCAAACGATAATGACTATTTATAAAATATCCAATATTAGGAAGCATTATGGAAGTTAATATGTTACTGGTCAGCGATGTATGCAATGGAAGGGGAAGAGAACTGGCCACCCTAACCCATTATCTCCTGTCTTAGCTGCCTCATGAGTGATGCCTTATTGGTGTCACTTATGAGGTTCACATCTGTCTTCGGACAGTTGACAAATCAACAACAATGGAAGTAAACTATGATACAGTAATATATTTCAAGATGAAGCTTCTGGCCATATTCGAAAACATATCATAGCCATATAGGTTATTTGAAATATTGCTACTACACACCTTCCAAATTCTCTTCCGTCTCTTCTTTCTTCTTTCCCTTATAAATAAAAATTGTAACCTTTTATTCAATTATCCTATATCAGCTGTGAGATTATCTAGTGTCGATGGAATTGCTTATATTAAGATGGTAATTTGGCGAGTCGAGAATGAGAAATCTCCAGGGATTACCTGACTTTCTCGTTACAGTTGTGAAAAGCCTCTGATGAAAACCAACTAGTTAATCAGTCCGAGCGCAGATTCGCATCAGCATGCAGCTCCTTATTCTTCACCTACGACATTGGCTGAGGTGTAAATGTAAATCTGTGTGCTTAAATGTGACAGGTTCATGTTAGTAGATTTGCTGGGATGTAAAAGAACTGCAGCAGGACAAAATTCTAGCACACCGGCGACGCCGATATGAGCAGTTGCGGAGTCTTTTTGGAAATATACTGATGAACGTTCTCCATAAGTCAGTTCACCTAAAAATGGGTCAAGGATCTCATTCACATAACGCTCGCTGGTAATTGTGCCCTGATTGGAAATAGCCCCAATAATTCTGTGTCGCTTCATTGCACACCACACGCCTATTTTTTCACCGTACAAAGGTGTTTCGAGTAAAATATTGGGTTTCTCCTCACTGTAATACCGACGATTTTGTGAGGATACGTGTCCATTTAAGTGAAAATGGGCCTCATCAGAAAAATAAATTATTGTCTGAAAATTTCTTCAGAATTTACTTTCTCTAAACTCCAATTACAAAAGTCCAATCTCTTATTGGAATCTTGTTCATTTAACTTTTGAAATACGGGAATTCTGTATGACCTTAATTTAAATAATTTTGTTGCTTGACGAGCGGACTCGCAACTTACTTCTGTTTCTTGTGCCAAACCTTAACGCGAAAGAATTCTGAATACCATATTTCTATTTAATTCCTGGAAGTTGAAGGTCACGAGTTTTCATTTCGAGAAAAGACACAGAGTAAAAATACTTATTAGGCCTACTCAAAACTTGTGTCACATTTATAAATGTTAGAATATTCCTTCGAACAATTAATGAACCAAAATAATTCACTTATCGTTTCATGTAAGCGCTTAACCCTTTGAAGCGCAGTGGTTACAGTACGTAACCACCTTTTAAATTTGAGGTTCCCGCCTACTTACAGAGTGGTTTTTATTTCAAAACTACTTCGCTGCGTTCACTGATCCTTAGTAACTGTAGAAGAATTTTATTTTCTCCATATTTGTGCTGCTGAGCCTGTTCATTAAGATGGCCGATGTTGTTGTGTATAGTTGGGGTGTGGAAGACTCGCTACGTGTTTTTATTTCAGTTGTATGCTGAAATATCACAGTTACGTAAGTTTATATTTAGTATTATTTGTCTTTCGGTCTTTTAGAACATATTTCTGTAACAAGATTGTAATTTCTTCGAAACATGTGGCATCAATATAGAAATAATGTGGTGGTTTCAAAACGTAACCACCATGCAAACAATGTAGTTATGCTTACCATATCCAACAAAATGTTCCATTTTCATGTCAGCTTATTCATCATGGCTACAAGGAAGAGATGGTTGGTGACAATCACAAAGTGTTTTTGATAACTTTTTCACAAGTTTGAATCTGATGATCTCTAAGGCAGCAGAATATGTATGCATGCGGTATAGTTAGACATGGGGGTATTGGTTTACCACACAACGAAAGAAGAGACCGCGACATGAAACGTGGTGCGTGATAGCCGTACGTCATATGCTGGAGTGTCCTGGCACAAGTGGAAGGATAGAAGATCGATTCTTTTCCATTCTAATTACCACGATCCATCTATTGTCGCCACTGTTTCAAGGAAAGAGAAGAATGGAACAACCAATGAAATTGCTAGTCCACAACTCGTGAAGGATTACAGCAAACATTGGGTTATATTGACAAAGCTGATATGTTGAAGTCCTTGTACGAGATTGATAGAAAATGCAAAAGATAGCGGCACCGTATTTTTTGGTATTTTGTTGATGTCACTGTGACTAATGCCTTCTTGGTATATTCATTGAGAGATGAAGGTGGAGAACTGACTCTGAAGAATTTCAGGTTGGCAGTTGTTGATGTTTTGGTCGCAGCTAATATTCCAAAACCTAGAGGGAGAAAGACAGTACTAAAATCTATGCACCACTTCAAGCCAACGGTCCCATATGAGAAAAGATTCGACAAGGTGGCACATACGCCTGTGTGTCGATCTTCAAGACGCTGTGCTTATTGTAGCACTGAAGTTCAACCACACGGGAGTAAATGGGCCTGCAACACTTGTGGAGTGGCACTTTGCTTTAATGAGACCAGAAACTGTTTACTTTTGTATCATTCACAATAATCTGAAGGCATTGTGTTCTGCAGTATTGCATAGTGCTTTTACCACGAAACCACCCATTTTCTGTGTCAAAAATTGAAGTTTTTCAAATTTTTAAAATTTAGACAAATATAAGATTAATTTCATTGCAAACACAATTTTTTATTTCCCTCCCAAATGCGTGCATCAAAGGGTTAAGGAATTAATCTGTTTTCCTTCTGTACAGGTGTTCGGATGACAGGCTATGCTGAAACTAAAGATCGTAGAAATATGAACATTTAAGTCAGCGGTCATCAGCACAGAACACCCTGGGGCTAGCGTCCATTACCCGCGGAGAACACACTGCACTATGGTGCACTCGTAGCTGCAAGTGGGTATGCTCTCTACCTCTTTCCTGCTGCACGACGGGGCAAGGGAACGGCTCCGCTCACCCTTTAGCCATTTCAGCGAGTGCTGACGACCACTGATTTATGTGAATAATTATGGTTCAATTGGTTTGCAAACTGAAATTCGTTGAAAAAGAACAACTAATAAGTGATACAAGATTTCTTAGAGTAAACGGATGAAATAATGCATAGAAATTGTCTGAAAATATCAAAGATGGGAAGCAAGATGTATATACATAAATATTCTTAGGACTGGCCTTTATTCATTGGCTCAATACATGCTAAATTCAAGCAACAACTTTCTACTCTTTCGACTTTAGTAAGACGTATATAATCTGTTAATGAATTTACATGAAGAATATGTCATTATGTTTTGGATGAGGAATGGTGCTGCTAATGCCAACAGAATGTTTCGACACGGCTGGCGCACTTTATACCAAATCATTAGCATCACAAACAATATTATGTAAAATGCGACGTAGTTCAACATCTTAACCGGCCATCCCAGGCCCCTCTCCAATTTTCCGTCCATTGTCCTCTGAAACCAGAAAAAATACCAAGTGATATTATTAACATGAATTTTTCTCCTTTAACCTAATAAATTCTTCACATTAATAACAACACTAAGGACAGATGGAAATATGACAGATGGTATATCTATCATCTAATGGGTAGGTCTGTACCAACTTATTTCGCAAAAAATACTCCATATTTTCATATGCAGCGTTTAAATCAATGAACACAGAATATAATAGAGTCGCTGTATAAATCTTATAGGCCTACTGTCGCCGCCATTGGCACGCGGTAGTCATTTTGATCCAACCCATAACTGAATTTGCTCTAATGATGTAGCTGTGTTGTTTCTAGTTATTCAGAGTAAAATTTTGATAAATTTAAATATGCAGGTCTGTGTGATGCATGACTGAAGAAAAAGGACTAAAAGAAGTTACCTGGAATAACTTATCATGGGTATGTATGAAAGACTAATGGCATCATATAGTCTATACGTAAATATGGGATTTGTTGTTGTCGTCTGTAGATCATTAATATTTAAATTTAACTTGTATCACAGCTTTCGAATGTAATCTGAAGTAAAAGTTGTTCGGACACTTCTAATATTCCTTGCAGCACAGTTTGTTCCACACTTCAGAAAGGAGAATATGGATCGCACGACCTTATCATATGTCTGTATCAAAAAGTGGGCAGTGCTGTCTATATTTGCAGCCTCATAAAGTGCTGAGTTCGTGGGGTTTTAAAAGGGCGCGTCAGCTACTCTGGCTAATTGCGCCCTTATCTAAAATTCTTCAGAAACAAAAACATAAACAATAAAATTGGCTAAATGCCAATACGAAACTAAAACACGTTGTCATTGTAAAAACGATGAATGCAAATGCAGTATTCACAAGGCGATTCTGAAAAAAAAAAATTATTAAAGTTAGCAGTTCTCAGACGCTAGGTTGTACTTAAAGAGGAACAATAAATAATAAAACAAATACCAACCAGATATATAATCTGGCGCATTAAAAAAATAAAAAGTTATAAAATATCCGGATGTAAATATCCGAAATGTCAATTATGTTAAAAATATATATAAAACAACAAATGTAACCTCTGGATGTAAAGGGTCCGGAGGATATGTATAACGTGTCAATAAAAAATTAAATCACCCTGTCAAGTGCTGCATTCGATAAAGATATCAGAACTGCATTTGCAGAATTAAAATCATTTCCAAGAGCGTCACGTAGAGTCGGTCGAATTGCTTATTGTCGACGGCCACGGTCATATTTCCTACAATGCAATAGAATGTGTTCGACCGTTATTGGTACACGGCATATAGGCTATCTCACTGCGGCTGAGTCTCGCCACGTAAGAGATAGCCATGGTCAGACGACAGTGGCCAATCCTCAACCGGGTGAGTAGAATCTCTTCGTGTCGTGACGCTCTTGTGGACGAATCCCAAACTCGAACAGTATTCTTTATTCTTCTTATAATTTGTTTCCCTTTATCCAGATCATTCTCCTTCCCATTGCAATCATATTGTATATTTCAGATATACACCTCTCGCGCCAATACACTTCAGATCCATTCATAGCACCGTCCCTGGCCTCGTTAGCAGAGATCCAACATGACCCGGAATCCACACTACTCCAATCTCAGAATCAGAGCTTAGGAGAGTGTGGAAAAGTTCCTGGGTTCTCAACACACGCGGATCATCAGAATTCAAACACTGCAGGGACTGAATGGCGCTTGTCGGAACAAATAAGGAATCTGCCCGCTGTTGTCTAATTAAAAACAATGAAGCTCTTTAAAAAGTGTAGAGTTCAGAAGTAAAAACACTTGTATATTGGCTCAATTTATATTTAAATATCTGTACAATACCAACACAATCATTTACCCGGAATCCGTCAGTAAAAACTGAAGAATAATTTGGAAATCGTGATAAAAGTTCACTAAAACGAAGTCTGTAAACAAAAGCTGGTGTAAAATTCTTAAATTCTCCGACTCAGAGTTACGTCAAACATGGGACCTCTCATTAACCACGAAAGAGTTGTGGTGTATTCCAATATGCGAAATGGTGGTAGATGAATGTCGAGCTCAGAGAGCAGTTCACGAAACTGGACACCTGCTGGACGAAGTCTCCGTGAATTTTAACTGTATCGGCCGTAAAAAGACGAATGGTGAAAGGAGTCGTAAGATTTGTGCTCCTGCGAGCGGAGCTTAACAGCAGTAACAGTAAAGTTGTAGCACAGTCTAGTATATACAATCACGAAGCTCAATACGTAGTAAACATGCATAGAAAGATAGTTGCTAACCACTAGGTTCGCTAATATCGCCTCATTACAGACAATGCGAAATAGTACCAGCACAGTTTATTGTTCCTAGCATCCTTACAATTCAAACTTCGTGACTGTATATAGTAGACTGTGGTTGTAGGGTGTGCTAGAGAAGCACCTTGTTTTAGGTAAATACACAATTAAATTTGGCAGGATTGAGATCTGGAGATCATGGAAGTCATATTTCTTAAGTTGTCTACTGGTTGCACGATAATGAAAGGTCTCTGGAATTAATAAATTGTTTTTCAATGTGTCATCTTGCATGAAAATTACATTTTCCAGATGGTATTTCTTCAGTCTTCAGTCAGCGGCGACGAAGTTCTGTAGCATACTCAAGAGCACTACCTGTTTATTGTGACAATCTCTATCATACAATTTTTGTCTCCTTCGGAGCAATATGGACCAATGATGAAGTGAAACCCTATAATACAATGGCTTACAAGTCATGAAAACATTGTTGAATTTAAAAGTGCAGGTTATATTCAGAACAAATTCTGCAATTACGTATTTCAACTTCTGCATTAAGAAAGAAGTGTGCTTCATCTGTCCAGAAAAAAACTTTATACTCGATGATTACTAAGCAGAATCTGTTAGCACAAACAAATCAAAATCATAATTTTTGCTTATCACTTTTTATTGCGAATAATAGTTTTTGTTTGTACAGGTACAGGCTAGGTGCCGTATTCATAGACATTTTTAGCGCGGTCTTCCGGTGGATGATCAGCGTTTTTCGTATTCATAAACCAGTGTTAGAGATAGTATATGATTTGAATTCTGTACAAGTAACCAGTGGATAGCCGGGGCTAGCTTAGTACGCTCGTAGCGCGTGCTGCGAAATGTCTATGAATAGCACCCTAAGATATTTTCTTAGGGTGCTGTAACTCGTTCCGACATGTCTCTAAACTAGTTTCGTATTAATTATATATATATATATATATATACATACTGTAATTACTTGTTTAAACACCACTTTAGCAGTGACATTATTGATTACGTTTGGGCTTTAATATTTCTCTTTATCAGCAACAGAACCAGTTTACTCAAACCTCCTGCCTAAATACCAGTAATCAGAAATTGAATAGCATCAGTCGTCACATTTTAGATATGTATTCTAAATTTTCTCAGACTCTGAGAAAGGCTCTTATTGCTGTCACTATAACATTTCGCGGGCTGAGAATGACAAGGTTCTATCTGACATTTTTAGCAAAATTGAGATTTTTATTGCATTGGATTCTGCTACTTCACAGCTATCTACCATATAAATTATATGTTGATACCTCAGTTATTGTTCGTGATAAAGTTAGTTTGAAAAGGTTCTTATCTACATTGATTTTATTAACAACCAAACTTTTAAAATGCTCTCCTGTAAAATTTAGTAAACATAAACACTAGGTAGAACCTTGTCATTCAGAACTCTCGATTTGACTAGTTGTATCCTAACATTTAATGAGGGAAGCATGGTTTGAAAGTTCAAAATTCTTGTAGGAATACCAAAGGAAGGAAGCAGTTCTCCCTTCCTGAGATTAATATGAAAGAATTATAATTGAGTACTAGTACTAAAGATAATTGTAAAGTCAACCCCATGACAGGCGAATTCGGCCCAGTGGGTGGCAAGAGGTTAAGGCTCCCACTTTTACAGACAATCGGCCTTTAATAGCAGTAAGGTGTCCGCCGCTTTTACCTCCAAGGAAATGCCTCTGGTACTCATATCTCTTAGAGGCTGAGTGGACTCCTGGGCCAGAGTGTGGTCGGAAGGATTAGATGAGCGGAAATATTCATGACCCTATCGGGAATAGAACCCGTGACATTCCGGCTCTCTCAGTACTAGTACTACTAAAGAAAAAATATGAGAATTGTACTATTACAACATTCCACTTTTATAAACACTTCATAAATTTAAAACGAGCTACTTAATGGTTTTGTTTAACTAGACCATGGCGTTACTTATTGTTGCATTAGTGGTTGTTATCTATTGTAAATTAAAGTACATTGTCTTTGGCTAATTTAAATTAAAATTTATTTTCAATAAAATTGTGTCCCCATGCCTTCGCACCAATGTCGTAATAATAACAAGTGCATGTAAATTACATAACGTCTAAGAAGGATAAGAAGTTAAATATAGGCCTCTGTATAGAAACTGAAAATGTCAATATGGTAACCTTAGTCATAAGCAAACATAAATAAGCCATGATTTCAGAAATATTTGTGTCTTAAAGTAACTTAATAACAAATACTTAAGAAATTGACAAAAAAAAACGAACTTAAAAATGTGTTCAGTGCATCTGGTATGATTTAATATATTTTAAATAATTGTCTTTCAGTAATGGTCAGGTCTACCCCAGTTTATGGTATGGAAAGTAGTTTTCAATATTCAATTTCAGATCAATAGAGGAAGAGGTCGGTCTGGGTGACGCAGTCGGTAGATTGCTGACCTTCTGTGCTCGAGGTTGCGAGTTCGATCCCGGCTCAGGTCGAAGTGTGCTTAAATGTGACAGACTCATGTCAGTAGATTTGCTGGCATGTAAAAGAACTCCTGCGGGGCAAAATTCTGGCTCACCGGCGACGTCGATATGAGCAGTGGCGGAGTCTTGTTGGAAATATAGGCCTACTAATGAACGTTCTCTATAAGTCAGTTCACCTAAAAATGGGTCAAGAATCTCATTCACATAACACTCGCTGGTAATTGTGCCCTGAGTGAAAATAGCCCCAATAATTCTGTGTCGGTTCCTTGCACACCACACGCCTATTTTTATACCATACAAAAGTGTTTCGAGTACAAGATTGGGTTTCTCCTGACTGTAATACCGATGATTTTGTGAGGATACGTGTCCATTTAAGTGAAAATAGACCTCATCAGAAAAACAAATTATTGTCTGATCAATTTCTTCAGAATTTACTTTCTCTAAAATCCAATTACAAAAATGCAACCACTTATTGGAATCTTGTTCATTTAACTTTTGAAATACCGGAATTCTGTATGGCCTTAATTTAAATAATTTTGTTGCTTGACGAGTGGACTCGTAACTTACTTCTGTTTTCTGCGCCAAACGCTTAAGAGATTTTTGCGAAGTGTGCACTAGTCTCTGTCCTATCTCGTCTAATTTTTCTTCTGTAAGAACATGTCTTCTCCTTTGTATTTTATGATCATTCACTGAACACGTCTGTTTGAATTTTTTGGCTAACCTTCTTACTGTAGTGGCATTAGGCACGGGCCTATTTGGAAATTTGTTACTGAAGTTCTGTCGTGTTCTCGCACATGATTCTCTGTATTTTATGTACAGTAGTGGCAAAAAAACCGTATCGACCTTTGTAGTTGATTTCAGAGTCACAGATTCAAATTTTGCTTGTCACAAAACACATCCAGCTTGTATAATTAATTGTAACAATGAAATTTATTGCATTTGTTCGATTCTTACCGTCTTTTGTTTCCTTCAATGCCTCAAACTTACAGACGAAAAAAATTTGATATTTTTATTTTCATCTAGCATCAATATTACCCTACATTTCTACCTCTATTCGGCAAAGATAACTGCGTATTTTTACATTAAGTAGCAATACATATCTCTGGCTTCACTATCCATATTGAAATGACCACAGTTTGACACAATACACAGCACAGGATCCTTTTGTATCAGCTACACGTGTCTGTCCGGTTTTTTTTTTGCCACTACTGTACGTAGTAAACATATACACACCTTCACGTAATGAAAATCGCATTGCAACAACGCCGAACACACACTCGCAACACAAACACAACTAATTCAACTTTCACGGACGAATACAGATGGTAAACTAACTCGCAACTGTGACTGCATGGCGCGGAGTTCGTTAGTGGAAGCAGTCGGGAAACACACTTGCTGCTCGGGCAACGCGGCAAATGAAAACTCCGCGGCATAACAAAACAGTGTCACTGTAGCCCAGCCATGGCGAAAATGTGGTCGTGCGCCGAGCCACTGTGTAACCTGCAACATGCATAGCACTTGTGAAGGGAGGCGGACACCCGAAGGGGAAGTGAAGCAACTGTCTGACTTATTAACGGATTTTCATTTTCCTTACGTCAAGCACTTAAATATAATTTTATACAGTATAAGGTTACAAATTAATTTTTAGTACGTGTAACGAAGAAAGAAATGAATAAGAAAACATATGACACATTATCACAACCTAAAATTAACTGTCTTCAGAATGTGTCCGCGACAGAGTTTCAAAATCAGGAATTATGTCACTTGCCAGTCGTAGTTGATCACGAAGGTGTTTGTCTGTCAGTCGTGATCTAAATTTGGTTTTTACTATTTTCATTGTTGGAAATAATTTTTCACAAACGTAAGTTGTAGCGAACATGGCTTCAACAGAGCAAGCGAAAAAACGAAGCTTCGGATATTTATTTTTTGGCAAATATTTGAAAAGTTCAACATTAATTGTCAAGTCCTCACATCTAGCTTTCATTTAACATCACACATTGTAAATCTGTGAGTTTAAATTGAAGATCTAACCTCATTATTCGTACATCTGCTGAAAAAGGATCGACGTACAGAGATAATAATAATAATAATAATAATAATAATAATAATAATAATAATAATAATAATAATAATAACACTTAACCTTTTAATGTTTCATGAGTGACATGTAGTATAATGCTGTTTTATGTTATACAACCTTTTTCCTCGTAATACTCGTGAACAAATTATACATTTAATATTCGCATCATATTGGCAGCAAAAAAAAATGCGTCCTCTCATTCTATTTGAAACTTTCGATTTTGTAGAGGTAAATGCTTTCGAGAGAGACATTCGACGATACGCCACTCGTAGGTCAAAGATAAATACAAATGGAACGGAGTTTGACTCCAGTGAGTGAGAGGGTGGGGGTTGGGGGAGGTAGGAAGCATGAGAAATGCAAAGCTATCATTGCGAGCCACAATGTGTTCGCGAGTCACACTTTCGCCACGGCTGCTGTAGCCTACTACCACCGACTTAAACAAATTAAGCAACTATTTTACGCATTAATTTTGGAAATAATATGGAGTGTGTATAGCATATGTTTGTATGTATGTATGTATGTATGTATATATCGCCTATTCAAAGCGTGACGTAGTTGCAGTAAATTTTCACCACACATCGAATTTTCATGAACAGATCCCATGAAAAAAGATAAATAATCGTCAGTCGACTAAGCTAATGCCTAGTTGTTTTGATATTATTTGGAAGGTATGGTACTTTACCTTTGCTAAGGAAAGAACTCACGTTGCTGTCATTAAATAATGATAATAGACTTAAACTAACCTAATTGAACGTACAGGTAATGCAGCTCATCCACACAACATTAGCCTATTTCTAAAAGCACAATATTTTGCTTTTAAGTACTTTTTAGATGTAGAATATTCAGCACTTGGAACAAATTATAAAATGATTAAAAATTAAATACTTGCCTTAGGACTCATTCCAATAACAATTGCAGTCTTGCTCCTTACTCTATACTGCTTGTGGTGTGCTAGCAAGATCTAGAAAGCAATAGAAGACACGTGACAAACGTTGACCTATCACGGATCAGTTCATAATATGGTCACAGTCTAATATATACAGTCACGAAGCTTGAGTTCATGAGGGTACTAGGAACAATAGACTGTGCAGGTACTATTTCGCATTGTCTGTAATGAGGCGATAGTAGCGATACTAGTGGTTAGCAACTATCTATCGATGCATATTTACTACGTATTGAGCTTCGTGACTGTATATACTAGTGGTCATAAAGCCGACAAAAGGCTTTCATTCCATTATTATTTCTCCGTCATTTAATATTTATCATTTTCTCATTGACAATGGATTTATTTCGTGGCGCTTTGTTAATGAAATCAGAACTTGAGAGAATATTAGTAATCATACGGTTTCAACTTCATCGTTAGAATGGTGTGCTGTACTCTATCAACATGAGAGCACAATATTCCTAAAGGTGGCCCTAAATACTGTATGTGTAAATACTAAATCTACCATTATAAAATGAATGTAACATTTACAGTAGTATCTTCTGCGTTCAGACATGCATCAACAGACAAAATATATTTCAATGTCATAGCCAGTGTAGATGCTAGCGTACGTATATTATGAGAGTTATATTATCGCCCGCAAACTAAGATACCGTACTACAGAGATTTTCTTTTTTAGAAATTATTTGGAACATAAGAGTACTTTACCTTTATCGATGTCACAACTCCCGTTTGCTATTATATAATGATAGTGGAATTAATATAACCTAATTGAACGTAATTCAGCTCATCCACAGAACATTATTTCTGAAATTACAATAATTTGATTTTAAATTCTTTCGAGGTGTAGAACACTCAACACTTGAAATAAATATTAGGATGATTAAACATTAAATATTTATTTTCATATTTAATACTACCTACCGGCAAACTTCCACCAAAATCACCACCATTAAATATGAAAGCGTTAATCTGTGACATCCCAGAAGGCAATGGAGGACACGTGTTGAACGATGACCAATCATGGATTAGTCTGTCGTATGGTGGTAAGAGCAATTATTATTCAAATATACTGTAATGGCTTTCATTCCATTCTTATTTCTCGTAATTTGGTATCCAAGATTTTCTCACCAACGCTGGATGAACTTCGTGGTATAATTAAATTAGAACTCGCGGGAATATTAAAAATCAACACCCTCAACCAACGACGGATTTTCAGGGAAAGCAGTGCCTCTGCTAACATTTTATCAGAATACAATTAGACAGTATTCATTCCAGCTGAATTAAGAGCGTAGACAAGTTTTAGCAAATGAATTATATTTTTCCTTTTATATTAATTTTAATAAGTTACGCCAAACCAACCACATTCAGTTGGTGATGCCCGCTCGTTATAGATAGTACAAATAATTGATACAGTACCGGAAACGACAGATAGCGCTGTAATCTGTACAGTCGACATCTATAGTCGCGTCGCTCTTATTTTCGGCAGCCAATCACGTTGGAGGTCGACTACATTTAAAAGTGTGCCATTCGCTGCTGATGGCGTTCTGCACTTCCTAAGGCTCAATAAATACTTAATATAATCGCCCGACATTTTGGTTCTTTCGTTGGTGTTCGCAGAAAGCACACGAGGACGTTACTTCCCGCTCAATTATTTGCTCAGTTACAGTGTGTTTGATTTATTATCATAGGAGCTACGACATGATAATGTTTAACGGTACGGCAAATAGATTCCTCGTCTGGCAGCTCGGCAACGAAAGAACAAAAATGACGAACGATACTACCTACCTAGACTTATAGAGCCTTCACTTCCTAAGGCGTAAACAAAGAGGAGTCACGCCGGAAATAACAGCGACGCGACTATATTAGCCTGAAGTGTCTATGAGAAAGCAGAATAGCGCAGAAAACCTGGTAACCATGACAGCAACAGTTCAACGAATACTGGTACGATGGTTGATTGGCGGAGTGTTTAACACTTAAAAGACGAAGGGGTCATTTTGACTCCTTTCCCATATCTTATGAGGACATTAATCCTATGCTACATGTCATATTCAATTGTGGATCTATGATATTTCTTAATTTTATCAAGGTATTGTTCACCTGAAATTTGGACGTTGAAACTTCTATGTAAGTGGGGATATTAAAACAAATACCTAGAAAGACTGAGGGGTCAAATGGCACCCGTCGATATTATCAGTATGTATGTAAAGTCAGCAGCCCAAATACTGATCTGAACCTCACAAGTGACATCAATAAGCCATCACTCATGAGGCAACTAAGCCAGGAGATAATGGGGTAGGGTGGCCAGTTACTTTCCCCCTCCATTGCATACATCACTGACTAGATATGTACTCGTAGTACACTAATCAGACTTGAGATGTAATTATCAGTAATGAAGTGTAATATTATTATTAAATTAGTAACTAGTTTTGGACTCGATTCTAAGCTTCCAAAACAAAACTGTGATATGTGCAAAATACAGACATTCCGCCTGTGAAAAGTGTGAAAAGAATCAACTTGTGTGTTGTGATAAACGTTTAATATAAGGTTGAAAAGAGAATGTTTCAAAGGAAAATAATATTCCTAAATACTATTATATTTTTAGTGACTATTTCAGTGGTTGAGAATAGTTCTTACAACTGTTGAAAAAAAATATATTATTAACGAAAATATTACTTACTAAAAAGGACAACAACTTTAATCCATAAGACTACCGGTATAATATTTAGAATCTTACTGTTTTGTGCTACCTATTACATTTTTACACTGACTGTACTTCTGTTGTGAAGAAGATTATGCTTAAAATATATTGCTAACTTATTACATTACATATTACACAACCAAATATTTTTCCGTGCATATTAAGACAATATAAAACAAGGGGTCAAAATGGCCCCCTCAGTCCTTCTATGTATGTCACCATATCAAGTCTTCATAGTATTAAAGCTAACTAGAACTGACGAGAGGAGGCGAATAAAATTGGGAACAGTCCTCCCACTGCTAGCTAACAAGTGTATCGCTAGTCTCGGCTATAACCTTGAACTTCCTTAGATCTAATATAGATCTTTATCAACCTAGATCAGATATATATTCCTTTAACACTAGAAACAAAGATAATTTAGATTACACAATGTGCAGATTGAGTGTGAGTGCCAATACTTGCTATTTTTAAGGCATCAATATATTTAACCTTTAACTACTATCGTCGGATCAATAATGACCCAGTCACTTTAATTTCTTAGACATCTGTACGAGTTTTAATAATTCAGTCTTGTGGCTTTCTGTATTCTTCCACGGCGGTGTTCTGCATCAGTTAAAGCTTGATTGTCGTCAGAAAAAGTTGTATCTTGCTCACAAAGAGGAAGTCGGGTCAGCAGTGACCCGACAATTGTAGGTAGTTAATACAACTTTCTTTGCGATAAATGTTTTTATATAGTATTTTCTTTTGTGAATAATTGCACCATGAGTGAGAAGAAAGTTTCTGCTTGGTTATACGAAGTCTCTGACAATGATTTAAGTGATGCAGGAGCTATAGTAAGTAATCTTGAAATACACAGAGTGAGGAAGAAATTCCAGATGAAGATTACAGGGAAATATTACAGTCCTCAACAGAAAATTCAAGTGAACCAGATCATCAACCAGATATATTTGCTGTGTCAGATAGTAAATCATACACATTAATATTGGCATATCGTGAAGCAGAATTAGTGGTGGTTCGTGAACAGTATTCATCTGCATTGCTAAATGAGAACCAGAGGTAACTACACGACCATCTCAAGAACCAGAGGCATCTACATTGGCAGAACATGAGCTAGAGATATGTATAATGGAAGATCGTGAATCTGAGATATTTCAAGCATACACAGGAAATGGAGAAAGTGTTTATAGGAAAAATAGATACAAATGGTTTACTGCACCTTTCCACAGTTCGAGAACCAGACAACGTAATATAGTGAGAGTAAAACTGCCTCAACTCAGACATGAAGCAAGAATGATTCATTTTAATAAACTAATTGATTTTTGGAAGGTAATTTTTTATGATAAAATTCTGAATTTGATTGCTACTTATACGAATGCAAAAATAACAGAACTTTCTGCAAACTATGGTAAAACAGCTTCATTCACTAACCACATCGATACTATGGAACTGAATGCTTTTCTGGGGCTATTGTACTTCAGTGGAGTTTCACGATGTGAGGACATGTGATTCCAATGCACTTCAGCCTGGTTGTGCTAGCATATCTGAACATCTATGGGGAGCAATGGATAGGGAAAGTGTGACCTGTTGCTTGACCAGCACGATCACCTGACTTCAGGCCCCTAATCTTTTTTTTTTCGTTGGGGACATGTGAAGTATACACCACTTGACTCGAAACCAGAGAGGAACTGACTATGCCAATATTCGTTGCTTTTGAAAAAATTGCACACAGACCAGTAATGTTTGACAGAGGCCAATAATCACTGCTATGATGGTGTAATGAATGTAATCAGGTTCATGGTAGATACTTTGAACATCTGTAACTTGTTCTCAAACATACTTAAAAAATAATTCATTTTACATTTCTGTGGTGTTCGGGTAAATGGGGATAAGTCATTATTTTGTGCAGATGGAATTTTGTTCTCCAGATGAACACATAAGTTAAATTGTACAAGTGAGTGTACAAAAATCAAAAAAATACTAGCAGTTGATGTGTTTTATTTGTGTAAAAAATTATTTGCAACAAGGGTCCAAGTTTAATTTTCATTCATCTTCAAACTCATTTCTATCACATATCTCCCTTCACCCAAACAACACAGATTTGTTAATGTCACTAAAATCTGTTCTTTTTTTTTTTCGATGTCGCATAGTTCCTAAACAAGGTATCGGAGATCATGGATTGTTTCACGAAAAATTACCCTCTTTGTGAAATATATCGATCCCCAGAGTTTGTCGCAAATGTCCTGAATCAGCCTGTATATAACTGCATCATGTGCATTCCATCAGAAGTTTTTAATTTTTTGGTAAGTAGAAAACTCTGAAGTGATTGATAGTAATCTTCAGATGCTTTTACAACTTAAGACATATGTAAAGTGGAAATTCTAAATGGGCTAAATGCAGGGGCGGCTTTCGAAGGGGGGCTGCGGAGCTGCAGCACCCCCAGACATTTGTGGCTCTTGTCTCGTTTTATGTTGTGAAATACATTTATTATACAATCTCTATTTAGCGGCTCGAATTTTTTTTTTTTTAATTTCGCTCCCATTGACATGCAAGCAATCGTTAGTGAAGTCACTTCCTCCCCTGGTGCTGCCAGAGCGAAACCAGACAAGGACTATAGGATGAAGACACTTCCTCCCCTGGAGCTGCCAGTCTCGTCTCGGATGCTTTGCGCGTTAGTTTTACCCCTCCCTCTGCTGCCCCTCGCCACGAATCCAGAGTTTCCAGGCGCTGCAAAATTCGCAGCAGTTTGTCAGTAGCGCGCAGTTTTAAATACATTTTCTTTAATGTTGTGAGTATAACAAGAGCAACAGTGTTTAATTCTGTACAATATTTACAGTCTATTCAGTTCAGTACCTTAACAATTCAGGAGAAATGTTAAATTAAGTACCCATCGGTTGAATCTCATAATGGAAAGAGCCGCTCAACAAAATACAAAGGCTCGCATATTTTTTGCTAGTTTATCCAGTATCCCAGCTTTCTTCTCTCGATCTCCTCACAGTCTGTTTTAGATTAATGTGTTTCAAAGACAATTCCATCAGCTGGGGCAACAAGATGGAGTTTTAAAATAAGAACAGTAAATGTTGTTCATGAGAAGAAGGAGCCATTGCTAGAATGTTTTCAAACCATAGTGGAATCTGAAACATCTAACAACATCGCAATAAATGAGGCAAGCACGGAACAGTGCACAGTTGAGCAGCGAGATCTGTGGAAATGAAAACCCTAAACAGCGTCGTAAGGTCGAAGGGATTCAGATAAGTGTTGCGGCAGCCAAGGAAGTGTGTAACCTCGTTATCACACAAGCTAACACCCGATTCCAGTTCATAGATCATCTGATATTATCTTCTCTTCTGTGCCAAGAAAAATTTGAATGCTACAAAAGCTCATTCCCTGAAAATGACTTAAATGTATGTGTGAAGCTTTTTCCAATGTTCGATAAAGAAAAACTAAAAACGGAACTCACTGTGTTGTATCAGAGACAAGAATTCAGAAATATCAGTGACGCAGTCAAGCTCTTGCAGTTTCTTCTATCTGAGAACTTGCAAGCCTCATTTTCAGAAGTTGTGAAACTATTACGCATAGCTATCACCATACCAATGACAACTTCCGAACCAGAACGTTGCTTTTCGTGTTTGAAGAGAGTAAAATCCTATATTAGAAATACGATGAGAGAAGTGACCGCATTAGCTATGTTTTCCATTGTAAAGATTATGTTAAACGACATACCGGATTTTAATAAGAAGATGATTCAAAAGTTTGCAACCTACAAGACAAGGCACATGGAACTAATCTTTAAATAAAATAAGTTGCTTGGTTTATTTTTGTATGCAGCCCCCCTTAATTCAATACCCACGAGCCGCCACTGGCTAAATGCCAAAATATTCATTCTATGATAATCAAATAAACCTGCATATATTCCATAATTTATAACATAATGTATTACACAAAAAATCATCTGAATACACAATTAAATTAGCAGTACCATGTCTCGAGGTTATTTGCAGAAACACATTGAAAATATATTATAAAAAAATGTATTGGGAAGAAACAGAAATGGGGTAAGGGATAAGTGCTGTAGTCACTTTCCTCCATAAAGAACTTTGTCGAAAGTTCCGTAAGCACACAGATCAATAGAGATATTCCTATTCTTTTCATCATTGATATTTATCATAGAAAGCAATCTTTCTTTTTAGTTTGAATGAGCTATGTTCAGATAGCAAATCCAACTCAATAGCTGCTATGTCATGGACACTAGAATCTTTGCAAAAAAATTACAAACTGAACAATCTTCCAATTGCACTGAATATTTTCTTGTACAAAGTGATCAGATGAGGTGTGGACAGGAGTTGCTGACGCACTCGCGGTGGAGAACAGACAGTGTAGTATCACAGTGATACCAACTATAGAGGTTTCCGTAACGATTATGCAAGCATATACACAAGGGAAAAATTGAGTCTATGTTTGGTAGAGTTCCTGGGTAGCTCAGCCGGTAGAGCGTTGGTGCGCCTAGCCAAAGGCCCTGGGTTCGATACCTGGCCCAGAACAATTTTTCCCTTGAAATTATTCCAATCAGCTTCACAGGGAGCTATACCTGAAAGCTAGATTTGCAAGCATATACGTGTTCGTTCTGGCAAAGCTAATGAATCAGTCCCCAAGTAACTGGCAAGTGACATGGAACATAATACAGTGTATTATGCGATGTTTTCTTGTACATTTAAAGTGAAAGTGTGAATAAGTATGAACTGTATAACAGCTAATCAAATGTTTACTACCGGTACTAAACGTGTATGATTCATATGTTTTAACCTATTTACAGGAACATTGGTCTTGTCACATAAATGATTTTGATGGCCATTACAAATTTTCCTATATAAATATTTAAAGAAAATAATCTGCTCTCAATGAGGGTGACCATAAAGATCCAGAGTAAAAGCACTACAGAATAATTTAGAAAGACAGGAATTGTTATTAAAAAAATTCAGAGAAATGCAAACCCAACAGAATCATCAATGGCCAAAATATAAATGGTATCACCGCCCTTATAAATTAAAACAGTCCGAGCTTGTTTCAGAGGAGAAGGCATAAAAGAAAAGTGTAGCATTGCATTGGTAAATAAGGTTAGGAATTTCGTTGTTTTCAGATGCCTTAACCCTTAAAAGCCTGAATTATTTTTCGTCAAGATTTTCGTTTATTTCGTTAAAGATTAATTAAATGGATGTAATTGAACACAACAATACTTTTGTTTTCAATTGTTGAAGCGAATCTGTGGAATTATAGGGCGTTACCATATGGTAACGCTAGGTCATTATGTTGTCAAATCTTAAAGAATGAGCTATTGCCTTATAATGACATCTTTCAAGCAATTTATTGAACTCAATTGAACTTTAGCATACAAATAATATATTCATCACTCATTCAGTGTTCTGCCCAAGGTCAGATCTTTCACTGCAAACCCAGCATTCTCCAATGTTTCCTATCTTCTGCCTTCCTGTTTGTCTTCTCGTATGATCCATATATCTTCATGTCGTCTATCATCTGATATCTTCTTCTGCTCCGAACTCTTTACCATTCACTCCCGTTCACCATTCCTTCCAGTTCATCCTTCAGTAGGCAGTATCTTCTCAGTCAGTGACCCAACCAATTCCTTTTCCTCTTCCTAATCAGTTTCAGCATCATTCTTTCTTCATCCACTCTTTCCAACACGGTTACAATTCTTATTGTCTGTCCACTTAACACGTTCCATTCTTCTCCCTATTCACATTTCAAATGCATCTATTCGTTTCTTTTCACTTCGTCGTAATGTCCACGTTTCTGCCCCACACAATACTGCACTCCATAAAAATAATACAAAAAATACAAAAATAAGAAAATTACTTTCACAATACCTGAACAAATATACATAATAGAATTATTGTCGCAATATACTCGTATGAACAAAACACATTTTCGAAACATAACATTTTACATAATTTTTTGTGTGATTTTCACATATTTCGGTAGTAAGGTAAAACATTTCTTATGATATGACAAAAAACATGAGCTACATCAAATTTTGAGGAAGCTGAATGTCGGAAGAGCATTCTCACTAGCACATCGCTGTCTTTTGTTTCCGGGTATCGGAATCACTAATGTTCCATTCTATTGTATCTTATATAATCAGATGTTCTGCGAGTGACGTCCAGAAAGTAAGTTTACCCGGAGCCGTTTGCAGAAAGAAAACACAGTTTCATGAAAAGATTTATTGGAACAGATACAGCAATTGTTGAACTATTTTTCAACATATTTCCCACCAGAACTGAGAGATTTGTCACACCGTGGGAACAACTTTTGTCCCACGCAGAAGTCTCCCGCCTGGAATCGGAACCAGTGTGTGACAGCCGTTTGCACCTCTCTGTTGATACCATGGTAACAGAAAGTCTCAATTCAGGTGGAAATATGTTGAAAAAATAGCTCAACAATTCCTGTATCTGTTCGAATAAATCTTTCCATAAAATTGTATTTTATTTCTGCAAACGGCCCCAGGGAAATTTACTTTTTTGACACGTCTCGTAGCTCCAATGTCGCTGTATTTGGAAGTAGATGGTCACCCCTTGCCTCTTGGGGTGCTCCCAACTTCTTCAAATCTCCCATTTGAATTCTAATTCATTCAATGGTGAGCCAGATCTTCTACTTGGCTTCCAAGCATTTTGTATAGCTACATCTAACAACCATGTGAAAATGGGCTAAAACAGTTTTTACATAGCTAAGGCGAATTTTTATAAAGAAAATAAAATTTGTCCCATCTCTGTCTTTAAAAGTCACTCTCTGGAGAAATCGATTGAACTGTTATAATATACGGTACTGTTTTATCCACTTACGCTTCCCTGATGGCACCATTTCCACACATTGCAGTGTTAACGGTATCATTCTGTTTCTATCACAGATGACTCTTCAACTTCCTCTTGTTCTATAAAAGGAACATCATCTGGTGCACCTATTCTGTCGCTATTAACAAAAATAACCCCAGCTTCAGTACTCGGTTTCCTTCCACTTAGGTTGTCGAACATGCCACCCTCTACATCTTCAGAGTTCTCGTCAGATACAAAGTTGGGCTTTGGTGGCTGTATGTAGAATGCTATAATTTTTCGTTTTCTAATTCCAAAAGTATCTCATGCACTTTCACGCACCTGTTTGTAACATACATTTTGTTACTTGTACTTTCTTGCAACTCCTCCATCTTACTGTTAATAGCAAGAGAGCACAAAGAATGAGTGACAACATATTAGCCTAGCGTTACCATATGGTAACATAAGAAACAATGTATTATATCCACAACAATGTTACGGATTGTAAACTTGTGTTTGATGTACATGAATATTCAATCAATAATAAGTAAAATACCACAACAAACATTACAATCAAATTAATCAAAGTAACAAATAAATTATCTTACTTCTTGTTGCACTCCAAAATTGCTGCTGAGAAAGTAACATCTAAATCGCACAGCTGATCTTGCCCAACTGGTATAATAAATTTGTAATTTCATAATGTAATAAGAAAGAATCAATCATGTAGCTTGGATTCTCAAAGAAAAATTCCAGTTTTATTAATTAAGGACGTGTATGAAGCAAGTTATATTGCTTTCTGCACTGCGTTACCATATGGTAATGCTAGGTTAAAATGGGTTAATATGCGAACAGTAACACGGTCTGGGCCAGGGGACGTGTCAATCTTAATGCCATAAAGAGCCTTATGAATATCTTCTTCACTAACGGTAATGTTGTCAGGTAAATCACTATTAGGATCGAAATTGGACAGTGGTGAAACATTATTTTCCGAACAAAATACATCTTCAAAATGATCAGAAATAACATTAACAGGAATTTTGCAGCATTGTTGTTTGCTTGATTTTCGCAGAATTTGTCGGGCTATTTTCCTTCTTTGATTATAAAAATTATACTGCGCCAACTCACACTCGTATTTTTTTCTATTTACTTCCCTCTTTCGAATAGATTTTCTCACAGGATTATTAGATGACTGAAAATTATACTTATATTGAGCGTTTAATTTGCGATTTTTGTAATGTCGTATAGCTGGATGTTGAGGGCCAGGCAATTCAGTGGTTTCATCAAGAAAAGTTTTAATAAATCTTTCGTTAATAGTTCCAGATCATCAGTATTTCCGTCCGACAGAATTTGTGAAATACGGTCTTCCCATTGCTGCATCGGATTGTCATTATGACTATCGTGAGGCACTGCATCGAAAATATTACAATTATTATTATTATCTTGCTCAGGTGAAGTATTAGAAATATGATTGTCCGAAACTAGATCATTGGAAGAAGTAGAAGAAGAAGGAGAATAATACTGACTCACGATTTTGTCCCGTCGTTGTTGCAGATGAGCTTTACCGATGTGAATATTGACACCAACAGAAGATTCGCAGACTTTTTTACAAACTGGACATATGGCAGTTGCACTAGTACCTGCATGAAGAAACGTTCATAATGTGAATAATATAACCACTAAAGTGTAGGAAAAATTTAGATAGTCAGCATCGAACGTAGAAAAAAAATAATAAAAATAAATATAAATAAAAAGGTTATATTATATTCACAAATACACTTAGATCCTCTTGATTGCAAACCAGTAGAAGATAACACAATTCATAGACGGAAACGTATTATATAAAAGTCCATAACAACCATTAGAAATAAACAAGTCCACAATAGCAAATTTTAAAATGTAACTTTCTTGATGGATTAAGTCATATTAAAGTGAACAAATAAGTTAGCATATACAGAATAAAGTAGAGAATTGAAAATCAGTATCTACAAAGAGTAAATATATGTTATTCCAATAATAACAGAATTATTTCTTCATCGACAATGAAAAGCATTATATAAATATCATGGCCTACTAGAAACTCAAAACACTTAGCCCATTTAGAATTTCCACTCTATATATGTTGAAGTTTTTCACATAAAGCTTCAACTATTAGAAAAGTTTACAACTATCGAAAACTTTGTCACTGATGTTATAACACTGAAGTTAGGTTTTGTGCTCTCAGTTGCTCTTCAATTAAATTGGTATGTGCGAAAGGAGCAAAGAAACCCCCATTGTTACCCTTCATGTATTCTTATCTAAGTAGCATGTATGAATATTTCATCAGGAATGTTGTCAGACTTGAAGTCTTGGAGAGAACCAAAGGTTATCGATAAAGTTTAACATTTCAGCAAACCTCAACTGCTTCAAAAGTGTAGATATTGAGTTTGCAGTTTCAACAGGTTTGAAATCCAAAGGATTGAATTAATTAAACCTTTCAAATTTATGAAAAATTTGCAGAAAATTCATTGTTGATTGTGTGGAAATGTTACTGCAAAGAGACATATCAACCAGAAGTTTATCAAATGGGCTAGCTGACAATTGCCTTAGTCCTGAAGTAATAACTAACTTATTCATTAACCATTTTAAAGTAACTGCTGCATTGGAAGTTCTTGCAGAGACCAAATGTTAAGTGTAAAAGCTGATACTGTCAAACAAGAAATATAAATTTGTTATCAGAAGATCAAGTGAAGAAGTACATAAATAAATTTTCATCTAAAGAAAAACATGCCGGTCAACTTTCTCAGATTGGCATATGCCAAACTTTGTGTTTCCAAAGATTTTATTAATTTTATTTAAAATTACTTGTACTGATACCTACTGTTTCATGGCAATGTATCTATGGAAAGAGTCTTTTCCATGAACAAGCAGTAGCTTGTAAATATACATATTAACAGTTTAATTGCTCAGCGTACACCGTACTGTACATGATGAAGTTATTGCACCTGGTGAAGTATTGGAACTACATGTGTAAAAGATGATGACACTTGCTGCTAAATATGCATCAACTCTAAGAAATGATCTACGATATTACAAAAGCATAAATAAAGTCAGCAAGAAGAAGAAACTAAAAGATCTGTGACAGATGACAGATCAGATAAAAATAAATTTGAAGAGACGATCAATGTTGCTGAATATCAATTAAAAGGTGAAAAACTAGTACAGAATATGAAAAAAATTGAAAGCTGTTCCGATTTTCTTGTTTGTAGATCTAGTACTTAAAAAAAAAAAAAAAGTACAATTTCTGCTCTCGCTCTTCTCTAGTACCTCTTATAAAAAGTCAGCCTGGTTGGCGCAGTTGGTATAGTGCTGGCCTTCTATGCCCGAGGTTGCAGGTTCAATCCCAGGCCAGGTCGCTGGGATTTAATTGTGCTTAAATGCGACAGGATCATGTCAGCTGATATAATCTCAGCAGTTGCGAGCGTAGTTAAATAAAACATAACATTTAATATTTTTTTAAAAAGCATTTATTTTATTGTGTATCAATATGTGTTAGTATTTTCCAATATATGGTACCTTTTAGTGTCTAAAAATTGTAATTCTTACATACTTATGATATTGTTACTACATTTCTAAGTTTGACTTAAATTTTATATTGATTCTTCTGCAGTTATTTAGTATAATACATAGTATTTCTCTTTTAAAAATACTGTAACATTTTGTAAATCACCAAATAGAAAAAATTTCTGAAATATTAAAAACGATATTAATTCTGGGTGGAGTGAAGATCTGTATGGTAAGGGAGTTGGGAGGTCCATAAAAATACATTAAAACTTAAACAATTTTTAGTCTACTCTATAATAACCTTCATAACATTGCATGTAACAAATGTTTAAGAGAGGATACTAAACCATTACAAATAGTAACAACTCGCATTTTAATATTTACTATTTCAATTGGTCATTTGAAAAGCAGCATAATTAATAAATTATTACTTTTCAGAATTTTAATAAAACATCCTAATGCATTTCGGTTTTCATTTAAAAACTTGTACAGAATATAAAAACATACTTTACACCTTTTATTATATAGTACTGTATAAAATAAAGTGTGCTTGTGTGCATTACTTAAGAGGAAATTGCTTTTCAAAATATTTACTTATGGTATTTCTCAAGTTAATGAATGTGTTTCAGGTATTACAGTGAACATTAAAGAGCTTTCCATCACGTTTGTTGCTAAACAACACGCAAATACCATCTTTATTCTCAACCTAACATCTCAATCTCTGTAGCAGATTCCTTACGAATGGTTAGCCATATAAAATTCTTTTCGTGTAAGAGGTGAACATCATCTTCCTCTGGTAGGAACTATTTAAATTTACTTATGTCCTCCATTTTACTGTAATTTATTGGATGATAGGTATGACTTAGTAGTTGCTGCAAGTTCAACAGGTGACTGACATTGAAAGTGTAACTTACACCTGGTGGTGAACAATGTAAGCTGTGGCTTGATCAGTAACTTTATGGTCACTAACATGGGTGAAATACATGAACTGCTCAATCTTAAATGATATTTTCTTATCTCTAGGCACCCCATTGCCAAGAAATTTATTGGAGAGATGTTCTTCCTTTAGTTTCCATCATCACATTCTTTGAAATTAATGACATTTCCTATTAGGCAAAACAACAAGGGATTCTTATTAGCAGATGATGGGGCCAATTCAGCGAGCTGTTTTCCGGTGTAGGATTCCATCATTTTTAATTTTTCTCTTCACCACTGCACAATCTGCCACAGAGCGAGAAGGAATGTCCTCTAACCAAAAAAGTATGATATTTTGTTGTAAACATTCGTGATGCAAAAAGGACATTCACCAACCTCGACAGAGTGTGATTTTTATTTTGGGTTCCACACCCATCTGAAAAATATACAAATGTTCAACATCATTCATACTGGTGGTCTCCTGTCGGTATTTCAGAATAAAAGTACACACCACATTTTTGGACTCTTAGTTGCTACATCCTAATGGCAAATAAAAAGGATAACATTGTCATCTTTCAGATTGTGAATTCAAAATACACTCACAATCAGCTGATAAGGGTAGAAATTGTCTTGAGTAAGTATTGTGGGTAGTTGCAAATTCATCTTACAGCAATAAAAATACCCCTACTTCCTCATTATACTATGTGTGGGCACTTCACCAATAAACATTTTTAGCATGATGAAAATGAAATATTTTCTTTCCTGCATGCATTGTCTTTGTTGTGTCTTTTAAGAATATGGTTTTTAATTTAACTCAAAGTTCTTCACATGTAAAACATGAGTCTGCAAGGAGACGACTTTTTGATAGGTTTTTTATTTACAGCATCTTCCGACACATCCATTTCAGAAACAATATTTGCACACTCTCCTAAACTGCATCAAATCGCATGTAAACTATAATGAAATATCAATTACATTCACAGCATATATAAGCCAGCTGTTACTGTGAAGTCATGGAGGAATATGTGGTGAAGTAATCGGCATTTTACCACTGTTTACTAGAGAAGAAACACACGTCATTGACTTATGTTGTTACTCAAACGAACACAAAATCAATGCATTACGAGACAACACAGATGAAGCCTGACTTGTATGATTACTGTAGGAAACGGTGCTTATATTACTGTAGAATACATTATACACCCAACTCATTTTGGTACAAAATTGACTATGTTGTTTCTCAAATGAGCATTTCATTTAATATGAAAACATTAGCGATGTGATAACTGGAATTTTGCCAAGACAGATGGAAGTATTCGAAATGAACGAAGTCAATAGACACCCTATTGTATCATTGCGTAAAGCATTTCAAACTATATTGGTCCAAATTTACAGATTCCAAGGATTAATTTCTGGCACCCCTAGAACAACTTAGAACACTCAAGTTTCTTGAAATTAAGACTTTGTGTTCAAGAAATTTTATGGTACATCATATTTAATAAGTTTGGAAGCATGCTCAGTTTTGTTTATATATTAACTACATGGAAATGAAGAAGACTGAAATTTGTCACGGGGTTCAAGTTATTTTATTACTCCACATGTGAAACTATCGATTTATAAAATACAAACTCATAGTACAAAGTCTGGTAGAATTCATCTGAAGACTTAGGCTTCTACGACTGCTTTGGGATTAGGCTAGTTATTGTATGAACTGCTGATTATTTGAAAGCTATAGATTTGGTACTGAAGAGTGAAATGAATAAGGTCACTTTCATACATAAATTGTACCGATATTGCTGCAACATTGTCTCAATGCATCCCAATCATTTCTATTGAAAGTGACTTCTAACCTATTAGACACCATATTTTTTGTAAATTTTATTAAGGTAATTTATATTCCCCTGACCTTTTCAACTGTTTAACGAGGTTAATAGGATCGCTCATCTACAGTATATAGGGAGAGTAGGGAGAATTGGGACAATTTGGGTACTTCATTTTCTTATGCTAAAGTAAGGAAAATATTGACATATGCTATCACAGCATGATAAAACCACATTTTTTTGCCATCTTTCACAATTTTTTATTTTCCCATAGCATACATATTTTATGACTAACAATCAAAATTTACCACAAACTTGTTTCGTCTCATTTCTCCCCATATAAGGGTCGTTTGAGACAGTATGTGGGAGGCATGAGCCATTACGTAAATTTTATTTATTATTGGATAGTGTTAGCGCACATTATCAAAGAAATTTATTATGCGTACAGGAAATGATAGGTGTGCTTTAACCCTTTCTGTCCCTTTTATTTTTTGTGGTTGTGGAAGGTTTACAACTACGTCATTCTTCGTTACAAGGAAATGTATGACATGGTTGGAAAAATGAACTGGGATGTGTGTCTTATACGACGCAAGTAGCTCACTTCATATTCATTGCCAGTGAACCCAGATATCTTTGCAACATAGTGTATTGTTGTCGATTTTGTCCTGAAAGCAACCAGACAAAATCTCCACTGCTGACATCCGTAGGTGTAGTGTCGAATGTTTCATATTCACTGTCACTTTCAATATGGAAGGAATCATTAGAATTGCTCTCACATATGTTTAGGCTTGAGTCAGAGTCTTCGGTGTTGTCGGGTGTTTGGCTTCCTTTCTTCAGCCTCTTGTTTGATTGTTGACCTCGAAATGTCAATTTTCGAGCAGAACCAGATTTTCTTTCTGCACGATCTTTCAGTTCCTTTATTAGCTGGTTCTTAACAGGAGTGTCTGTTAATATCCTGCTTGTAGCTCGCTTTTGCCCACCATGGGTTGTCTTTCGTGGAGGGGCCTTTGGGTATGGTCTATTATCTTGTGGAGTCACAGTTGTACGATTTCCATCATGTTCATTCTTTTTATCATCAAGAGTGTCAGTTCCATCACCACCAGCAGGAGCAACACCACTAGCACCATTAAGAGTAGCACAACCAGGATCAGCACCACTAGCAAGAGCAACACCACTAGCACCATCAGGAGTAACACCACCAGTATCAGCAGTAGTAATAGCATCACCACCAACAGCAGCAGAAGCACAACTACCACCAGCACCACCACCAGGTGTTTCAGCATCATTAGGCATATCCAATGAATGGTCAGTAACAGCAGAGCAAAGAAAATCACTCTCAGTAAAAATGTTTGGGTTAAAAGGATATAGCCTGTCTTTGAAAACCCATTTGTTATGTTTCTGGGTGTGAATGAAATCTGAAAAGCATCAGAAGATATGGAAGGAATATCATTTAATAGAGACAGTCTTGCCAGGGTGAGATAGCACCCAGGAATTACAGGCGGTGTTGTAGGCATTCTTGAAAAGATAAAACACGGAGACATCCAAAGGTTGCATCCAATGACTGCAGTGAGGCGGCAATGTCAACATCACAATTCCATTTTGAGTAGCCTTTTCCAAACTTCCAACAGAAATGTGGCTATCATGGTTATCCACGATCAGAAGAACCTTTTGAGAAGTGGAACATTTTGTATGCTTTATAAAATGCTCCAGAAACTTGAGAAAACTGTCACCTGTCATCCATCCACTGATGTGAGAAGAGCCTTCACTTCCACTAGGAGCCCCAGTCAACATAAAATTCTTGAAATTAACACGGGAAAAATATAAAAGGGTGGAATGGTATTTCCTGTTGCATTAATGGCACAACACATTGTGATTAAGAATCCTCTTTCAGCAGAAGTAACACTACCAATCTGCTTTTTTCTTTTTGAAGCTATCATTTTTGGGGGTTTATGGACATTTGTTAGGCCAGTCTCGTCGATGTTCCATATCTGATGTGCTTCTAAATTATGCTTTGCCAGAATATTACCGAGATTGTTAAAAAATTCTGTGTTGGTGGTTTTGTTGAATGCAATGGAATGTGACAAGCTCGTGGCTTCAGGTGTTCTTAATGACAGTTGAGAATGTCGATCCATAAAACGACGATATCAGTCATATCATGCAATCTGCCCATGTTTTCAAGACTCTGGAAATTTCTTTTCCCTCGCTGATGCAAATTCAAAAGCCAGTTTTCGAGTCTGTATGATAGTGAGGCCATAATGCATTTTTGCAGCCTCATTCACATAACTCGCCAACATATCTTCCTCCTCTGCAGTAAAAACTTTTGCAGAACAAAAATTTGGTGCAAAAGTAGAAATTTCTTGTCCTTGACATGCAACTTCTGCATGTCGAGCTATATATCGACGTAGGGTTCCTTATCTAAACCGAACTTTTTGGCAGTTGACCGCAAAGAAACACCATTAGAAACTTCTGATATGGCAGCTCTTACAAGATCATCAGGGAGAGACTGCCGGTCAGTTTTCTGTTTCCAGATTTTAGGCATGTCTCACCTGTGAAACAAATAAATCGTACAATATTCCTATATTAAGCTCCATTATGATTAGGATATCATGTACGTAGAAATAGCCTAATCTTAATCTACAATTATTTTTGCTCTTGTGTTGAAGTTGGAACAATTTCAGATCAATTGTAACGAAACATATTATCATTACCTATCTAACTAAGATCGAGAATAATCTTGGTCAGGGAGGTTTGAGACGTCTCAATCCTCCCTCAAATGATCGTCTCAAGCCTCCCAATAAGCACACGTGATATATTTATTCATAGCATCATAGCGATAGTTTGTACTGGTATGATAATTTCCGACCTATCTAAAAAATCAACTTACCTTTCGACTAATTAAATCAAAAGGATTATCACCTTCCATAAATATTCTAAAAGGCACACCGAAAATAACAAAATCGGTACACTTAAAATGCACAGAAACACTGAAATAGTTTCAAATTCAGTTCACTACTACTGGCATCAACAGATATCCACCATTTTAGGTTCAGTAATTCCAATGTCTGCAGTAGTTACCATTGTGGCTCAATGAATGTTATGTTCTATTTAACGATGCTTGCAACTGCAGAGGTTATATCAGCGTCGCCGGATGTGCCGGAATTTTGTCCCGCAGGAGTTCTTTTACATGCCAGTAAATCTACTGACATGAGCCTGTCGCATTTAAGCACACTTAAATGCCATCGACCTGGCCCGGGATCGAACCCGCAACCTTGGGCATAGAAGGCCAGCGCTATACCAACTTGCCAACCAGATCGGCCGGCTCAATGATGGCACTAGTTTTAAATTAAATATTTTTTCTCCAACTGTCTCAAACCTCCCCCGTCTTAAGCCTCCCTCCTCTCCCTATATCAATCTTGATACCGCCACAGTTCAGTCCACTGAGGTACTTGTCTGCCAATCTGAAGTTGCACTAGGGCGTGGATTCCATTTCCGTTGGGCTGATTACCTGGTTGGAATTTTCCCCGAGGTTTTACCCACCTGTAAGGTGAATGTCAGGTAATCTATGGCGAATCCTCGATCTCATCTCGCCAAATACCATCTTGCTATCACCAGTCCCATTAACACTAAATAACAGAGTATTCAATACAGTGTCGTTTAATAAACTAAAAACAAATATGCCTTACGCTACTGACATCACATGAAAGAATAGATCACCACTACTTGTGTATTTTTGGTTGGTTTATTAATGATGTATCAACTACTAATTTATTTAGCGTTGATGTAATTGGAGATAGCTAGATGGTGTCTGGGGAGATGAGGCCGAGGATTCACCATACATTACCTGACATTCGCCTGAGGGTTGGAGAAAATCTCGGAAAAAACTCAAGTTAATCACTCCAAGCTGAAATTGAATGTATACCTGAGCACAGCTCCAGATCAGCAGGCAAATGCCTCTGCTGACTAAGCTTAATCGTTGACTTGCTTCTTTGTAAGAAGCCTTTGTTTCCATTTACATGTTAAATACAACTGGTTGTAGCAAAATGTAATAAACCAAAGGAAAGGAATCCATGCCAGCAACTGAGTTTCTTCTGCAATGTTTTCTGCTTCTTCATTGACGAAAGCATTGACAAGACTCTGTTCAGTGAACAAAATCCAACATTAGGGAACCAATTTTTATTCTACAATTTTCTCGCAATTCCACCACAAGCTTCATAAGTGGCACAAACTGTCTTTGAAATAGATACTTGTTTTCTCACTGGTCCAAGTTTCCATGACAATATTTTTCGCTGTACCCTCCTTTCTGTCTCGAAAAGCAACTGAATCCTATCTTAAATGCCTTAAATTACTCAGCAGAGTGACAAAACAAATTTGTGTTCATTATATGCCTTAACTGAGGCAACTGACGGGATTATCACAAATCAAAGTCTTCCTTCAGCAGGTTTGAGACATGAAACAGCAATTTTGTCTATCAAACCAACAATATTTCACCTTTAACTTGTCCCTTTAAATTCACATTCTTTTATGTACCATGTAACATGGGAATATTTCACCAGTTGCACTAGCTGCAAATGTCATATATCTGCACTGTTCACATTTACTTCTGGGTACCTTGCCACATATTTAACCATTTCCTTCTTCCTTTGAAACTCATCGGTATCTTCGTGTCATATTTTATAATATTGTTTGGAGAAACTTCCTCTCGTGGTTCTTGAAAATTATCAAACTATTCTTTTATGACTTCTAGCGAAAACGTTTCTCTTGAAAATTGGATATCATGTCATAAATCAAAAATAGTAAATCTTTGTGACAAGTCCAAAGTGAAGTTGGATCCAGGATTACCGTTAAATCTCTAAAATTCTCAGCCTTACTTCTCGATTAACCTTAAGTCATAATTATTCAAATAACCTAACAATGTTCTTTCCAGTAACACTTTTTCTCTTCTGCTCCAGATCATGGAGTTTGATACGCCTGTTATACATTAATGTATCGTCAAATGCATCAAAATTCATTTCATTTAGTGTTCTGTCCAAGGGCAGATCTTTCACTGCAAACCCAGCTTTCTCCAATCTTTCCTATTTTCTGCCTTCCTCTTCGTTTCCTCATAAGATTCATATATCTTAATATCGTCTATCATCTGATATCTTCTTCTACCCCAAATGTTTCTCCCATTCACCATTTCTTCCAGTGCAGTCTTCAGTAGGCATTTTCTTCTCAGCCAGTGACCCAACCAATTCCTTTCCCTCGTCCTGATCAGTTTCAGCATCATTCTTTCTTCACTCACTCTTTCCAACACAGCTTCATTTCTTATTCAGTCTGTCCACTTCACACGTTCCATTCTTCTCCATGTCCACATTTCAAATACTTTTATTTGCTTCTCTTCATTTTGTCATAATGGCCATGTTTCTGCTCCATACAATGCCACGCTCTATACAAAGCACTTCACTAGTCTCTTCTTTAGTTCTTTTTCCAGAGGTCCGCAGAAGATGCTCGTTTTTCTATTAAAAGCTTCCTTTGTCATTGATATCCTTCTTTTGATTTCCTGGCAACAGCTCTTGTTACTGCTTATAGTATACCCCAAGTATTTGAACCTGTCCACTTGCTCTACTGTCTCGTTTAGAATTTGCTAGTTTATCTTCTTTATTTTTTTCTATGACCATTCTCTTCGTCTTATTTGCATTTATCTTTATCCCATACTGCTCACAGCTTTCATATAGCTCCAGTAGCATATTCTGTAGTATCATTACCTCTTCTGCTAACAACGCCATATCATCAGCAAATCTTATGCCTTTCATTCTTCTTCCTTCTACTATCACTCCTCCCATGTTCTGAAAACAGTAAGTGAAAAAGGACATCCTTGAAGTACTCCTCTTCCAATTTCACTTCCTTCTGACATTTCTTTTCCTATCCTGACTTTGACTCATTTCATATAAAATTATTAAACAGTCTTCTCTCTTTCCAGTCCACACCAATTTTCTTTAGGATCCCCATCAATATATTCCATTCCACTCTGTCAAAAGCCTTTTCTATGTCCACAAATACTACATACACTTCTTTAGTCTTCTCTAGGTAATCAGCCCAAGTGGAGATAGAATCCGAGCACAACTTCGGAATGGCAGGCAAATGCCTTAGCTGACTGAGCTATGCCGCTGGCTATATAAACTTTTGTAGGCTAAATTTACAGTATAATTAATATGACAATGAAATGTAAAGTTACTTGTAAATAATGTATCTATATTTTACATTCATTTTATGCCGGTAAAACATATGCTCCAAATTTATATGAAAATTTAACTGTAATTTTCAATGTAGAAAAGGGTCACATGCAGGGGCATATTTTGCGGACTACCGGGGCTACTGGCGGTAGCCCAAGGAATTTACAAAAGAAAAAGTTTATAATATAACATAATGTAATAATTTTGTATTACCGTATTAGTTTTACCACAGTAATTAAAATTAAAGTAATTGTTAGATTTATATGCGCTCTCTGCTCTCGAAAAGAAACAAGTTGTCAAGGCGGCATCACTGGAGAAACCGCTGCCGCGAAGGGTAGCCTGTGACCGTTCCGCTCACGTCGCACAACTCCCCGTCCCCCCGCTCCCTTCTGTTTCCATTGTGCAGTGTAGGCGTGTGAGTTGCCGCTCTCGTGATCGGTTTCTTCGCAGGCGCGAAGCAACAATACGCTTAGTATGCTAGCTATGAATGTGATTGTGTTCTTGCAGTGCATTATTTTAAATCTGTGATTTGTTCGAGTGTCTAAGAGTTATATTAATTGTGAATTATTAAGTTTTTAATTTCCTAATTAAGTGATATTGTGAAAAATATGGCAGAACAAGTTTCTGGAGAGGTTTGTGTTGAAAATGACTGTGTAATAGAAGGTTTATTAAAAGTGCCTTTTAACTGTCGTACATACAACGAGAAAGTTGAAATTGTGAAAATGGAAAGACCAACTCCTGAGTTAAATTTGTCCATGGACTTAAAAGAAAAACAGCGTGAGTACACACGCCATTTCACTTCAACATCATATGGTAAGTGGAATTGGTTGTGTGGTAGTTCTAAACTGTCTAAACTATTTTGCTGGCCATGTTTGTTATTTAGCCGCGAAACAAATGTGTGGTCAAAAGAGGGGTTTTCTAATATGAACTCCCTTCGAACGGCAGTCCTAAAACACGACAAATCAAAAGCTCATATTTATAGTAGCATGAACTTTGCAAACTTTGGGAAGACAAGAATTGCTTTACAGCTAGATAAGCAAAAAGTTCTACACATCAACCAACACAATGCTCTTGTGAAAAAAAATCGGGAGATTTTACTGCGTCTTATTAACGCAGTCTGCTTTCTAGGAAAACAAGAATTGGCTTTTCGGGGTCATAATGAGAGTGTGGAATCAGACAATAGAGGAAATTATATTGAATATTTAAGTTCCTTAAGTGAATTTGACCATTTACTGGCCAATCATCTTGAGAGTTCAACAGTATTCCGTGGTACTCCTCCCGCAATTCAGAATGACTTAATATTTGCTATAAGTGGGGTTATGATAAAGAACATAAAATCTGAAATAGAAGAAGCACCTTTTGTGGCCATTGTTGTTGATGAAACAAGTGACTGCTCTAATCAGAGTCAATTGTCCACTGTTTTAAGATACGTCGACAGTACTGCCAATGTTCAAGAACGGTTTATAGGATTCACAAATGTCAGTTCGGACAAAACTGCTGCTGCTTTGTTTCAGCATGTGGAAGATGTTATAGCAGAATACAATGTCGGCAATAAGTTAATTGCACAGACATACGATGGTGCTTCAGTTATGGTGGGAAATATTAATGGCTTAAAAACAAAATTTCAAGAAAAGTATCCTCAAGCACTATTTGTCCATTGTTACAGCCATGTTCTCAATTTAGTTTTGCAACAAACTACTTTATCCATTCCAGAATGCCGCATTTTTTCAAAACACTGTCGGGTTTAGCTGCATTTTTCTCATAATTTCCTAAAAGATCAGAAAAACTCAAGGAATTTATGAAAAAGAAACTCCCAAAAGTAGCACCAACTAGATTGAATTTTACATCTCGGCTTGTAAATACAGTAAAGGAATACAGAGAACAACTGACTGCTTTCTTTGAAAATATCATTTGTAATGACTCTGAAGAAAACTGGGATGATGATGTAATTGTGCAGGCTCAAGGATATTTGTATTTTTTCACACAGTTTCAGAATATATTTCTTCTTGAAGTCTATGCTAGAGTGTTCGCACATACAGATGTGCTCTACAATATTCTTCAGACAAAAAGTCTAGACATAGCATACTACTTGCAAGAGGTATCAAAGTTAAAACATACTATATCCGAGTTCAGACGTAGTGGGTTTCCGTCCATATGGAGTAATATGGAAAATGAAAATTCTTCAGACAATACAATGGAACCACCATTAAAGCGAAGAAAAGGAGATGATGAATTGAAATACAGGCAGCTGTACTACAGCATACTAGATCGTATGCACATGGAAATTACTGACAGATTTTCTGATTATGGAAAGCTTCAGTTCACACATCTTCTAGATTCTCAAAAATTTTCTGCTTATAGAGAAAACTTCCCGAATGAGGCACTAAACAAATTATTTCAGTCTTATAACAGTCACTTTGATCAAGTACGTTTGAAAAATGAATTAAGTGTAATATATTCAGCAGAAGTCTTTGATTTTTCGAACAAACCTATCCATGAAATATTATCTGCCATATATGAAAACCAGCTGAACCAAGTTATTCCTGAAGTCCTTAAATTGGCAACATTAATTGTGACAATACCAGTTACGTCAGCATCGGTAGAAAGAACATTTTCTGCGTTGAAGAGAATAAAATCCTACTGTAGATCAACTCTTACACAAGAACGTTTATCCGGGTTGGCACTGATGTCAATTGAAAAGTCATTTCTACAGAAACTTCGCAAGCGGCCCAACTGTAATTTCAATGACGAAGTCATCAAAGTATTTTCGTCCCAATCAAGACGTCTGGAATTCACATATAAATAGGTAAGGAATTTTATTATAGGGTTTTAAAAATATATTTTGTGTAATAATAGGGTCAGTGGTAACCCAGACCCTTAAACCAGTATACGTCACTGGTCACATGTATACATTTATTAATACTACGTGTTTCAGAAAGTTCTTTATTTTGTACAGTTACAGCATCTGTTCCAAGGGAAGGTACTATTATGGTGCCGTTAGTTTGTGTGTAGCTGTGATTGTAGAGATGAGGTAAGTAAATTTTTGGTTACCACATGCACCATTCAATCTGCACATTTTTTTCCATCCTCTTGAGTTATGAAAGAGGAGATGCCCGTGTTAGTAACATCAAAATTAGACATATAGAGTACCCTTTATTCTTCTCATTGTCCACTTTCTTCAGCTAGTTCCACTGTGGTGAGTATATTGTTCTGTCCATCGACTCTTCTTCAGAAGTTTTTTCCCTCTTATCTTGTTTAATGGCATAGTCTCTTGTTAGGCATAGAGACATCATTCAAGGTGGCCATGTTAGGGGAATTGCCCCACTATACCTGAATTTAAGATTAAAAATATTAAAAATAATTAAGTAGTACCATCACAGAAAAAATATGAATAAATAAAAGACGAGATTTGCAAGTGATAATTTAGAAAATTGTTTGTGGCAATGCCTTATCCTGTTAGGATTGCACAGCAAAATGAAATGATAGAATTTTTAGCATATAATGTATTATGAAGACCATAGTCTGTCCTAGAAGGGAATGCAATTTATTAACTATTATTTCGAGCAGACTGTAGTGTGTAAGTAAAATACCCGAAGTCATTTGGAATTCCTGGTACTATGACAACAAATGTCAGACGTATGCTCAGCTCTGAATTGGCTAAGAAATGTCATCAGGTTTACAGTTTTCTATTTTGTTAATAACCAAGTCCTGTTTAAAGATTTTGGGTACAGTATGTCTCAGTTATCAACGTGTAGGTAAGCATGACTGGGATAAAACGTGCTGAATTAGATTTTACAGGTGGTGTTTCTGCATTCATATCTGAATTTCCAGAACTATAATTGAAGAGCCTTCTGCAAAAGGCGGTGGTTCCACTTGTTGGCCAAATTAATGTCTTGCTTGTTTCATATGATAAAAAGTATGCTCGATCTCTTAGTGATGGAACGGTGTGATTCCAACCATTTGATAATAAGATAAAGTGGAATTGGAGCTGAGATCCCAATCATTTCGTTGCTGAAAGGAGGTACCTCATTTAAGCTATAAGTGTAGTTCACAATATTGCCTTGCAGTAATATACACTATATCTGCTGGATCAGACAATATGTTTAGTTTTCTTGATGCTGTATTCTTATAAACATTGATGGTTATAATATCAATTCCGATATTAGTGCATCAGAAAGTGAATATAATCCATCTGTTTTATATAAGGCCACTGTGAGTCCTCTCTTTTTGTATTCATGAGGCTAGTTCCTCGAAGAATCATTTTTTCTTGTATGACGAAACCATTGGTTATAAAGGACAAAATAAAGTAATAAGTAGACCTATGCTACAATACTATTTTGAAAATATTCTGGACAAAAGATTCAGTCATTTATTGTTCAGTGATAACTGTGCTGCCTAAAATAAAAAAAAAAAATGATAGTATAGTTCCTATACACATTTGTCAAAGAATCACACATCGATTTCCTGAACCTGGACAAAGTTTCCTAGTACGTGACTGGAGTTTTGGTCTTGTGGAGATAGAGAAGAGAAAACGGGAACGCGTACTTACCATCAGAGTGGCGAAACGTGATTGCTAGCATTTCCAAGAAATTTAAAGTCATCAATGCAACTCAAGATATGTTTCATAATTTTAAGGGGCGTTTGTCATCACTAATAAGTCTAAACAGTGTTTCGAAATAACAAAACGTCGTGTGTTTGAATTCAGTGTGAACCACAACAATGAAGTAGGCTACACTGTAGTCCAAATGCATCAAATCTCCTCACTCTTACGTTTCATTTTGAACGTCCTCATAAAAATGTGATTACTGTACCAAAGACAACACGGTCAGCGCGTCTGGCCGCGAAACCAGGTGGCCAGGGTTCGAATCCCGGTCGGGGCAAGTTACCTGGTTGAGGTTTTTTTCCGAGGTTTTCCCTCAACCCAATACGAGCAAATGCTGGGTAACTTTCGGTGCTGGACCCCGGACTCATTTCACCGGAATTATCACCTTCATTTCATTAAGACGCTAAATAACCTAGATGTTGATACAGCGTCGTAAAATAACTCAATAAAATAAAAATAATAAACCAAAGACCACAGCATATTGCTCCAGTAAATTTTCGAGATGTCTTTAAATTGGCAAGCAAGTATGTACTTGTCACCAAATGAACGTCCCTCCTACAGTGCCATTACTTCCTTACAAAACAGAAATGACAATCTCTGAAAGTGAGAGTCAAGAAAGTGGGTGAAAAATATTGTGCACTAGGACTATATGCAAGTTACATTGCATAATGATTCTACTTAACATACAGTATTAGTATTATGTATTAATAGTTCAAAAGTACATACACTTAATAATTAAAACTGATATATGCACAAATAGGGATTATACACAATAAATATACAATTTAATAACAAATTTTCTATCATGAAACTATTCAATTTAAACATGATATATATATATATATATATATATATATATATATATAAATATAAATTCGTGGTGCTACAGCTCATGAAGGGCCAAGACCGACCAGCCAGCTGCTGGCCTCACTTCCACATGCTGAAGCAGAGGTGGATTATCAACCAATCAGAATGAAGGTATCATGTAGCATAATGAACGCACACCTGTTATGGCTGGTTTTTGAAATCGGATTTTCACTACCTATCATAGCTCCCCAAGTGCATCACAATGCTGGATGGGCACCGGTCCCATATACTGGTCGAAATTTCATGAGAAAATTTCTTTCCCCATGACGACTCGCACCTGCGCGCATTCCGTAACGCGAGTCATAGCCAGGATGCCTAAGGGTACGTACAAGACGGAGCCTGGTTGATAGTTGGTAGCCTGAACCGGTTACCTAGTCGGAAGGAATGCCTGAATGTTAAGCAATGGAGATGTGCAAGACGAGGCCTGGTAGGTAGACTGCTACCTACCAGGCCTCATCTTGCACGTCTCCATAGCTTAACTTTCGGGCATTCCTTCCAACTAGGTAACCGGTCAGGCTACCAATTACCAACCAGGCTCCGTCTTGTATGTACCCTTAGACCACGATGCCATGGCGCAGGACATATATATATATACACACACAGTGCTCGCAAATTATTAGTACAAACTTCAGAGCTGAGTAGAGGACAATGAAGAAAGGCAAGAAGTCTTAATAAACATAGGTCTGGAAACCAACAGTGTCCGAGATAATGGTGTCATTGTGGTCACCAATATTTGCAACCATTACAACATTGTCAATGTTCTTTGTTCCAGGCTCCACATTGGTAGTCAACATCATCTTGCATTGGTTGCAGAATTTGAAACAGTTGTCTTGGCACCTCACACATTTTCCAATGAGGAGATGGCAGACATCTATTTCATGTATGGACATGCCAACAGCAATGAACAGGAGGCAGTGTGATTGTACCACGAAGCTTTTCCTCACAGAAGGCAGCCAGACAATCGTGTAATCACGAGATTGCATCAACACCTGCGCGAAAATGGTCATTTACATGCATTGTGCAAATAGACCAAGCACGAGTATTACACAGAGTGGAGGAAACTTTGGGTACAAGTACCAGATGGATTGCAGCAGTAGAACACGTTGCGGACAACACCATTTGACGGATTTTGCATGCACAACAGTTGCACCCATATCATTTCCAGGGAGTGCAAGTCTTGAACGCAGAGGACTTTCAACCCCAGGTTGCCTTCAATCAATGGATTCTTGGACAATGTGCGAATGATCCACTGTTCCTCACGCACGTGTTATTTACAGACGAAGCAGGCTTCAATCAAGACGGTATCATGAACTTCCAATAACCCACACTTTTTTTTTCGTTATGTCTTGTGTTGTAATTCATGAAATATGCACAGCAAATGTGTGTTCATTGCAAAATGTGGCAAATTATATGCAATTTTGTTTACAAAAATGTGGTAGCACCATTATTTGTTTCTATTTTACCCCCCTAAGTACAGGATTGTAATAAATGAGTAAGTGATAAAATTAAAATCTTAGATATCTAGAACACACTCTGAAAAAGGAAAGAAACTCGGTAAAAATTTGAATTCTTTAGAAAGATTTTTGTTGTTCTCCACAAATTTGTGTAAAAGTGGAGCTAATTCGTTTCTGCAGGAAGCCCTTCAATTCTGCTACATGGCGTCACACATGGGAAGGAAATTCTGGCTCCACTTGCATCTCTTTAGGAAATTATTCATCACATATTCCAGAAACAACTCACAAAATGTGCGCCTATATAGGGGTCACTTGGCTGAAGAATATATGCCATAGTTATTTTATATGGCTTGAAGTGCAATAATTCAGTAGTCTTTTGCACAGACCCATATGAAAGTGCCACTCATGCAAGACGATGAAGAGATTTTCTAGGATAATTTTCAAAATTATTATGAATGTCATGTAATTGTTCTTTGGTGAGAACCCTATGCTGCTTTTTTCGTTTCTTAAGCTGAACACTTCCAGTTTCCTGAAATTTATGACAAAGATTATGGACTGTTTTACGATCTGGAGCGTCTACTTTCGGGAACCTTTCTTGAAACCGTTTTCAAACTTCACGAGCTGACATATGAATCATAAATAAAGCCACACTGTGCGGTTGTAAACTCACGAGACATAATACACTTTATGTATACTGTCGAACTAAGAAACGAACTAGAATCACCTGATATCGGAGTGTGATATTAAAGGGTACGGAAAGAAGAACCAGGCATGGAACCCACACAGAACCGAATATAATACTTTCTAATAAATATGTTTAATGTATTAATCTCTTGTATTTTATTTCGTAGCAATTTAAATACAGTACAGACAAAACTGTTGGTATCTTAAGACTTTATTTCGTAAATAATTTGCAAACATGATTCAAGTGTTTTAGGAAAGCAGATATATTACCGCAGAAATATTTATTTCATACATATATTCATTTCCTCCGATTGAGATTGTGGCTGATATGTAAGCCACATCTATTATCAGGCAGTACACCTCACTTGACGACAAGTGTCAGAGAAATAACATTCGTCTGTATGCATCTGAAGTCTGATTAGTGTTGCCTACATGTAGCTAATCGGCGAGGTATGCAATGGAGGGGGGAAAGAACTGGCCATCAGACACCATTGTCTCCTGCTCTAGTTGCCTCAAAAGTGGTGCCTTATTGGTACCACTTGTGAGGTTCAAACCTGCCTTAGGACAGTTGACTAAACAACGACATATTATATTCACATTACGCCAAAATATATATATATATATATATATCTTGACGAAACTGTCTTCATATTGCGCCCACATCTACTCATAGGTGGGAAGTTTGTAACAAAACAGTGAATTTCAGTTGATTACAGCGAGGAGTATAGATCTCACCCACACCTCGCTCTGCTCCCCCTGGCTACAAACGATATACTGTATACTGTGTTCACATAAACAAGGCATAGAGGCATTCTGTGGAGCTGTGTAGAGTCCGGAATAGTTTGAAGAATATTGTTAGTTAATTCATATTAATATTTTAGGTTCTGAACAAAGTGAACTATTTTGTTTTTATTGAACTATTTACGTAATGTTAATATTATGCACGATTCCAAAAAAGTAAACCCATTTCTTATTAAATAATAATTATGCAAACATGAGTTTGTAACACGTTTATTTTTTTCCCCGATTATTCTTCGTCAAATATTGACGTTTCGTGCTGCTATGCATTCAGTTGCGTTACAGTCCAAATTCAACATCGGAATCACGATACGAACTTCCAAGCAGTCATTGCAATGGAATTGAAAAATTTTATTGAAAACAATTATGGGTTTAATATTATTTGCCACATACGAGATACACTATTAGATTCACAAAGTTGTAGTTGTCCACCTGATGATAGTAAGAAATATTGAATCATATTTCAGATTTGTTCCAGTAACACCTTGTGACAGAACGAATATTTTCAGAGTACAAATATTGTTTTTATTTTTTATGAACATTAAAGAAGTATTTCTTTTCATAACACGGAAATTTTCAGTTTTGTTATAAAGAGGTTTATATTATTCGCGTATTATTTTCTTTTTCTAAGGTCGTGGACGATTGGACAAGTTTGGTTACCACCTGGTTGTACAGGGACATCATCTTATTTTTACCAACATTTCTAATATTAACCTGGCTATACCCATGGATTAACGATTGATAATCGAAAACATAGTTTGCTACCCCCTTCCACGACTGGAGTTCGATGATACTGGCGTAAAGTACAAACAAATCACTTTACTAGGTATAGGAGGGAAGAAAAGTAGTTCATCCATTTACATAAACTAGGAAATATCGCGATTTTGAGTTTGATCATTTTCATTGGGTTTTTGCTTAACCAAAATACAGTACTGTATTAACAATAAGTGTTTTTACTCACGAACTGAGCTATCCATTCGGACGTATTCATTATGCAGTGTATATTATACTGTTTACAGCACATTGGCGTACAATATAGAGAATGAAGTTAAATTTAAAAATAATCATAATATGGATATTTAAACACAATTTTGAAAATGGTGGCCGTTCATTTCGGCACAGGCATATTTGCATATTATCGCACTGTAGACTATTGTACCTAATTCCAATTACCAGTTTCGTCCTTCGTACTAATAACTCATGTTGAAATAATTCTGTACCTACTCTATAAAAGAGTATCTTACGTACTGTAAATTCAATCTTCACTTCTGCCCGATCCGAAAATATAAAATTACTCAGACATGCTATCTATTGTCCTTCCAAGTGGTTTTGTTGCAGGGTCGTAGAAAGGGGAGAAATCACGTGACAGTTAATTACTTAACGAGGCCCTTTTATTTAAGTTATTTTAAACAGTTTTATAATAATTCCAATTCCTAACAGAAATTAATGTTTTCAGAAAAGAGCTAAGACTGCCCAGCCACTAGTCTTTACAGAGGGGTGAGCAGAAGCGGGTGGGGGACACTGGAATGCGACAGTAGGCAAATGGACGACAGTACTTGTGCGAAAATATGATTCAATATTGAAAGCTCTTTCGTCACTGAGAGACGCGAGGATATTTCTGGAACGTTTTTCTTTAAGTTGGTTATTTAACGACGCTGTATCAACTACGAGGTTATTTAGTGTCGATGAGATTGGTGATAGCGAGATGGTATTTTGGCGAGATGAGGCCAAGGATTCGCTGTAGATTACCTGGCATTCACCTTACAGTTGGGGAAAACCTCGGAAACCAGGTAATCAGCCCAAACGGGGATCGAACCCGCGCCCAAGCGCAACTTCAGACCGGCAGGCAAGCGCCTTAACCGACTGACCCACGCCAGTGGCTTTCTGGAACGTACTATACTCATTAACGCAGTACTGTTTACTGACTTTGACTGCATACGCGACCTTGGTTCTTTGTGGAGGACGGTTGGGAGTTTACTAGTAGAGAGGGTGGGAGTGAAGTACATTCAAAAACTCAGGTACAATAAAAATTGAAGTAAAAATAACATGATGTCCCTGTACATGTAGGCCTATGTCGTTCTGGTTCACTGACAATGAGAGTTGCGTTAATAATTTTCATTGAGTAGAGATACAGTCCAAGCTCACACAACAGTTTTTGTACCAACTTCCTAGCTCTGGTCATAAGTTATTTGTATATACTTAATTCCAAGAAGAATTCAATACCTAGGAATGTTTAAAGTATGGCCACCTGCTTCTGATTTATTCTTTGAATTGCAACGCACATGCCACTTCTGGGACTCTTATTACGCAATAACACTTCAGTTCTCCATTCCTTCTCAAGTCTTCCTAGGGAGTGTACTTCTCCGAGAATTAACACCAATATCGATACAAAAACCAGTTCTTCATATCTGTTAATGTAAGTACTGTAATGGATCTAGCTAAGTCATATTCACTTTACTATTACGAAAGTTTTACGAAATTTCATACACAGTACTAGGCCTACTGTTGCATATCCAGATTAAAAGAAAATATTTGAATAAATGGGTTGGAAATTGAACATTAGTTTCATTCATATTACAGAAAAATCAGTGATTTGTAAAATGAAAATGGATCTGCTAATCTCATTCTTCCGTTCTTGAAGACTCAGAAGTCGTAACAAACTCTGAGGATTCATATTAGATCGTTGAATGAAATTTCCGAGGAATTGTCCTAATGAGTTAATGATTTCTGTTAATATAAATTCCATAGCGGCATAATTATTATGATCCTTATTAAATTCATCTTCTTAAATTATTTATAATGTTATTCCGTTTACAAAACATATGACTTTATGAGATTGTGTGAACTGTAATCTTCACTCCTAATCAATTACAATTCAAGACTGTGATCTCAAATCGCGTTCAGTCCATTTTTATGAAAGAACTGGACTATTTTTTATCCACCGGTCTATGGACTGAGCGATTGTTCAAATAACTTGCACAATAACTGCAACCTCGCAGCTCGGATTAAGTGCAAGAGCTTTCTTACATAATGTGTGTAATAAGATAATTTTACACAACTCGTTGTAATAGTATCCTCTCACCTCATTCAACCGTTCCTTAACATGAAGTGATCTTAACTAACTCTGGGGATATCTGTGGCCACATTCTAAGTAGTTCGATCATTTGAGTATTCAAAAAGAGGAGGGGTACGAAGTGTACGGGGTGTACGATCATCCACTCAGTGGCGTATACTGGTTAAAGGGTTTGGGCTACCACTGACCCTATTATTACACAAAATATATTTTTACATATTTATGTGAATTCCAGACGTCTTGATTGGGACGAAAATACGTTGATGACTTCGTCATTGAAATTATAGTTGGGCCACTTGCAAAGTTTCTGTAGAAATGACTTTTCAATGGACATCAGTGCCAAGCCGGATAAACGTTCTTGTGTATGAGTTGATCTACAGTAGGATTTTATTCTCTTCAACGCAGAAAATGTTCTTTCTACCGATGCTGACGTAGCTGGTATTGTCACAATTAATGTTGCCAATTTAAGGACTTCAGGAATAACTTGGTTCAGCTGGTTTTCATATATGGCAGATAATATTTCATGGATAGGTTTGTTCGAAAAATCAAAGACTTCTGCTGAATATATTACACTTAATTCATTTTTCAAACGTACTTGATCAAAGTGACTGTTATAGGACTGAAATAATTTGTTTAGTGCCTCATTCGGGAAGTTTTCTCTATAAGCAGAAAATTTTTGAGAATCTAGAAGATGTGTGAACTGAAGCTTTCCATAATCAGAAAATCTGTCAGTAATTTCCATGTGCATACGATCTAGTATGCTGTAGTACAGCTGCCTGTATTTCAATTCATCATCTCCTTTTCTTCGCTTTAATGGTGGTTCCATTGTATTGTCTGAAGAATTTTCATTTTCCATATTACTCAATATGGACGGAAACCCACTACGTCTGAACTCGGATATAGTATTTTTTTAACTTTGATACCTCTTGCAAGCAGTATGCTATGTCTAGACTTTTTGTCTGAAGAATATTATAGAGCACATCTGTATGTGCGAACACTCTAGCATAGACTTCAAGAGGAAATATATTCTGAAACTGTGTGAAAAAATTCTAATATCCTTGAGCCTGCACAATTAAAGCATCATCCCAGTTTTCTTCAGAGTCATTATAAATGATATTTTTAAAGAAAGCAGTCCGTTTTTCTCTGTATTCCTTTACTGTATTTACAAGCCGAGATGTAAAATTCAATCTAGTTGGTGCTACTTTTGGGAGTTTCTTGTGCATAAATTCCTTGAGTTTTCTGATCTTTTAGGAGATGATGAGAAAATGCAGCTAAACCTGACAGTGTTTTGAAAAAAATGCGGCATTCTGGAATGGATAAAGTAGTTTGTTGCAAAACTAAATTGAGAACATGGCTGTAACAATGGACAAATTGTGCTTGAGGATACTTTTCTTGAACTTTTGTTTTCAAGCTATTAATATTTCCCGCCATGACTGAAGCACCATCGTATGTCTGTGCAATTAACTTATTGCCGACATTGTAGTCTGCTGTAACACCTTCCACATGCTGAAACAAAGCAGCAGCAGTTTTGTCCGAATTGACATTTGTGAATCCTGTAAACCGTTCTTGAACATTGGCAGTACTGTCGACGTATCTTAAAACAGTGGACAATTGACTCTGATTAGAGCAGTAACTTGTTTCATCAACAACAATGGCCACAAAAGGTTTTATGTTCTTTATCATAACCCCACTTATAGCAAATATTAAGACATTCTGAATTGCGGGAGAAGTACCACGAAATACTGTTGAACTCTCAAGATGATTGGCCAGTAAATGGTCAAATTCACTTAAGGAACTTAAATATTCAATATAATTTCCTATATTGTCTGATTCCACACTCTCATTATGACCCCGAAAAGCCAATTCTTGTTTTCCTAGAAAGCAGACTGCGTTAATAAGATGCAGTAAAATCTCCCGATTTTTTTTTTCACAAGAGCATTGTGTTGGTTGATGTGTAGAGCTTTTTGCTTATCTAGCTGTAAATCAATTCTTGTCTTCCCAAAGTTTGCAAAGTTCATGCTACTACAAATATGGGCTTTTGATTTGTCGTATTCTAGGACTGCCGTTCGAAGGGAGTTCATATTAGAAAACCCCTCTTTTGACCACACATTAGTTTTGTGGCTAAATAACAAACATGGCCAGCAAAATAGTTTAGACAGTTTAGAAGTACCACACAACCAATTCCACTTACCATATGATGTTGAAGTGAAATGGCGTGTGTACTCACGCTGTTTTTCTTTTACGTCCATGGACAAATTTAACTCAGGAGTTGGTCTTTCCATTTTCACAATTTCAACTTTCTCGTTGTTATGTACGACGGTTAAAAGGCACTTTTAATAAACCTTCTATTACACAGTCATTTCCAACACAAACCTGTCCAGAAACTTGTTCTGATATATTTTTCACAATATCACTTAATTGGGAAATAAAAAACTTAATAATTCACAATTAATGTAACTCTTATACACTCCAACAAATCACAGATTTAAAATAATGCACTGCAAGAACACAATCACATTCACAGCTAGCGTACTAAGCGTATTGTTGCTTCGCGCCTGCAAAGAAACCGATCACGAGAGCGGCAACTCACACGCCTACACTGCACGATAGAAACAGTAGGGAGTGGGGGATGGGCAATTGTGCGAAGGACAGAGTGAGCAGAAAGGTCACAGGCTACCTCACGTAGCAAGTGGTTTCTCCAGTGATGCCGCCTTGACAACTTGTTTCTTTTCGAGAGCAGAGAGCGCATATAAATCTAACAATTACTTTTATTTTAATTACTATGGTAAAACTAATAATACAAAATTATCACATTATGTTATATTATAAACTTTTTCTTTTGTAATGTCTTTGGGCTACCGCCGGTAGCCCCGGTAGTCCGCAAAATACGCCCCTGCATCCACTCCTCCTCTACATTTCTTATAGTGGCTGTTATCGCCAGGAGGACGGTACATTGGAAGATTGGATGTGCGCAGTGGAAGACTTTTAGAAATAAATAGTGTGAATTTGTATAACAGATATAATTAACAATAATGAATAAAAATATACAAGAATGGTAAATGAAATAACAAAGAAATATGAAATAAGCAAATGAAAATAACACAAGTTAATTTGAACTAGTATCACAATGATGTCTGAATCGTGAAAGTATTACTAGACTGGGCAAACATACTTATAGGTCATAATACAATCTAATATGGCCATCTCTGAATAATCAATGACTGACCCATTAACCATCTAGTCATGAAAACACTCTCTGAATATATATATATATATATATATATATATATATATATATATATATATTAACCATCTAGATATGAATCTCAACACAACGCCCAGTCAGTACACTAACTCAATACATGGCCCATTCAATCACAGATACCACACAATCTGACTAAGCAAACTGAACATATATATATATATATATATATATATATATATAAACTCAATAACACAAAAACTTTACCCAGTATAAGGCATCACATGACTGATCACTATACATTACCAATTCGACATACACCTCGCATGAACTGTCCAGATTGCACTGACACAAAATCTCTGTACTTTACAGTTAACAATGCCCAAGAGAGAGAGAGAGAGATATACACGTTATATAAGTTACAGACGATAATTTCATTCTCAATGATCGTTTAAATAGCAAAGGAAACTCAATGCACTCGATTCCTGAAATAGCGGGAAAGGAAAACCAATAAATCAAAATGGAGTAGGGAAAATACTAGAATAATAATATGAGGCCCATACTATTCTAGTTCTTTACAACGTGAAATAGAACGTAACCCAAAGATCGTAATCGCTGCTCTATCACACAAACCGTCTTGGAACATCAAAAACTCACATTTTACAAATCATATCTCATCACGTAATCCCCAATCATCAAACCTCACATATCAACTTATACTTCATCACGTGATCCCCAATACAATATACCTCAAATATATATATATATATATATATATATATATATATATATATATATATATAAATGTTAAATGTTATGTTTTATTTAACGACGCTCGCAACTGCAGAGGTTATATCAGCGTCGCCAGATGTGCCGGAATTTTGTCCCGCAGGAGTTCTTTTACATGCCAGTAAATCTACTGACATGAGCCTGTCGCATTTAAGCACACTTAAAGGCCATCGACCTGGTCCGGGATCGAACCCGCAACCTTGGACATAGAAGGCCAGCGCTATACCAAATTGCCAACCAGGTCGACTATATATATATATATATATATATATATCACATAATATATTACTCGACGCAATCACAATTACTTGCCCCCAAGACGTATCACTAGCAAGCGATATTTCAAAGTACGATCCACTACAATCTCTCAAACACATATAATCGAAGATAAAAATATCACGACGCAAATTTACCTACTCCACTGATACAAATCTGACACAAGTTGTAAGCACGCTAAATGACAAGTTATACATCTGAAACAAAGTTCCATGTAATGCGTAAATATTCAAAGGAAATATAATGACGCACTGTTCTCGAACAATCTATCACGATAAACTTATGTTACGAGAATTGAAAACAGTTCGAGCTCCACTTGTCGAGTACACATCAATAGCCTGAATGAGAACCATGAATACGGGTTGCAACTCCTAAGTACTGTTATCCATACGGCTTCCAACTGCTAAGTGATGTTATCTATACAGCGTGCGAGACCTGAGTGATGTTAACTATACAGCGTGCGAGACCTGAGTGATGTTATCTATATCTGCCCGTGACCAAGTAAACTCACTCTCCCTCTCCCCTCGTGAGACGTAATCAAGCAGCCAATAGGATAATTTGGAAAAGAAAAATGAAAGGATTCATAGCGCTATCTATAATGTAATGTCTAAGAGCGCTCTGACAGACGAAGTGACGTACTAGGCGAACGGCTATGATGGCAGGCACGGCTCACTCCTAATCAATTACGATTCAAGACTGTGATCTCAAATCGCGTTCAGTCCATTTTTATGAAAGAACTGGACTATTTTTTATCCACCGGTCTATGGACTGAGCGAATGTTCAAATAACATGCACAATAACTGCAACCTCGCAGCTCGGATTAAGTGCATTAGCTTTCTTACATAATGTGTGTAATAAGATAATTTTACTCAACTCGTTGTAATAGTATCCTCTCACCTCATTCAACCGTTCCTTAACATGAAGTGATCTTAACTAACTCTGGGGATATCTGTGGCCACATTCTAAGTAGTTCGATCATTTGAGTATTCAAAAAGATGGCCAAAAATAATGCGGGAGAAAGATAATCGCGTGAGTAACAGAAAATACCGGAAAGAATAACCATGAGTTGCGCAACATCCTCCTATCCCACCACAACCAACTGAATTGCATGTCTGACAGTTGGGAACAGTGATGGTAGCGACTCCATTCATTGCATACAGGGGTCCCCAGACATTGACCATTGATCACCTTAATACTGATCTCCCACCATTTCACGAAATCTTATCCAGTTTGGACTGAGGGAGCTGAACTGCCAATAATGACAGCGTCATACTAGAATCTTGTCATATCTCTTAAGTTACGTTACGGACTCGTTGACCTACTTTACCAACTCACAGAGTGCACATTTTATTCTAATTTATTTTTGCTAAATGTGTTCAAGATGAACCATACATAAAATATTATCTGCATTTGCTCTGCTCTAAAACAAGGTAACAGAAAGCAATATTGATTATAAGAGACTGACTAGTGGCCAGTATTTAGCTACATATAAACTGGTAAACAGACACAAGGTGGTCCATACATTACATCTACACATACACACCCACACCACTCACATACACAGAATCTTTAGACCTATATCACAATTACATTAAACTGGATTGCAATCCCGAATTTCACTCATATTAAGGAATGCTATGGGCAATTCATACAGAAAACGTGAATAATACTGTAAAATGGAATGGTTCATTATACTGGAGAGTCATATCTGTGCTCTTGTTTCAGAGTCATGGCCAAACTACATATCCTCGTCATTTGCATGTTGCTGGTTACACTGCAAGCATACCCGTACCCATTTGGATTATTCCTTGGTCACAAAGACATAACATTGTGCGAATACGGATGTCACAAAGGCTACTGTTGGTCAGCATGCCACGCCACGTACTTGGTAGGCGAATGGTGCTACACAACACGAGGCCAGTCACAGGATAGGAATTATGTACGTTGCACTAAGAAGGAAGATTGTAACTACAGCTGGCACTGTGCAGGTGCCTGTTCTCTGTGAGATGGCGAATGCAATGAAGATTCTTCTCCAATGACAGCTTATCTTCCAAATATTATATTACGAGCTGAAGTAGTAAAAGCTCATTGGATTCAAAAATGCATTTGTCAGAAAGTATAATATGAATTGTTTGTTAATTTCTTTTCTCAATTCCATAATTGCTATTACTTCCTCTCTCGTATTTTAATATAATTACAATAAGCTAATCTCTAATCTTAGTGATCTCAGTTAATTGAACACACATTCAAAAGAAAACAGTGAATATCAAATGTCGTATTCATTATTTGATGGAGGTCTCTTACAATTCTAAATGAGACTTGCAGGATGATTAATTATCATTTTAGAATTATGTTATAAATTAAATAATAACCAAATAGGTCAGATGATATTCTCAAGGTCTACACAGACAAATTAAAGTTCCACAAGAAGATACGTAAACATAATTATAATTTCGAGGTCTGATCATTGCAAGCAGCTGGTGATTCATGACGAAGCATTCTTGAGCTTTGTTTCAAATGGTGAATGGTTTTTAGTGCGTGCCAGTAAACCTAAGGCTGGTGTTATCTATCACAGCAGAGACACATAATATTTAATGTCAATATCAATTCCCATATTTCCTTCTTTTAAGAGGCTGTAATTGGTAAAGCTCGGATAAAAGGTTTATTCGGTATACCAGAACTCTATGAGAACATTACATGATATATATAACTTACTCTCATTAAATTAATCCCGATTAGGAGTGGTCTCATTTATCATGTTATCACTATAGATAAGGAACTGCGTCTTAAAGGCGATTTCACCTCACAAAAGGAAATCTCTAAATCACAAATCTTTGAAGTCCCGGGATATCTTAATTACTTCTTGAGGCATTACATATCCGAATTTCTTAAGAAAATAACAACAAGTGAAAGTATATCCCATGCTGTAAAGATTTAAAAATTTAATCTTTACAACATGGAACATATTATGAAGTCTTGAAGTCCGAAAGATCTCAGCTAATTTCATGAATATTAATGAACACATAGCGAGCAAGCGATTTGAAAATTTTCAACTGTTATACAGTATAAAGAACTATGTCATGCTAATGTTTAAGTGTTATCAGAGACGACAAATTGAGGAAGGCCATTCTAACTGCACAACACCCCACATCTGCTAGATGATTATATACGATGCATCAGATTATGTGTTTGTAGAGAACTTCAAACTTTTACTAATAAAGAACGGTACCAGTAAACCATATTTCTACAGACCTGATAGATATTAAACACCGGATTTTCTTGTGAAATTCTTATGTCTGTGTCTAATCTATCGAACAGTTCTATAGAGATAATTCGAAATGTGTCAAACAATGGTTGAAGTAAGACTGAACCAATGCAAAAATTTCCACATACTAATTTATTCCAGTATCTTTCACTATGAAAATGTTCTGTTTTTCCTTTACTACTTAACAGAACATTTTCGAATTCAGATATTAAGAAAAGAGAGAGAAGTGATATTCACAATTAATGTGAGTTATAGAAATGTTTATTATAATGATATATTCAGCACTGTCTTTTCATTAAGTTTTATCAGAGTTCTTTAAATCATTTAATATCTTGTGTCTTTTGAAAAATGTAATGTAATGTAGTTTAAATATTGTAGAATAAAGTGCTTGCAAGCATTGTGCAGCATGGCATATGTTGCTTTTACTTTAGTATACGACTGCCAATGGTGAAAATAGTTTGTAGAACCTTCCACTGCAATATGTTCAAAAGTTTCAGTTCTGAAAACAATTTATCCGTTAACATCATCTCCTTTTCTACACCACTTACCAGAGTGGTTCGTGATTTTTTTTTCTTTACAAGATTTACCTCAATCTTTCTTTCCAAACTGATTTTATATCCTTAACTGATGACCAATTCACATTTCTGTGTCATTAGATTGTGTAAACACCTTAGTCAACTTTATCAGGTTTATATGTTACCAATGACCATTATATATATACATAAACAGGTATACAACATATTCCTGTGTCCAAAGCCATGTCACTTTAATGAAGGATCAGTGAAGCGGAGAAAAATTCTCTCCTGCACCGGGATTCAAACCCGAGTTTTCAGCTCTACATGCTGATGTTCTATTCACTAAGCCACACCGGATTCCAATTTCGATGCTGGATTGAATCCTCTCAGTTTAAGCTCCACCTCTTAATTTCCCTTTAGTGGCCAACCCTCATGCACTGTGTCACAGATGTGTGACAGTGACACAATGTCCAACACACTAATGTGCAGAGGTGCACTCATTACGAGTGACTAAGTGGCCGGGATCTGATGGAATGAGCACCGTCTTAAATCACTAAGTGATTATATACGCATATAATATTATAGTGCTGTACCGAAGTAGATATGTTATTTCCATGCAGGAATTCTGCGTTATCATATGATGAAAGATCGGTGGAGAGGAGAAAAATTCTCTCCGGCACAGGGATTCGAACCCGGGTTTTCAGCTCTACGTGCTATGGATTTTCAGGTGCAGTGATTGAAGCTCGGAATATGTGCAAGCACTTAAAAATCAACCTTGAGTTCAAAGTGAAATGACATGCCAGACGTTAACACTTTTTCGACGAACTTAGAAGTGATGATGATGATGATGATGATGATAGTGATGATGATGATGATGATGATGATGATGATGATGATGAAAATCCAGAATGTGTTGATAAAACTGACACAAATATGCAAATGGACGCTGAAGATGAATTTAGATAAGTTACTTTCTTCCTGTTATTGACAAATTGGAATTGGTGTGAAGTTTGAAGAATTGAAAAAATATGCGAAGTGCTTTGATTTTCTGTATAATATAAACAAGTAGCTAACAATGCCAGAAGAAGATCTAGAAAGAAGCTGCAGAAACCTATCTCAAGAGTTACATGATGGCGAGGCATGTAGAGGGTCAAAATCTCTTTTCTGAACTACGATTATTCAGGCACTCAGTCCTAGCTGAAGTACGAACTGCTCTGGAAGTCCTCTGTGTTCTGCAGCCTATCTGTGATTCCTATCCCAATCTAACAATCGCCTATCGAATTCTCCTATCTATTTCTGTTACTCTCGCCTCAGGGGAACGTAGTTTTTCAAAGCTGAAAATCATTATAAACTATCTAAGACCACGACGAAACGGGAACAGTTAAACGGATTGGCAATGATTTCCACTGAAAGTGAAACGACCAAGAAATTACAAAAGGAGGAGTTGATGGAGGAGTTTGCTGCAAAAAAAGCAAGGAAAATTGTCTTTCTCCAAGGTATACTAGCTTATATCAAACTGTGCTGTAATATTTAATAGTAGGCCTAGATAAAACGGTGTAGCCCGGGTTTATTCCAAATACCTCAAATTTAAGATTTACCATTGTTATAACATTAAAGGCTGCTAAGGTGTCATGACACCGGAGTATCCAACTGCATGAACCTAAGTCGATTGTTACCCTTGATTCTATTATTATTATTATTATTATTATTATTATTATTATTATTATTATATCTGTTGAAACTCACATTTCTGCCTTATTTAGAGAGCCACTTACGAGGCAACTAGGCCAGGAGATAATGGGATATGGTGGCCAGTTCCTTTCTCCCTCCATTGCATACATCGCCAACTAGCTACATATTACCTTAGAATTCAGATGCATAGAAACAATTGTTCTTCCTCTGACACATATCGTCAAGTGAGATGTACTGCCTGATAACAGACGTACATATCAGCCAGAATCTCAATCACAGGATATCCATACATGAGTAATGATTAATAGAATATATTTCGAATTAACTTCTAATAGAATTTTGCTTATTAAATATATAATTTCACACCTAGTCAATACGAATTATATAGAAATGTGGAATGATGTCACGAGAATGGGGTGTATCTTGATACTTCCACTCCAAACTGCGTGCTTACCCACTACAATGGTATGTTACAGATATTATACAAGACCTTTGCAATATATTAATTGTGTTACGGATAGTTTAATCCAAGTACAGTCCGCATTTCACGAGAAGATCCGAGCAAGGAATGAGAGTTTTTTCCCCCACTCTTATAAGCTATCCCCGACACGGAACCAGCCGGCCATTGATTGAGTCTTGTTTGTCCCAATCGGCCAATGACACCACTCCTATCCACCTGTTCCTTAAAGAACACTGAGTTACTGGCTTACTCTCTCCTCTTACCCCGCAACGACCATACTCCCCTCGCAGGGATCCTCTCGTGAAATTTGGACAGAGTCCTGCCTAGCATAATTTAGACAGACACTTCTTAAATAATGAAATTATTTGTCAAAGCAAAGAATTGAGAACTTTGAGATAATAAGACATTGTCGACTTATTGTATGACAGAGTAACTAACATTTAAAGTTGTTCACAGCTAGGAAATAGTGGTCAGCATGTCTGACTGCGAAACTAGCGGGTCTGGGTTCAAATCCTGGTTTGGATAATTTGTCGAAGCAAATGCTGGAAAATTTTTGAAGTTGGACCTTGGGGGTTCATTTCGCTAATGTGAATCAGGAGAAGGCCATATTATATATTATTTTAATAGAATAGTACCAAATTTTCTTTGTTTTTCCCATTTCCAGGTATAAACTGCTCAACTGCAGGGGAGTGTCTTGGGGCCTGCAGGGGAGTGTCTTGGGGTCTCTTCTATTCTTGGCTTTTGTAAATGATCTGCCAGTTAATATCTTGTCTAGGGTTCGCTTATTCGCGGATGATTGTATGGTATACAGGGAAATAAAAAGCCATGAAGATACTACTCTTCTCCAGAGTGACCTCAATAGAATAAATGATTGGGCAATAGCCAACAAAATGAAAATAAATTCTCTAAAGAGCAAAGCCATCAGCTTTACAAGGAAAAGAAATAAAATAGTCGCATCGTATACATTAGGGGGTGAAACCATTCCTGAAGTTAACAAATGTAAATACCTCGAAATAACATTTAGCAGCGATCTCGGCTGGAGGGAACGCATTACAGACACAGCGGGAAAAGCATGGAGAGATTTACACTTTGTGATGAGGGTACTAAGAAAAGGTTCTGATAAATCCAAAGAGATTGCATATAAATCACTAGTACGTCCAGTAATGGAATATGGTGCTGCATGTTGGGATCCTTACAGATTAGAACATATTAAGACACTGGAAAAGATTCAAAAAAAGGGTTCTTAAGTGTTGTCGGAAGAATTCACCATTAAAATGGGACACACTCACGGACAGGAGAACGCGAATTCGATTATGCGCACTGTTCAAAACATACAGAGGTGAGCCTGCCTGGAGAGAAATAAAAAATAGGTTGCAGCCGCCAAATTACTCTTCAAGGAACGACCACTCATATAAATTGAGGGAAAGAAGGCAGAGGACGGACACTGGAAAGTTTTCTTTTCTCAATCGTACTATCAGGGACTGGAATGCTTTACCTGCAGACTTACTAAAGGCTTTACCAACAACCAAAAATGTATTTAAAAATAGGTTTAAGGACCTTACTAATAGACGGTAATTATACACAGTATTTAAAGGGTGTAAATGATATGTTGTTATTGAAGTGTTGTATCAGTGAAGAATTATGTTGTGTCAGTGAAGTGTGTTATATCAGTGAAGAAGTATGTCGTGTCAGTGAAGTGTGCTGTGTAAGTGAAACGTGTTCCTGTCAGTGAAGCTTTATAGTTTATAGTGGCAGTGCATAGTGTTTGAACAGTGAAATGTTTTTGAAGTGTTAGTGAAATCAGGATAGAATCAGTGAAATGTGTCGTAGTTCCATTGCAGTGAGTGAGTTGACAGCGAAATGAGTGTAATTTGAAAGGTACTTGTGCAGACATGAACGTATCATACTCGTGGGTTTTAGTTCGATCTTAGTTTTAAGATACAAATTAGATTTATTTCAAATGTAATTTTAAGTGATCGTTTCATTTAATTTAGTACCGGTATATTCCCTGTTGTTGTTGTTGTTTTTGTTATTATTATTATTATTATTATTATTATTATTATTAATTATTGTTAGTATTAATTACTAGTATTATTATTAATTGTATTTTTAATTAATAAGTTTATTATTGTCATTATTGAGTGTAATTAGTTACCACTGCCACGGGTATATAGTCACTGCAGTGTGAATAAATACATACAACTTCCAGCAGTAATTGAAAGATTCTATTTCAGATGTGGAATCTGACAATTTATTGACAATCCTATCTGTCATTTCATAAATCAGATTCTGTACCTCTGCTCCACTCAATCAAACTGCTCTGCTGAATTGCCTTGAGAGTCGTGTATCTTTTAGTATCCATCACGAGACTGATTCAATTTCACAAAGAGAACTAAGAAGTGTTATGGGAAATTTTCTAAGCAGAAGCCAGAAATGTGTGGAAAAATCTTGTTGCCAGCCAGATGGGAGCGCATGTTCTGAGGCCTTAGAACTCCATGTCATGCTCACGTTTCACAAATAATCTGTTCACTTTGATTAAAATCATTCAATACCGTACATATATTTTTCATAAAATTAGATCACTCAATCATTTCCATTGTCCTTTCAGGAATAAACAAGACTTTATCCATGACAATAGTGAAATAGTCATGAAACTCAGTATCTAGTGAGATGAGAGATCATGGTGGCGAGAAAATGATAGAAATTCAAACTACTTATGAAAACAATATATATAGACACACACACAGATATTTGTGGATTATACTGAGAGACGAAATACGAAGTACTTAACCTGAATATAACATTCTGCAACACATCGAAGGTTAGCAATTAGTAGACAGTAAAATCATGTTGGAAGGACGTTCTCTGAACACGAGCCATGACAAGTACGTGTTCACCTGCAACCAGAAAGACATGGCATAGACAGATGAAGAATCAAACTGCATGTATGAATCGTCAATACAATATCATACCATGAAAAGAGATATAAATACACAGTTAAACAAAATCTCTTTATGTAAATGTCGTAACACACTCTTCAAGTCTTCTTCGTGTTAAGAGAAAAGTCAGCATGATTTAGCTGTAAATAAGATCTTTAAAAGTACAATTAAGCATGTAATTAAGTACCGTAATCATTCTTCAATAATCATGTCCACATTTCTCCTAGCACAAAGTAGAGTATTGGTCATTTTTATTTTTCCATTCTCGGACTTTCTGAAATTTACCAACAGTTACAGTATTGGAAGCAGAAAAATTAAGAGTGAATATTTTTGGGGAATAGAAATAACAATACGACGGTCGTGCATAATGTAGAGAGTGCAACATGTATTCTGTAGCACATGAGGCACATTCACTGCTGTGTGAGGCAGCTCCATACATCTATGTCAAATATACTGAATCTGCAATAATTCGAGTAAACAATTATTTCACTTTACTTCGATATTGGAGTATTTCTTCTCAATTGCTATTCCAAATTCCGCATCTGAGTGACAAATCTGCAATGTAAATTGAAAAATAGATGTCATTAGTTTATATGCACTTTCTCATTATTCATTTTATACAACAAAATAATATGTTACCAGTATCATATTCTTAGAGATCTCTTTCTTTTCTAAAGCTACAAAATTCCTACAGCTAGGTTTTCCTAGGAGCCGCCATGGTGGTCTAGTAGCTAGAGCGCTGACTCGTAACCCTATGAACCAGGGTTTGATCCCCGGTGTACCTCCAATTTATAACTTGTGTTGTGCAAGCCCGTGGTCCAGGTAACACAGGAGATTTCTCCAGGAGTTCCGGTTCCCTATTGGCGTCCCAACAAATCTCCACTAGAAAAAAAAGATTCTTCTAGCACACCTGAAATCTGAACCAGAGATCTACAACATACAACAATAATATGAATAATGTTATGTCCAACAACGAATGCGACTCCAATCCAGTGTCAGATCCACGAGAGTTGAAAAGCCTTGTCAAGACAGCCAGCACATAATACTACAGACTGGGCAGTTTAAAAGTTCAGAAACAATGTCAGCAGGTCGGAGGTCTGAGTCGCATGCAATTGCTAGTATTACCCTCCATGCTCTTCCCACCTACAGTCAATCGTGAGTGAAATTACACCAGAGTAGGAAAGTTGTGTTGTGCAGTCATGAGTGAGAGAGATTTCATTAGTCCAGTGATTCCAAAAGTGTAAGTCGTGAACCTCTTGGAAGGGGGGGTCGTGTAATGATTTGCAAAATAAAACAAAAACGTCACTAACATATAATTATGTTGTATTTAGAAATAAACATAAACAACATAGAACATAAAAATAAAAATTGATTTAGTAGTTACAAAGCAAAAAATAATTAATGAAATAAATGTATGTGTTTTTGATGAAGTACATTCTCAGACCTGAACTCTATATTCGATACACACACACAGTCATAATATTTTCAAATTCAAGAAGATTTTTCGCTTTTCCTTCCCCTCCCTCTACCCCTGATGACAATCATACACGAGAAACTTATTTTGCACAAATATGAGTTTGCAATTTGTATTTTAAAAAAATTACAAGTTTCTTTTGTAAGCTCGAGGCATTCTGGCATTTTTTTATCCAAAATTGGATATGCTTTATAAAAAAAGGTAAAGAGTCTAGTTTCAACATTCTATCAATAGATACATATTTCAATGGCTTCTCTCTTATTATATACAGGTTGTTTCCGAGGTGGTGTTACAAACTTTCAGGGGTGATGGCGAAGGGCACATGTATCAATTTGAGATAAGGAACCATGGTCCGGAAATGACTGAGTCGAAAGTTAAAAGCAAAAATAGTTGTGTGGAAATGGAATTGTAATTTGGCATCACGTGCCCACTTTCCCTTAACTTTTGGAACAGTCGTGGAAAAATGGTATGGGCCGGATGTCTCCTATGTGAGTACTTGAGCCCGATACAATCTGTGAGCTTGTCTACTGTTCCCATTGGCTCATCCGTATTCAAAAATCAGGTCTGCTTATTCCGCTCTCGTGTACTCCTCCATTTCATTAGGACTGGTCGACTGGACACTGCAACTTGTACACATACACTGCTGTCTACAGACGTGCATATCATAACCGACCATGTCCGTTACACATTACGCTATCTGCATTGCTTTAGTGTAGTTTCCTGTTGCCATCCCTCAGACAGCGCACTGAATGGAATACTGTAAGTAGACAACATAAACAACATCAGATTAATACAGTATGTGTAAGATGTACAGATAAATACACATAAATAAGGTGTACAGAGGAATAAAATTATTTCATTTCCACAGAACTATGTTTGCTTGTAACTTTCGACTCGGTCATTTCCGGACCAAGGTTCCTATCTCAAATTGATACATGTGCCCTTCGCCATCATCCCTGAAAATTTGTAACACCACCTCGGAAACACCCTGTATATATAGTCGTCCTCAGTAACGTAGTTGGTATAGCACTGGCCTTCTATGCTCGAGGTTGCTGGTTCGATCCCGGTCGAGGTCGATGGCATTTATGTGTGTTAAATCTCATGTCAGTAGATTTACTGGAATGTAAAAGAACTCCTGCGGGACACAATTCCGGCACACCGGTGACACGATATAACCTCTGCAGTTGCGAGCATCGTTAAATAAACCATAATTAAATTTTATATATCATTGACGGGGTCAATGTTGAAATACTCTCTCCTCCATATCACGCATACAAATAGCGTGATGTAACATAATTTCATAGAAAATGAAACGCCTATCTTGCTGGAGCAAGTGCTATACCTTCAAAAGCTAGAGATGTGGTTCATGCATGATGGAACACTGGCCCATTTTCAGTGAAATGTCCGAGAACACCTAACACAGACATTCAATGGGCGATGGATTGGTCGGTGAGGTCCAGCACGTTAATCTGCTCGTTCCTCTGATCTTAATCCCTTGGATTTTTGTCTGCTGGGACACTTGAAGACTCTGGTGTATGCAACCCCCATCAATTATGTACAAGCACTACAAGGGTGCATCATCAATGCCTTCCAGCACATCCGAGACCAACGAGGGATGTCTCAAAGAGTGTATGGTTCCCTAAGACGTAAGGCAGAAGGATGCATTACTATGAATGGACATCACATTGAGTAGCTCTCATAATCTCATAGCGATGTGAACAAGTGCTCATAACTCTTAAGGTATGAGTTTTTGGACCCATGTTTGTTAGAATTTTTATTCTTATTTTGGTGCTTACTACCTCCTCTCAAAACAAGGAAAACATTTTTTATCACTCTGTGTATATCAGCCAGTTGAACGCATCCATCTAAAAACTGATTCAGTATTCATCTGTGGATGCCGTAATTGTTTTGAGTTTCTTCTGGAAAAACTCAAAAAGCTGTTGCTTAAAATTGTGCAAAAACAAACTCTGTATTTGTTGTATCATTTGTAGCTACATTTGTCATGATTTCTTTAATACACTGGAGTGAATCGGATTTCTTTTATCAAATGATGTCGACCAGAAATTAAATTTCTTTATAAATCCATTGGATAACAGATATTGCAAGCATCATTTTCGATTTGTACTGAGCTATTAGCTCAGTGTCATATAGGTACTAGTCCAAAGTAATAGAAATGACATTTTCGTGTAATTGTTGCACCGTGTACTTCTTTTTTTTTTTTAGGTGAAATTATTGTCGTTTTCGATTTTACAGGCATTTGTACTCTTCGAGTGGGATTGAGTACCAATATGGTAGCGGGGAGTCACAAATAAAGGTCTCGTCCAAAAGTGGGTCACACCTTCAAAAAGTCTGGCAACCACTACAATAGAGAGTAGGCCTACTATAGTGTTGTGCAATGGTGAGATATTCTCTGAATCATCGTATATTCATCTTGAAGACTTAGGACTGCACAATACAACAGCTATCCTACTCCGATCAAATCTCTTGACTGACAGCACACAGAAGAGCACCGCGCTCCCATTGAGGGAAATACCAGCGATTGCATAGGGCTTTGACCACTGACAGGCCAAGCAATATTTCGGGACTTTTAAACTGCCCACACAGTATTACTACTCTGGTCCAAACAACATTTTGGTGGATACAGTCTATAAGGTCTCTCCTATGTAACAAAATAACATTCAAGTAAATATCTCTAGCTGAATTAAGAGTAAATCACTGTTTATTTAATTTGATATTGAGGTCCGACTTCTCTTTAACTTGTATAATGGGAAAGTAAAAATTAAAATAAACTGTATCAAATATGATTATAGAAGTAACACAACAGCACAAATTATACAACCATACTGATGTTAAAAATAATCAACAAAAGAAGTTTAAAATCTTCAACCTCGATGTTATTTACTTCAACACTTTGTTTTCAAGTTACTGAAAGGATCAGTTGTAAGGTAGACTGTTGGTACAATACATGGCATTCACTCCCAGAAGCTGGCTCCCTGACAAACAATTCTTGTTAGTTTCCTTCGGTTCCTACAGAAAAATTCTGGCTTTTTAAACAGAACAGCAATAATTTTTTTCAAATTACTTTCTCTTTGCTCATTCATAAATATCTCTTCATATTTCCAATAATGAAAAAAATCTACGATTAATTCTAACATTAAATTAACTGATGAAACAAACAATACCCCTACTATAAAACATTAAGTCTTATGGAAGATGGAAAGAATTATATAAATAAACAGAACACTAATTTCTGGAAGAGCCATGATGGCCTATGGTATGCAAAGTTATCTGCATAGGCCTCTTTGAGCTTGGCACTGGTGTAGGAATGCTCTAGCTGTTAAGGTATGTTGACAGGGATGGGGAGTATCCCAATAAAATCTGACAAGATACCATTTTATTTCACCGGTGCCTATTTTTTTTCAGTAGGTTATTTTACAATGCTTCATCAACATCTTAGGTTATTTAGCGTCTCAATGAGATGAAGGTGATAATGCTGGTGAAATGAGGCCAGGGTCCAGCACCGAAAGTTACCCAGCATTTGCTCATATTGGGATGAGGAAAAACCCCGGAAAAAACCTAAACAAGAAAACTTCCCCAAACGGGAATCGAACCCAGGCCACCTGGTTTTGTGGCCAGACGTGCTGTTACTCCATAGGTGTGGACACCCCCCATGCCTATTATAAGTAATCAATTAACAGTGCATGAAATAAATAGTCTTACCACTGTTGTTGAATAATGTTATGAACAAACTCATGATAGCTGAAATCAAAGGAGTTGAACAAGGCTGAGCACCCCACGAGGAAAGGACATAATAGGAAATGTATTAACAAAAAATGTGCATACAATTTAGTATTTATTATGGACTCCAAAGTTCAAGTTCAAGTTCAGCCCATAATGTCCCCTCGGGGCACCGGCCTCTTCCTAGGAAGGTGGCTGGTTAATGCGATCCCAGTTAGACATGCCGGGAAGGATCCTCCTTTAAGTCATAACACTTTTTGCACGTGTTCTTTTAGTTTCTCCCTTGCTGCTCTCTGTCCTCTGCGATGCACTCTTCTGTGTGTTGTCTCAATGAGGGACGGTCCGCGATGCTGTGCTGATACTTTGCTTCCACACTGTCCTCTCTCTGGCGGTCATTGTCCATCGGTTCCCAAAGGTCTTCCTGAGATCATCAACCCAACATGTCTTTCGACGCCCAACGCTCCTTTGCCCACACCTGGGGTTGCAGACTGTCACCTTGTGAGTCCATCTGCTGGGGTTTAGCCTCATGATGTGGCCAGCCCAACTCTGCTTCAGGTTTCTGCTGGTAGTTACTGCATCATTTATTTTTGTTTTTATTCTTACAGTCTCATTTCGCATTCTGTCCCTCCATGTGATGCCTAGTATCTTTCTCTCGCTTCTGCTTTGGCATACTTGTAACATGTTTCTGTCTCTCTTCATGGTGCTCCATGTTTGTGAGCCGTATACTAGTGCTGGTAATATGCACGTATTCATGACGTGTCTCTTAAACTCTAGGCTGTATGACTTTTCTAACAATATAAACTTCAATGCCCAAAATTTTGCCCAAGCTGCCGCTATGCTATTTTTTTGCTTTTACTTCTCGAGAACGATACGGTCTGCCCCAGGTATACAATTTCCTGCTCATATTCTATTGGGTTGTTGGGTGCTAGTTCTATAATTTCTTCTACATGATGTCATGAGCTTAGTCTTATTTAAATTCATTTTTAGGCCTGCCTTTTCACTAAGTTTGCTTAATTCCTGTTAGTACTCTTGTAGCTCTTCTTTGGTGTTGGTGAGGAGCACGATATCTTCTGCAAATCGTAGATTTGATATTTCATTTTTGTTTTGTTACCGATAAGCTGCTATAATTTAATGTGTAACACTTTTATTAAGCTGCCAATGCTTATCTACTACAATAGTCATTTACATGAGTAAGATTTCTACTTGAACGTGTTCGATACCATTTTTTGTATCATCTTCATGTGCATTATAATTATAAATTAACAATTAAATTTGTAAATGATTGAAAACCTAGCCATTGGAGTGTTGTTCTGTGAACTTCCATTTCGTGGTTAAGTGTGTGATACATTTATGGATGTCGCTTGTATGTGTGTGTACTAGTAATTAGTGCTAATAGTTATACTAAGCTTACTTAATATCAATCAATTTCTAAAGTGCAATATAAAACTTGTAATATAACAACAATATAAAAACTTTTATAAAAGAACACTTGTTTGGTCGCTTTTGTTGTTCTGTCATTTGAGTTCTTTAGTGTCTTGCCGTTGAATGGGGCGATTATAACTGTTCTCTCTTTGTTTTTATTTAAAACTGGAATTATGACGTTAAGAACTTCGTAATAATAAAATGCTGAATCATTATGTAAGAAGCAATTTGTAGAGCACTTGTTTAAATCACTTAGTTTGTTATGAAGTAGACTGGGGTAACTTACGAATTATTATTTTCACTTTTGCACTGTGTGTTGTTTTTGTATCAAAACTTTATCTACTTTTTACTTATCAAGTAACCACTTGGCGGCTTAATAAAAGTGTTACACATTAAAGTAGATTTGATAGTTTTGTCCCATCTATGTTGATACCGTAGTCTCCTGTAATATTTCTAAATAACCCTTCTAGAAGGCATATAAAAAGTTTTGGTGAGATATCTTCCTGCCTTACTTCTCTTTGTATCTGGAATTCCCTATCCCTTGTCCAATTGTATGTTTGCAGTGGTGTTTCTGTACATTTTCTCTAGTATTCTAACTTATTTCTCCTCTGCTCCTTGGGTTTGTAGAAACTGGATCACAATTAATGCAAAATAAATATATTTGAAAAAGGAAAAACCATGTGAGATTCCAGTTCAAGTGCATGACTACATTGGGGTCCTTGAGTAAATAAGTGGACTATGTCCATATTTCACATTTCAAGAAAACTTCATTTTTGTTTATTAATTGGTTTATTTTACACATTAACAATGACATACATGCAAAAGTAACTTTTGTATTATATCATAGGTAACGTGTAAAATAAACCAGTTAATGAACAAAAATGTCATTTTCTTGAAATGTGAAATACGGACATGGTCCACTGTTTTTACTCAAGGCTCATTTATGAAATTAGACAAAAAAATTATGCAGATGGATATATTTTAATGCACAGAATCGTACATGACCACTTTTTCAACAGACAGAGTCATTCAATTTTCCTAACATGTATCAAAAGGGAAACAAATACACACTCCTGATTGAAAATTACCTGAATCAGCTTGCTAGAGTAGGGGAGGTTCGCTACTAATGTAGGATCATTATAAGATGATTATAAGGTGATTGGTGTGAGTGAAAGGGAGGGGAGGGAGAGGTGAGGGGAGGGAGAGAGGAAGGTGCTCAATGACAGTAACTTCACACAGTAAATCCTTAAAATGAAAGGAATAGCAATTTTCTTTGCCATTTTGCACTATCTTTTATTCAGTGGGAAACCAACTTCGTTTCTACAAAATGTTTTAACATTGCCGTAAATTCGGTATGTAAGTGAAGTGTATAAATTTGCTAGGTTAATACTGACCATTCCTTGTACTACAAGCTCTGTGGAACATTCGTTTTCTGCATTAAGACGAATCAAGACATACTTAAGAAGTACTCAAACTCAAGAACGACTGTGTAGCTTAAGTTTGTTGTCAATCGAAAAGGATTTGATGCACAAACTGAAGGACAAAGACACATTTTATAATGCTATGATTGAGAAGTTCGCGTCACAAGAAAGAAGAATACAGCTAATGTTTAAAGGAAAGAAGTACCGTAATTTGAATTACTAAATGCATGAAAGTATTGTTAAATATAAACAATAATATATTATATATTAAAATGGCAGTTAATGTAGACCTGATATTTCACTTTTAAGAACTGTGTGCCTATAGACCAACTATAGTTTTTATAACAGAACACCCATACTCCAGGTTCAACATACACCATTGGTGTACTATAAGCAGTAACATGAGCTGCTGGCAAGAAGTGAAAATGAGAATAGCAATGGCAAAGGGAGCTTTTAATAGAAAAAGGAGCATCTTCTGCGGACCTCTTGAAAAAGAACTAAGGAAGAGACTAGGGAAGTGCTTTGTGTGGAGTGTAGTATTTTATGGGGCAGAAATATGGACATTACGATGAAGTGAAGAGAAGCGACTAGAAGCATTTGAAATGTGGATATGAAGAAGGCTGGCATATGTGAAATGTGGACAGAGAGAATAAGAAACGAAGCTGTGTTGAAAAGAGTGGGTGAAGAAAGATTGATGCTGAAACTGATCAGAAAGAGAAAAAGGAACTGGCTGGGTCACTGGTTGAGAAGAAAATGCCTTCTGAAGGATGCACTGGAAGGTATGGTGAATGGGAGAAGAGTTCGAGGCAGAAGAAGATAACACATGATAGACGACATTAAGATATATATGGACCTCATGCAGAGACTGAGAGGAAGGCAGAAAATAGAATAGACTGGAGAATGCTGGGTTTGCAGTGAAAGACCTGCCCTTGGGCAGACCACTATGAATGATGAAATGATGGCTGTGAAACTAAAAAGGAAAATCAAATGAGGATGGGCACCAAAGAGATGTGGAATGGCTTGAAATCAGTGTTGCTACAATCTGCAGATGTGTGTAGGAAAACAATAGTGAACACAAGAAAGGAAAGAATTAGCTGGTGGAATGAGGTAGTGAACGAGAATGTTAAGAACAAGAAGGAAGCTTGGAAAAGGTACATAAGGTCTCAGATGGAAGAAGACATGAGAGAATATCTGGAAAGAGCAGCACGCTAGGAAGAATGAAAAAATGCAAACGACACAAAACTTCAATATCAATGAAACGAGAGATGTACAATGTCGATATCTGACTTCTACTTCGAGTACGAAACAGCTGACCAGAATAAACCAAGGAGGAAAATAAAACGTGAGGCAGATACAAAATACTGCGGACGAAACAGCTGGAAGTGTCTGAAGTCAGGAGCATAGACAAGACTAATGGAGGAAATGCAAGAGAAGACAGGAGAAGAACGAGTGAAGGAATGAAGCGACTACCAGATATTAGTGATTGTGAGGACAGAATAGATAGGGTTTGGAGAGGTTATTAGCGAAGAAGAAGAGTGCTAAAAAGTGAGTGCAAGAAAGTTAGGGGTGGCAAAAGTGTAAGAAAAGGAACAGAGAAGAAAGTGTTAAGTGTAAGAAGATAGGGTAAGAGTGTAAGAAGATCGACTATCAAACAATGAATACAAGAGAATTAAAGTGAAAAAAAAAAACATCTGAACAAATGTGAAGTTGAATGAGAGAGAAATTGGAAGTGTTATTAAGTGAAATAGATATTTCATGTTTTTCAATGTTATGGGATGGGAGTAGTATCAGGGGTACTATAACTGTAGGAGTATTATAGAAATAAATATAGGGAAAGAGATAATAAAATAGGAAATTTAGGAGTGAAGCGAAGAGAAAGAGATAAATATGTAAATAAACAGAGGATAGGAAAAAAAAAAGTAATGAAGTGTTGTAAAATAGAGTAAACGGAAAAGTCAGCAAGTAATGTAGGAGAAAATAGCGGGAAAACATTGATTAAGAGTAGGTAGGATTGGAGGGTAGAGAAGAAAATAAATAAATAACGCAAATTATTAAGGAAGGAATATGCAATATTTAATAGGTGAACGAGAAATGGAAGGGAGACAGTCTAGGTATGAGGGAGAGAATAGAAGAGGATAGAGGGGGAAGGACATATAGCAATTCAGTCATAACAGAACATTAGAAAGTAATCAAGAAATTCTCGGCAAAGAATACTTTAATAGAAAAGAGTTATACGTATTAAAGGTATGGTGGATCGAAAAACAGAAATGTGAAGGTCCACCATAACTGTGAATTGTAAAGTTGCATGACAAATAAATATATCATATCATATATCTGGAAAGAAGTAATAATGTAAAACAAGTAGGTAGTGAAGGAAGCTAAACAGAGATCTTGGGAAGTGTTTGAAAACATGATCGAAAATAATGCTAGAGAGAAAAACACAAGAAATTTCTGGAAAATAGTAAAGGCTCTAAGAGGTAAATATGGGAAACAATAAGAGCGATCAAGGATGGAAATAGCCTTGTATGAGAGAAGGTAGCAGTATTTCAATTGTGGAGGCGACATTATAAAAAAAAATAAAAAAGAACTGAAGTAAGACAAGAAGAAGGGATAGCTTATGGACCTCATGAAGAAGTGCAAGATCCCGAAATTGAAGGAGATATAGAAGAATTGGAGGTAGAAAAGGCAGTGGACTAAGTTAGGACAGGAAAGGGAACAGGTCCTGATGATAGTACCAGAACTTTTGAAATAGGGAGGTGTGTTGGTGGTGGAGCAACTTACTAAGCTCTTCCAAAGAGTGTGGGAACAGAATAGAATAGCAAGGCAATAGATGAAAAATCTAATCAACCCACTGCATAAGAAAGGGAGCAGCTACGAATGTAATAACTACAGGACTATCTGCCTCTCATTCTCATCCACAGTGTACAAGATCTATACTCGCATGCTGGAGAGGCGACTCAGGAAAGTTGTGGAAGAGGAGATGAAGGCGAAGCAGGTGGCTTATTGGCCAGGATGCATATTTAAACAATAAGAACTATGGAGAATCAGGACCTCTACCTTGCATTTCTTGATCTGAAAGCTGCCTTCGGTTCTGTTTCAAGGCAGTATGCATGGTGGAGAAGAGGGTACCAACGAGACTACTGAATGCTGTGAAGAGTGTTTATGAGCAAACTGTGGGAAGAGTTCGCATGGATATTGAATTGTCTAGAGAATTCTCAATGGAAAAATGAATCAAACAATGTGAAGGCCTCAGTCCTCTACTATTTAATATATTACTTGATGTAATAACGAAAATATATAAACAGCAAACCCACAAAACAAAGTTGTGTATGTCGAGACTTTGATCTGTCTATATTCACTAATGTTTGTGGAAACTGCAGCACCACGTGACTGAATTGACATTGATACCACAGATTAGGTACATGACAATACACAAATAATTAGAATTATAGAACTGTACCTGATCTGTGACCATGAGATTTCAGTATGGTGTGAAGCCCCCATGCGCTGCAATCAGAGCTTCTAAGCATCATGGCATGGAATCAATGAGAGTCTGGATATGTTCCTGGGGAATCTCCCTCCACACAGTTTGTATGAGAGTCCACAAAGCGTCAAGATTGGGTGCTGGAGGAAAATGACGAACAGTTCCTGACCAACCATATCCCAGACATGTTTGATGAGCGACATGTCTGGCGAACATGCAGGCCAGGGAAGCAGTGATACCAGTCATTCTTCGAAGAAGGCTTGCACAATCCTCGCCACATGAGGCCGGGCATTGTCATGCTGAAATATGGCATGTGGAGTTGCCTGAAGGAGGAGCAGTACCTCGGGCTCTAAAATCTCCCTAATGTAGCGGTTGCTGTTCAGATTGTCCTGAATACGTAGGAGGCGAGGTCGCATATTGTATCCAATGTCGCCCCAAATCATCACACTAGGCGTTTGTCCTCTATGCCATTCAATAATGCAAGCTCTCACATTGCAATCACCATGGTACCGTCTAACACATACGCGGCCATCACTGTAGGACAAGTTGAAGTGTAACTCGTCCGAAAACACTACATTTTGTCACTCAGCACGCCAGTGACGGCGTTCACGTGCCCATTGCACTCTGAGGCGTTGGTGGTTTCTGGACAATGAAAGCTGATGCAACAGCATGCGAGCCACTAGTCCAGCTCTCAAAAGACAGCGACAAAACTTTGATGCAGACAGGTCCACACCCGTTGCAGTACTCCAACATCGACTCAACACTGTGGATGAAGCTGTGCAGTCCATCACGGCCATGCGGACAAGATGGCGGTCATCCCGTGCTGTGGTCACATTACGTGATCCACTACCTGCTCATCTCTGCGTACGACCCTCTTCTATCCACTGGTTCCACACACACACACATCACTGTCGTAGAAGCATGCCCTGTATGAGCCGAAATGTCATGGTATGACAAACCTGCTTCCTGGAGACCAATCATTCTGCCCCATTCGAACTCACTCACGTGCATATATTGCGCCCTTCCACGTCGACGAGGCATACCTGCACTAGGTTTCACGTTTCCACTTCGTTTGGAAGCTCTGCACTGACTGAGCAAGGCATAACACTGACCTTGCTGGTGACAGAAGAGACGTCACTGTTGGGCCTATGTGTATGCCATCTTTCTGGAAACGTAATCAATTATGGTGATACACTGTTATACACATCTCCAGATTTTGGAGTCGTTTGGGCCATTCTTTCTGGGTGTTGCACTTTTCACAAACTTTAGTGTACAAGCATTGCTTTATCCAGATGATATCATTTTGATAGCTGATACATCTGAGAGGCTCCAGCAGGCAGTGGTGGAATGAAGAACTAAAGAGGAAGGGAATGACTGTGAATACAGATAAAAGCAAAGTGATGAGGGTGTAAAAACAAGGCAGACAGGAAGAAGACCTTCACATGGTATGTGATAGAAGGCCTCTTGATGAAGTACAAAATTAATATCTCGGTATTGTACTAAGTAGTGATGGAAGAATTGAATAAGAGTGTTAAGTACGACTAAACAGGCAGTCTCAGCTTATTACCAAATGAACAACACTGTTGTAGGAAAAACCGAAATAATTCTTGAAACAAAAACAAAAATCTACAATGCAATCATGTCCCTGTTCATATTGTATGGTATATGGAAAGTCTCGCACTACAGGACAAGCATATGAGTAAGATGAATGCCATGGAGATGAAGTATGTAAGGCGAACAGTATGAAAAACCAGGAGAAATAGAATTCGAAATGAAAGAATCCGAGGACAGGCTGGACAGAAGAAAGTGATGAATGTGGTTGTTGAAGAACGTCAATAGAAATGGTATGATCATATAAAAAGAATGCTAGAAGAGAGGAACTGAAGCAGGTTATGAATATGCGAGAAGAAGAAAGAGCTGGGCGAGGAAGCCCTCATATTAAATGGGAGAATAGGATTGAAAGGATTGGAAAGAAATGGGGGAAGACAATGGTGGATATGAAGACATTGTGTGTAGATAGGCCGGAAAGGGAGAAATGGATAAAATGTGGCTACCCTGATAAATATATAAGGGACGTGAAGAAGAAGAAGAAGAAGAAGAAGAAGAAGAAGAAGAAGAAGATTGTGAACCATTCGAGTATTGGTAATTAATAATATCAATGGTGTTGAAATATAACACCAAGGAAGATGTGTAAAGTAATAACATGATTGTGTAGGCAGTTCAAAAGGAAGTTTTAAATAAAAAAATCAAAAGATAATTTCAATTTTTTTCTAAAGTCGCCCTCATGTTATATTAAATTTAAGCAACACGTTTGTTTTTTTATGTGGAATGTTTGAGCACCTATTCATGAAAAATGTCTGTTAACATTCCTGTAATACTCCGTGTGCATATTGCTACATTGTGGGACCACAACAACGTAAACGACAACATATCATTACTGCTTAGAAGCAATAAGATGGTGTAACTCACAAAACAGCATAAAGGATGCAAATACTTACTTAAGCCTGGTTCAGACGGTGCGTGTTTCTGTGATGGATTCCAAGGTGGCTGCGCGGATGGGTCGCCTGCGTTGTCACTCACCATTAATAATGCGCTCTGGTGGCTCCGTGGATGGCTAGCTTGCTGGATTTCGAGGGTAGGTTCCTTGCTATTTTTCCTGCGTGCTTCTGTGCTGGTTCAGTGTTACCAAAATAGTTGTTCTCCAACTAAATCTTTTTTCTTTTATGTATTTCTTAGTTTCTAAAGATAGAATAATCAAATATAGAACTTTAGTTGTTTTAAACTTCTTGTTTAATTGCTTTGTTGCAACATTTACTATTGTTAATGTAGAATTTTAGTTGTTTTCCACTTATGGTTAGTTTCTTATTTATCATGAGTATTATCTAGACTGTTCTTGGACCTTGGGAGCGAGAAAACAACAATGTGGATCAACCTCGGGAAGGTTGCAGAAGCTACTATTTTAAGGGGCGAGGATGGTATTTTTGATGAAAAATTACTAAATTTAAAAAATATATATATATATTCTTTAAAATACTCTGTGATATGTGTGGATCGCCATTTTTAAACTTCCTGCATTATGGATTTTTAAATCACTCGGCCACTTTTATTGTTGTTTCCGGTATATTAAATAAAAAAAAAATTGTTTTTTTTTTTTTCTTTAAAATACCCTTCGATATGTGTGGAATACATTGCATAAATTTTGTGAGTATTTATGCCCTTATCGGATGTTGAGACGTCATTTTTAAACTTCCTGCGCTATGGATTTTTAAATCACACGCCCGCTTTTATTGGTTTCCAGTAACTTCATTTTTTTTTGCTACATTGCCAGACAAAATGAATATAATTTCTGAACTATTAAAGATACATGCATGATATTTAGAACACACATTCTTTAGACTATTAGGAAACTTTTCTCTGTAACAGAATTTTGTTAATTGATTTCATTTTAAAAATACGTGCATTTGTTTGCAAGAAAGGAAATCAGAAAATTATTAAATTTTAATTGTTTATTTTACCAACGTAGGGACTAATATCAAAATTCTTTTACAGACAGTTTGTAGAACATACTTTTGCAAATACATTGCAAAACTGTTTGAATCTATCTTTAAAAACGGTTTAGATATATTGGTTTTAGTACAATCCTGCATTGGGTATATTTTTTTCAAATTTGGGCCCCCAAATAATTTTTTTTTTCAAAATATTTTTATTTGGTTGAGTTGCCACAGCTATGAGCTCTCTACATACAAAAAATTAATAATTTACACCAAATAGGAAAAAAGTTTTGAAAAATACCATCCCCTCCTCTTAAGAGAGCAAGTCGAAAATTTTGATTATGAATTCCTACAGTTAGACCAAAGATCAAGTCAGAACTTTAATTGAGGCGTACAGAGAAGAAACATGTTTATATGCTATACAAACAGCACTGTTAAGACATCTTGGTCCGTATTTCTACGCAGTAACCATTTTCGGCTCCATATTCTAATCTTTTTAATTTGATCCGTCTCCTCAGCGTTCAAAGCTAGCAAAACAGCAAAGGCTGCTAAACGTCTTCTTCGTACAGCCTCACATACAGCTTCCATATTTGATGTTTACAAATCGTACCGCGCCAGCATCTCCAACTTCCAAACTGGGATCCAGCCAAAGAGTTTGTAATACTTCAAACTCTTTGGATCCAGCATGCAAGGCAGCTCGCTCCGTGTGAACAAAAACCATCACCGCAACCACCACGGAACCCAGCACCATAGCCACCACAGCACCTAGCCTGCTAGCCACCTTGGAATCCATCACAGAAACACGCACCGTCTGAACCGGGCTTTACTTACAAATGGCTTTTAAGGAACCTGCAGGTTCATTCCCACCCTCACAAAAGCCCACCATCAGTCCCTATCCTGTGCAAGATTAATCCACCCTCTATTATCATATCCCATCTCCCTCAAATCCATTTTAATATTATCCTCCCATCTACGTCTCAGCCTCACCAAAGGTCTTTTTTCCCTCCGGTCTCCCAACTATCACTCTATATGCATTTCTGGATTCGCCCACATGTACTACATGCCTTGTCCATCTCAAACATCTGAATTTAATGTTCCTAATTATATCAAGTGAAGAATATAATGTGAGCAGTTCTGCATTGTGTAACTTACTCCATTCTCCTGTAACTTCATCCCTCTTAGCCCCAAATATTTTTCTAAGAACCTTATTCTCAAATAACCTTAATATAAAGGATGCAAATAAAGTAACTTAATAATGTAAGACGTATAATAATTTTTAATTTATTTCATATACAACATAACTTACAAAAATCCAAACCCACACAATCACACAACAGTTTACCATTAACAAAATGGATAAAGCATCAGCTTCTCAAGTTGGTAACCTGGCTTCGAATTTTGGTGGGTGCAATTGGAAATTGTGGTGGATGGAAACTGTTAAGTTTTTGCGGGGTACTCCCATTTCCCCTACCAGAGTTCCACTATTGGTACATTAATCATATGATGATATGTTATGCAGTTCGGTCTCTTATGATGCACCAAGGTCAGTACTGTCATGGAAGCTGAAAGCAAGAACTGTAAGCTTTGGAATTTCGCCCAATAGATGGGGACACTTAGGTGAATGACACTAGTCAAGTACCCACTGTTAAACAGAAAAAAATGGCACAATCACCAACAACCATTACTTAAACATTCGGCACAATTATAGAAACTATACGAATCTTGATGTTGTTTTTTTTTTTTTTTTTTTGGTGCAACAAGAGAGTCATTCTGTGTCAATGAAACCGAACATCTATGAAAAGTAACAACTCAGTATTTCACCCAATATTTTCCTAGATTACATTAAATAACTCGTTTTCAGTCTTAATTTTTTCAGGTGGACACAATTCTTTAGTAAGTTACTAAATATTATTTCTTCCATAAATTCACGTGCAATCTCAATATGAAAATCATTACCAGTATTCCATTAATAGCAGACATTCCGTGTTTGTCATTTTAAACTCATCTTTTTAAAACTTCTAAGACAATATCCTTAATGTACTCGGCATACCATCTCTAGTGAGGTAGTAACCTATTTAAAATTAACTTTAACATCCCTAATTAAAATAACCATAGCCTGCTTTGCATGCTCATGGACAATATTCTGTTAATATAAAGGCTATTGGCCTGAGGAAGAAGCGAAGAATACAGTAAGAGAAGATGGAACAGTGGTTACAGAAAGAGACATCAGGAAATGATAAAGTAAGTGAATAGTAGAGAGGAAAGGAATAATAATGCAGGCTTGAATCAAGCAAAAGTAGAAATGAAGAACCAGGTTTTAGAAAATTTAAGACTAAAGGTAGAAAACATCAGTGAAAAGATAGAAGAGCTGAGGGCAGAGAATAACAAATTAAAGAAGAAGATGAGTGACTACGATCACAAGATGAGGAAAAATAACTTAATTGATGAACTAGTGGACTTACTCGTGTTAAATATTACTCATATTTAACACGAGTAAGTCCACTAGTTCATCAATTAATTATATTCAAGTGTTAAAAGTGGTGTACGCAAGATTCAAAATGAAAAATAACTTAATATTTTTCGGGGTCGAAGAAAGGGGCCGGGAAAAAGAGGTGGATACCTTTGAGAAAGTGAGAGAATTATGTGAAGTGATCTTTAATATCGAGTTGAGAGAAGAACATGTCGACCATACGTACAGGTTAGGGAACGGGACCAAAAGACCTATCTTCTTGAGCTTTAGGAATACAAAAGTAAGGGAAGCTATTATGAATAACCTAGGACGGCTCTGTGGTTCAGGAGTGAGAGTGGAAAAAGATATGCCATTTGAAGTAAGAAATAGAAGAAAACAGCTACTACCTTATATGAAAGCAGTGAGGGCGAAGAGTCACTTTGCTAAAATGTACTGAATGTACTAAAATAAACTGAAAGTGAACGGAAAATGGTATGATCTGGAGTTTTGCCTGAGGAATGAATATCATCCAGAATTTGGACTAACGGGAAGAAAGAAAGAAGACAGTGGACATATTTCAACTTGGCAGAGGGAGACAACGAGAAGGCAACAGAGAATCGATGTTAGCTACATAAGAGGAGGGAAGGAGCAGAAGAAAATCATCCCAACTTCAAGGACGGAACAAGTGATTGTCGCAGATCAACACATGGTAACAGGAGCGAATAGTAATTAGTTCAGGAACCCACATACTGACGTACGAGGAAGTGTAAAGGTGCTGACACAAGGAGAAGATAAATGTAACGTGATCAGGCAGAGTAAGCGGATTCCTAGTCTCCATACGATGGCGGTAAGGTTAGCGCACTCCAGAAGGAATGCTGACAATAACGGAATAAGAAACACAGGCGCTAGAAAAAAGGCGAATGGTGATAAAAAGAGAAACCAAGATTCAGGAAATGATAGGGAAGAAAGTAGTGAAAAGAATAAGGGTGCAAGTGTAAGTGGAAATCTAGTATGTGAAAGTGAAAGCGTGGGGGTAAAAAATAAAAGTGGAATAGAAGAAGAAATAAAGGATATAGCAGAGATATTTGATATGTTTAAAAAAATGTGGATGTGATCAAAAAGTGCAAATAAAGGGAAACAGGAAAAGATCGAGATGTATAGGGGAGAGAGAAAGGCATAAGCAGACGTGTAGAATAAAATATAAGGAGGCTATTTATAGGAAGTGAGAATAGTGACAATGGATTAAGTGTAAGCAAAATAGTGAGAAAGTGAAAGTGAGAGCAAATAGGAATGAGAGAAAATAGTGAGAAAGGGTTAAGAGAAGTGAACAAGTGACAGCATAAAATTAGTACTAACATTTGAACGTTGGAACAGTAAATGAATACAAGAGGAAGATAGGAGAAAAGGTCAAAGAACAAATAGAACAAATAATTAAATGTATGGGTGCTGAGCAATATGATAATTTATAGAGATAATTTGAAATTGAGAGTTTAGTGAATAGTAGTTAGGGATAAAGGGGGTGTGAAAGTAGTATAGAATATTAGATATATTAGGATTAAGGAACAAATAGAGAATAGCAAATGAAATGTAGGAGAAATACTGAAGGGGAGTTTTGACCAAATAACTAAAAAGGTACATAGTGTAATTGGGAGTATTTGTGTAGACGTGTACTGCAAATAATGTGTTATTGTAATAATATGTTAATGGTGGCACCAGATACAGAAATTGGTTATGAGATATCAAATTTAATTATCTTATGTGTTTATAGGGCGCCAATGGGAGATTATAAGAAATTTACAACTAACTTAGATTCATTATTGAAAAGACTTTATAAACCACATACCGAATTTGTAATCTGTGGTGACATAAACATAGATTATCTATCAGAAAGCTCACGTAAAAGAAAATTAAACTCACTTCTTGAAACTTATAATCTTAGTCACACAGTAAGTTTTCCAACCAGAACACAAGCTGGAAGTAGTACTGCCATTGATAATATATTTATAGATAAAAGTAGATTGAATTCCTATTCAACAGTACCATTAGTCAATGGCCTGTCTGATCACGATGCACAAATTCTAAGTGTTTTCAATATGAGTGAAAAATTCCAAAGTGTTAATCTAAAAATAAAAAAAAGGATTATAAATGCTGAATCTCTTCATCATTTAAATACATGTCTACAAAATGAATCTTGGGAAAATGTATATAGTACCGATACCATTGATATTAATACTAAATTTAATGCATTTTTCACTACATTTACGAATTATTTCAATGAATGTTTTCCAGTCAAGGTGGTGAAAAAATGTAAAAGTAAAAACACGTGGATAACTCAGGGAATTAAAATATCATGTGCTAGAAAAAGGAATCTATATTTAATGAGTAGGAATAGTGATGATCCTCATGTTCTTAATTACTACAAGAATTACTGTAAAACTTTGACAAAAGTTATAAAAGATGCAAAGAAAATGTATCTGAATGAAAAAATACAAAATTCAGATAATAAGATTAAAACTATTTGGGATATTATTAAAAATGAAACTAATCGATATTCAAAGAGTGAAAATATTACTTGCATTAAAATCAATGATAGTAAAATAGATAACCCAAAATCAATTGCAAATCATTTTAACGACTTCTATATAAATATTATTCAGAACTTAAACATTCAAGATTGTGCAGAAGATGCTGCACTTGGTTACCTAACTGATGCATTTAACACTGAGTTTTTAGGTCTCAAATTTATTCCCACTACCGCAGCAGAAATCATGCATGTGATAAAACAACTAAAAACAAAATATTCCTCTGGATATGATGAAATTCCAAGTAAAGTTCTGAAAGCTTGTTCTGAAATATTATCCCCTCCGTTAAGCTATCTATGCAATTTGTCAATGCAATGTGGTATTTTTCCAGAAAGACTCAAATATTCAATAGTAAAACCAATATACAAAAAGGGAGATAAATGTACTATTGCTAATTACAGACCCATATCATTATTAACAACATTTTCAAAAGTGTTTGAGAAAGTTATGTATAATAGATTATATCATTACCTGGAGTCCAACAATATATTAGTTTTAGAACAGTTTGGATTTAGAAAACAAAAATCGACAGAGAATGCTGCTTTTAGTTTGGTGGATGAAATACTAAATTCATTAAATTCGAAACTACATGTAGGTGGGATTTTTTGTGACTTGGCTAAAGCATTTGATTGTGTAGACCATAGTATATTAGTAAAAAAATTGAAGTTTTATGGCATTAAAGATGAGATGTTGGGTTGGTTTACATCGTACTTATCAAATAGAAAACAAAAAGTAGAAATAAATGTACCAAATAGTCATAAAGTTACTTATTCAGAATTTAGAAATATTAAACATGGTGTTCCGCAGGGGTCAATTTTAGGTCCATTGTTGTTTCTAGTTTATATTAATGATTTAGCCTTGACCATAAACAATTCATCCCATGTAATTTTATTTGCAGATGATACAAGTGTAATTATTTCAAGCAAACAATACGATCATTTTATAAACACTTCTAATACAGTGCTGAATCTAATGAATGAATGGTTCCATGCAAATAAACTAGCACTTAATGTTGATAAAACCAGTGCAGTCAAATTTAGTACACACAATAGTGCTCAGGTTTCCTACAGTATTCGATTAAATGGAACTCATCTCAAAGAATCTATAAGCACAAAGTTTCTTGGTTTAGAATTGGATAATCACTTGAACTGGAAAACGCATATAGAATGTATTACTCGTAAATTCAGCTCTGCCTGTTATGCATTAAGATCCTTATCTACTATTGGTGATATAAACTTACTTAAAATGTCATACTTTGCATATTTTCACTCTGTAATGAAATATGGATTAATACTCTGGGGTAACTCGTCTGAAGCTAAACACGTTTTTGTTTTACAAAAGAAAGCTATAAGAATAATGGCCGGTGTGCATAAAAGGACCTCATGTAAAAATATTTTCCGAAACTTAGAAATCTTGACTTTACCTTGTGAATACATTCTTTCCCTAATGATGCTGTATATTAAGAACCAAGATAAATTCAGTACTAATGAAGACATTCATCATTTTAATACAAGACATAAATCAGATCTTCATCTACCCTCTGTTAGTCTAAGCTGTTTTAAAAAAGGAGTTCGCTATTCATGTATAACAGTCTTCAATGCACTGCCTAATTATCTTAAAGATTTGAAGAACAACGAGAAAAGGTTCAGAAAAGAATTAACCAAATTTCTACATACTCATACCTTCTACACAATTGATGAATTGTTTATGCTTGTGAATTGAATTATTCTACTTAAATGACATGTACAATTTTATATAGCTCAACTAAAATATGTTTTTATATTGACTTAATCTGTTTACTATGTATTGTATTTTTTGTTTAGCATAACTGATGAATTGTATGTACTGTAAATTGAATAGTATACTGTATAGGTCAACTGATGAATTGTTTAAGCTTATAAATTGAATTAATCTACTTCATATGAATTGTATAGCTTAACGAAAATAAGTTTGTAAATTGAACTAATTTGATTGTATATGTTTGTATAGTTTGGCTGATGAATTGTATGTTCTTAAATGATTACTAGTCAGTGTAGCTCTACTGATGAATTGTATACAGACCTACTGTAAATTGAATGGTAATATGTATAGCTCAACTGATGAATTGTTTATGATTATAAATTGAATTAATTTACTTGATATTAATTGCACAAATTTGTATAGCTTAATGAAAGTATGCTACTTTGTATTGTATATATTTGTATAGATTTGGCCGATGAATTGTATATGCTTTAAATTGAATAGTAATCTATATAGCTCTACTGATAAATTGTTTGTGTTTGTAATTTGAAGTAGTTTGCATGATATGTATTATCAATTTCTGTATATCACAACTGGTTGAATTGTTTATGCCTTAAATTTAATTAAATTGTTTTGTATTATAATATAGCTCAACTTATGAATGATCGTTTGCGTTTGTAAATTTAATAATCTGATTGGCTATGTATTGTATACTTTTAGTAGAGCCATCGATGTTGGTCAGTCGACAGACTCGCTGGGCTGCTGATCCGGAGCTGCGTTCGGGCTTGGGTTGGACCCCCCTTTGGACTTTGGTTTCTTCGGAGGTTTTCCCCAGCCGTGGGACTGAAGCCGGATGGTCTATGGCGAGTCCTTGACATCAACCCCTTTGATTTGATTACCCCCTTTGATTTGATTACCTGGTTGGGTTTTTCCGAGGTTTCCCCCACCGAAAAGGCAAATGCCGGGTAATATTTTGGCGAATCCTCGGACCTCATCTCATCTCACTACATCTCGCCAAAATGTAAAAAAATGTAAAAAAATGTAAAAAATTGTACAAAATTGTAAAAATTGTAGAAAATTACTAAATTGTAAAAGTATAAAAATTTGTAAAAATTGTAATTGTAATATTGTAAAATGTTGACATGTTCCACATCTTAAAGCTTCATTGCTCATGTAAGATCTATGGAATAAAATAAATGAATGAATGAATGAATGTGAGGTCCACCATTACATGTAAAGAAGTGCTGTGACGAAATATATCATATCATATCATATTCTGTTAATGACCACCATGATTTGCAAAACCATCAAACTCATCTGATCTTGCACTGTAAATGATACAGTAGCGTGCAAATTCATCCGAACAACGTAATTACTTATGCAAAAACACTCAAACGGGATTAAAAAAAGGATCTAAGACATACCTCAGTAATCTATGTGGCCTCCCTTGTTCCTAATAACAGCTCTGAGTCGATTTGGCATGGATTCCACTAATTTCCCACAAATATTCTTCATTTCTTCATCACAAAACCATACACCAATGAGGGCAGAAATCATCTTCTCCTTCGTAGAACAATCCATTTTTTGCATTCTTCTTTTGCAAATTGACCACAAGTTCTCAATGGGGTTGATGTCGGGTGAATTGCCTGGCCAGGGGATTACCTGAATATTCTTCTTGTCGAAGAATTCTGTAGTTTTTCGAGACGTATGGCATGGTGCCAGGTCTTGTTAGAACACACCTCTGCCATCCGGAAATGATTTTTGCAGCTGGGGTACGATTCTGGTTTCCAATAAGTGAATATATTTGTCAGAATTCATCATTCCCTTGACAGGTATTAATGCTCCACGCCCTTCATGTGTAAAACAACCCCAAAACATTACTTGTTGCTTGTTGGAGATGAGCTGCTGTTACTTTTTCGGATCCTTTTCGTACGTAAGAAACACGGTGGCCATGGACCTCGAAATGAGACTCATTGGAAAAAAGTACATTCTTCCAATCATTCACTGTCCAGTGTTGATGTAATTTTGCCCACATTAAGCGTTTTTTGCACATAACAGGGGTTAGCAGTTGCTTCTTAATAGGCTTACGAGCCCTTCGTCCAGCTTCCAAAAGCCTACACCACAATGTTGTGACGTGAATATTCTCCCCAGTGGTAGCCATTAACTCGCGGGTTAAGTCGGCAGCAGTTAGTCTAGGATTTAATTTACTTTTCCTGTCAATTAAACGATCATCTGCAGGTGAAGTCTTCCTTTTCCGGCCACAGTTTCCTTTTTTCTGGGGTGTGATGGATCCAGTCTCCCTGTATCGTTTTATGATCGAATTAACAGTAGCCAAACCGATGTGACATTCTGCAGCAATTTGCCTCTGTGTCATAGAAGAATGCTCTGCTAATGTTATAATTTTAGACCGTTTTCGTGGAGATGTATTCATTTGTGAAGGCGTGAGAATGAACACAGGATTGTAGTATTAAGTCTTCAACACAACTGAAATGCTTGTAAGTACAAAACAACAGGCAAAATGTCACATATTATAAAAAAAATAATGACAGACCTTCAACAATGGAATTACACGTACTACAGATGTCAATTAAAGCGGTATGAGCAGCTGTGAGGCCAACAATGAAAGAAAATGTAAAAATATGTTGTGTTCGGATTAATTTGCACGCTACTGTATTGTCTTGCAGTGACATTTCATCAAATACGATGGAGACTACACATTCTGAAACACTCAGTTGCTCAGCCTTTACTTTCATCGAAGAAAATATATTTTCATTCAAACCATGTGAATGCCTAAATTCTCAAGCCACCTACGAAGGGTCCTAACTGATGGAAGACATAGCACTTTCTACAGCAATTTGTATGCTTTAGATCAGGTATGCCAAAACCCTGCACATTGTGCAGTGTCTCTGTGCGATGTGCACTTTCTATTCCCCTACCTGGAGGGAGTGAATCACCTTGGAGGGGCGCGCGACAGAGCTATATAGTACCTGCAGCAGTATATCGGCTTTTGTTTAAGTAACACAGTTTCAGTACGGGTGCTGATTTGGCTACGTCTGTGAATGAGTTATGATAAATAAAGTGAAGAGTTCACAAATAAAGAACAAGAGAAATTACGAATCATATAACATAATTCTTATAATGTTTTCCTCAGCCAACAATAATTATTTTAAAATTAAAGGCTTTCATCAGCCCATCGAGGTAATAATGTTGTGACAGTTTACATCAATTAGTGAAGTTCTCAAAGTATGATATTTGCCAGCGCTTATTTCTTAATCAGGTCTCTCACGACAAAACGAACTTGACAATGGCATTGTTTTGGAGTATGTACTAACACAGCCATCAAAGGTTAGACAACTTACGACTTTCATTTCATAAGCTGATAAGTGATGAGAATATAGTGAGCAATATATGTGAGGCTCTTGAAGTTGAAAGGAGCAAGGTGGAAAAATATATAATGGCAAATTTTCCATCTCACGTCACTATATTATGTTAATATACTTACATTAATAAATCTTTAAACCTGACATAAAGAGAATATCGTCGCTTCACAGCTTATGAACTACACTTTTAATTTCTTTCAGTAACGCTCCCAACTTGTTGATACTTGCTCTCAATGTTTTCCAAATAAACTGTATGTGAATTTAAATTCTAAGCTTAATTTCTAGTATTTATTAATATTAATGTTAATTTATGTTGACAAACACGCTTTCAGTGTAAAAACTTCACAATGTCCTACTGCATGTAATTAATTGGGAGTATAATGTTTTCTTCAACATTTATGTACCAATGGTCCCATTAAATAATAATGCTTGACGAACAATGAAAGAGTAGGGTCTATTACTTTAAAATAATTACTAAGTAAAATGAAATACTAGTTCGTTTTTTGTTGTTTCGAAATTAATGCAATATTTTTTTTTTCTTCAAATACTTTATAAAAAACATATTAATAAATTATGCTTTACAAACCACTACTTTGTGAAGTGTAACTGAATAAGCCTAAAGTTTCTTGTATTAAAATTTTCAAATATAGACATTGATAATAACTGTGTTTTTCCTTCTGCTAAGTGTGTTTATAATGTCCAAATGCCTATTTAATCCAACCCTAGAAGTACAGAATAGATTATTGTACACCCCTCCAGCTAAGAACTGGTAAGAGCAATGCTTGAATGATGCAGTCTGCACAGACCGGCGATCCGAGCACATAACTGCACATTCAGTGTCTAATTTCTGGCATGCCTGCTTTAGATGGACAATATATATTGCAAGAGCAATAGTTTTATCATTGTGACACGGTTCAACTTTTCTTTTAACTTTCCACATTCAAGCAATGCCTGTAAGAATGATATTTAATATGAATTAATAAATGTATGTAGTGAAGATGACATTTAAAATGGCGCACCATCTAGACACAAAATATTCATGTATCTTAATTGAATGTGCGTTTTAAACTTGATTCTTTCAATAAATTGAACCATATAAATGCAGCTTACAGTTAACTTATATATAAAGAAAATAACTATGGTTTTGGACAGACATATTATGTTTGCACCAGCATTTACACAACGAGCTGATAATTCTGAAATTAGTCATTATAGTGTCGAATTTTCAGACATACTCTGCCTTAAGGTAGGCACTCACAGGCAAAAATTCGTTCCTTGCATTCGGATTTTTATTATAGTATCTCTCACTTGTTCGCATTTCCGAATTAATCATCAAATAGTGTTGTAATGTACCACTAGAGTGCTTTATTTCATTGTAGTGTTCTGAACTGAACCAGGAAATAAAATGAACAGCTCTGTAATTTAAATAAACTATGAAGGACATATCTGGTTAATTTAGTATTACCCAATCTCATTCCATATGTTTTTTCTCCATATTACACTGCTTTAATTTTAATTTCATAAATTATAAAGCTATTCATACTGCTGGACTTAATAAAATTAGCTTCACATCATCCATTTCATTACACCTTCAATATTACTGTGATTGGATCTCTTGCAATCGATATATTTACCAAGACATTCGTTATTCCGATCTACCAAGACATTCGTTATTCCGATCTTTGATAGTATAGAAATCCATTTAGAATTCTTTGGCCAGAATTCTGGATGGAATCCTATCATGTAGACAGAGACAATACGGCCAAGTGGGCGATGCTTCATTTCAAATAATGCAAAGAATAAAAATCCGAAAGTGTCATACAGATTCATTGTGGTAAGTGAGTTTCTACCTTTAACCACCCCTTGATCAGGTTCGGTGGAGCTATCTTGGTATCATAGGATTCTTTGAGACCGAAAAAAAACAGAAGTTGATTTAAAACAGAAATAGTCAATGTTAAAAGACGATCTGCATCTGTTTTATGTAAGAAAGAAAGGTACAGTAAAATCCCTCATAACTGGCATCCAAATAACCGACAATATCAAAACAATGGCACTTTTGGCTAGGTCAAAAGAAATGTTTAAATCTGCTACAATGCCGCAGTGTAGACCATCAGTTTTGCCATATTAGGAAGTTTGCACGAACTTTCATTTCCAGTGAATATTCGACCTAAAAGTAATTTATTATTCATGTTGTGTGATGTGTTTTTATAAAGAAAATCCACACAGTTTTTATGTCCATTCAGTTATGAGCAAGTGATAGAGGAATAAGCTTCACATGGCTGCAGTTTCAACATTTGGCTCCATGAAATACATTTTTTTTTTTGCATATACCGGTACGTATTCAATTATCCGGCAAAATCTCGTATCCAGAACTAGTCTGATCCCTTTGGTGCCGGTTAATAGGGATTCTACTGTAATTTGCAGGACCGTTCCTCGCTTTAACAGACATCAATATCATCATCAAAGATCAGTGATAGGTCAGGTTTAATTTGTTGAGGTTTTTGATATGTCTTGCATTAGGCCTATACGTTTTTTGGTTGGCATACCAAATGCCTGAAAAAAACCAAACCTAACCTGACACTGATCCTCAATGATATCTGTCATATGGACCAATATTTTCTGCCGAATTACCAAAAGTAATGACACTTAGCCCCTTTTCGCAATAACTGAACAACTCTTTAATGGAAGTATAGTGGACATTATGCTGTCAACAATGAAAACGTCTAATAATCATATAAATCTCAGTAGAAAAGGGGGGAAAATTGAAATTAGGATCAAGAAGAAATGTTGCACTGCCCATGTCTCACTTCCTGAGCTATTTCTTTGTGGAGCAAGATGCAGAGAGGGAGGTCCTGGGTACCATATGTGCAGTTAGTAGCCTACTACCCTACGTTCAACACAGTGACCTTTTCAGCATTCCTTTCATCAGCTATGAAGCAAGACCAGCCATGGACAAGCGAATGTATAGGCTGTCCCCTCACAAAACAAATTATGTCCTCATCAATTCCTGTAATTAAACACTAACACCAGTGGTAGACTACAGTCTACTCGAGATTATCGACCTAATCGCAATCACGGTTGTCATGTGTACACATCCGTAAACTCTTTCCTCTATGACAATGTTTCTCAAACTTTATCCACTGTGAAACCCCTTTTAATCTGTAGTGTAACTGCAGAGTCCTTGTAATATTTCATTAGTATTTAGGCCTAATAATTACAGACAAGTGAAAGCTAGTAGGCCCTATCTTAATAATTCTATTCAGTGGGATGAATGTATTTGTTTTTTAAGTCTGCAATCTGGTTTCATGGTGGAAACTTGTAGTCTCATTTCTACTTCTGCATTTTGTCTGCTTCGGTATTTTGTTTTAGTGAACACATCTGCAGAGAATCCAGTGATGAAAGTGATAAGTATTATTTTCCATTTTAGATGTTCTTTAAACATATTATTATTATTATGCATATTATTGGAAAATTATTATTATTATTATTATTATCGGTGGTTTCATGTTATTATTGATTCATATATTCGTAACATTTATATATTTTTATAGTATCCACTAAGTATGAGATATCCACTGGCACAGCTCAGTCGACTGAGGCGCTTGCCTACCGATCCAGAGTTCCGCACGGGCGCGAGTTCGATTCCGGCTTGGGCTGATTATCTGGTTGGGTTTTTTACGAGGTTTACCCCAATTGTAAGGCAAATGTCAGGTAATCTATGGAAAATCCCTGGCCTCATCTTGCCAAATACCATTTCGTTATCACCAATCCCATCGATGCTAAATAACCTAGTAGTTGATACAGTGTCGTTAAATAACCAAGTAAGGAAAAAAGTATAAAATAAAATCTAAAATCACATAGGGCTCACGGAACCCTGGCAACATACTTTGAGAAACGCTGCTCTATGGTAATTCAGTAGTTGTCCAGACTGAACGAAGAGTGGCCTAGTGTGTACATACCTTTCCAGAAATCGCCATCACAGATAATAGCGATAGTTGTAATCACAATTAGAGTCTCCAGTATTAAAAACAATAAAGACCCCTGGAATGGCATAAGATAATGTTTTCAGAACACGTAATATGCTATCATGCCAGACACTGCAGTTGCCGTGACGGTCTGAGCAGACCTAAGAGGCGTGGTTATAAGCACTAGGAAGCTCTCGGCTCAGGACGTGAGACACGGGCAGCACATAGTGTGCAAATTAATACTACATAATTTAAATTGTATCTAAAAATATTTCGTCAGGCTTTGAAACAGAAATGTTGAAAATAAGCTAAACTTTCAATGCAATCTATCTCAAGGATATGGCAAGTTTTGAAGCAAAATACTACCCTCAAAGAATTCCTTGTTTTGGAGGTACAGAAATCTAGCTATGTCATATTTTGTGGAAAAAAAAATAGCGGGTTTTGATGTGAGGTGTCTGAATTTTGGAGACATTGACGTATTTGAAGAGACACTGACGAAGTCTCACTAGGCTTCTTGGAGGACCATGATAGCTATTCGTGGAAGTGAAACTCTATTGCTAAGTCCTAGAAAACAACACACTTGAAATTATCAGTGATGAGATCATTAGGCCTCATTCATCAATATTTTGAAGTGTCTGTAGAAGAAAGCATACTAATGGATCCTGTAGATCCAGGTTCGATCTCTGATGTATCCCTGATTTAAAACAAGTATTGGACAAGCCCATGGTCCAGATAACACAGGGTTTTCTCTGGGAGCTCCAATTCCCCTGTAGCATCCCAACAAATCACCATTCTCATCTCACCACAATGCTGGTGTAACATAGACCGGCCTCCTATGATGCATCCTGGGCAATGACTCTTATCAGTAAATTGGTCTACACTTCATATGGGTGAATGACAGTAAAGTACTCACCATTAGATAAAAAGAAAAAAAAAAGTAATTTTAATTATCAATTGTCAGTTTACAGAAATATCTTTCCAAATGGTTTTTATTCCTTTTGCAAAGCTGTTGTAATTATTCCTGTTTGCATTTTCTGGCACTATTACTCTATTCTGTCTCAGCCATGTCTATGAAATTCACATTGAGACATAAATGCAAATGTAACTTAATGGTATTGTTTACCACACACATTCTATATAAATTTTTACTATTAACTAACGTTTTCTCCAGTTTGTTGTGGGTTGCTGCATGCAATTTTATTGATGTAGGAAGCATTAGGCCTATCCATAATAATGATAGGAGGTGGTTCTAAATTTCTCAACCCAAAAGTAAGATGTTTTTCCACCCACTTCTGAAATGTTTCACTAATCATGGTCCATGCTAATCTTTGCCAGTCTTCAAATTGGATGCAAATATCAAATCTGCACCTGTAAAAGAGAAAATGTGTTTCGAGTCTAGATAGAAAACATAACAAAATTTACTTTGAAATACATAGTTTAATTGTAGTTACATTATCAGAAACAAATCCATCCTTGGTTCCAGCATATATGATGATCAATGACCAAACATCCTCCCTCAGGTCGACAGATGACTCTCTGAAACATACCACCAACAATAGCTGGTTTGCTCTAAATGAAATGCACATGGGATGAATAATATCATATCTTATTCTCTTTACTATCCTAAAATATTGTAATAAAGCTTACCATTCATAAAAATCCACCTTTCATTCAGAAAAACAACAGATTTTGGACTCTCACATTTCCATCTTTCTCACACATTCTTTTAAAAAGCAAAATCTCTTGAACTGAATGTTTTCACTCTCTTACATGTATGTATGTATGTATGTATGTGTAACTGTCTTCTTTTTTCCATTTGAAACACATTTCCTTCGAAATCATTCTTAATGACGAAAGTGAGTTATATGAATGCTGTAATGAAAATATGGAGATTATATTTATATTAATCTTATTTTATATTTAATAATTTTTATACATACTTCCCTGTGGTGTAACAAAATCTGTAACAAGTAAACATATAACAGGCTATGCTTCTTTTTATAATTTTTGCTAAAGACATATATTGTAAGCTGCAGTACTTGGGACAAATAATAATAATAATAATAATAATAATAATAATAATAATAATAATAATAATAATAATAATAATAATAATATTATTATTCTATATTACTGAATAAATATTATAGGTAATTACCTATAAGTACTGGTTTTGATCTTTTGTGAAATTAGTATTTTAAAAACCTTTCTGATTATTATTCATAATTCGGAAAAAAAAAAGTGAGTGGGAAACAATCATAGTTCAGATTTATTATATTTACATACTTACAAATATCAGTCGAATGCAAGTGGTGGTCAGCCATTTTGTGTTTGATAGGAACCGTTTGGCTCTGCCACACGCTCTGACTTCTCATGCAGTGCTGGAGTGATCTTTACGTGAATTTATTTTCGCGTGTACATTCTAGATCAAATCAAGCAGTTTTCTTCGTGCTCTGTTACACATCTTGCATATACGAAGGTTAGGTTTGGTTAGTTTAGGTTTTCATTAACCAAGTCCGCGCAAGATTCTGTCACGAGCCAACGTGTATAAATCGATGTTTGACGACATCACATTAATTCGATATTCCCATTGTTTTCATTTTGTCTCTGTCATTTTGGTATTATACTGGTAATGGAAGAAGCATGTAGTTGTACGTCTTGTGATGGTGATTAGTGTGGAGGTTGTATTTATGGATGTCGTATATTTAGCAGAGTTGATGTTTAATAGGGCATATCCAGATCATCGTGAATGCATGCACTGTTTTTCATGGAAGTGGGAGAAATGTATCCACGTCTTCATTAATGTCAAGTCACTGATCGCAGTTTGCTATTTACTGAACTGTTTCGTTGTTGACATAGGTTAGGTTAAGTTACACTATATTAGCTTAGGAATGTTAAGATGATCGTTATTATAAATTAAAATGTAACTTTGATGTTGTCTATATTTAAAGTGTTTTGTTTTTGCGAATTTTTTGTGATTTGAATTTACATGCGAAAGTTGGAAGTTTTTAGAATTTTGTTTTAAGTTATTTCAAATTTAACGTTTTCCACTCATTTTTTCTTAGAGTTTTTATTTTTGGGGCAAAAATCTGGGGTTTTTGGAGTGTATTTTTCTCGAAAGGACAAAACCAGTATTTATAGATATTTACCTTGGCTTTTTTCTTCTTCAAAATTTCTGACAACATTATTCCTGTACATACAAAAGTATGTGACTGATGGGACTTAGCAGTGGTTCTTCTCATTTTATTTATTAAGTAGGTTTAAAATTTTTCAAAATGCAGATGAAGGTAAAGACTAAACTCCACCACATACACTATAGGGATACCACTTTGTAAATGCAGTTGTAATGCGCATGCGCTAATCTCCCCTCCTACAGTTCTTGTTCATGGCAAGCACTGAGTTCATTGGGAGTACAGTTGCGCCAAAGTGAAGTGAAGTGGTAGTATAAAATAAATAAATGAATACTAGTAATAGTGCTGTGTGTTTAAGTTATAACCAGAGTATTGACATGTCTTTACGTGAGTAATATTGTTTGATCATAAACTCATGGATGAATGTTCCCCAGAAAAATAGACGAAATTATGCGAGCATGTGCGGAAAACAGAGGACAAATATTTTGACTAGAAATGTATGGTTGAAGCGGAAGTAAAGAACACAATCCAATAAGAGTCTCAATAATAGCGACTTAGCACCGCCAACTTCGGTTAAGACACAGATTCTGATTGGTGATCGACATCGGGGAATGCACAGAGGGGAACACGCAGCGAGTATGGGAGAAGGAAATGATTTAGGTTTCTGCCATAGCTGCCTTTTCTAAGTGGTCTAGCTATAGTTTATGATGAAGGGGTGCGCTTCCGAACAGGGGTAGTGGCATTTCCCCAAAGGTTAGAGCACAGTTTAGGTTTGTGTGTATTAATCGAAAAAACTGTCATATAAACATGCGTCCTAGTCTCAATATTTTCTAGCCACTAATTTTCGATTAATACACACACACCTAAACTGAGCTCTAACCTTAGGGGAAATGCCGCTGCCCCTGTTCAGAAGCGCGCCCACAGTTTGTTATGGATGCATGCTTATTGAATAAAATCTGTACTGATTCTGTCAAATATTATCTATAAAAAATATGTAAGCCTAAGCCTACTTACAACCACACGATTTACAATTCTTGTCATTAGAGGCCCTTTGGTTAGACATCTTCCCCTTCTGCTTCATCCTTTGTACATATTAAACACTGCTTCTTGTAGCTGCTCTGTAATAACATTTTCCTCCATGATGTCTCTCGCCTTTCGGACATGTTATATAACTTTAAAATGAAATGGTTATTGTATATTAAAATGTTAACTACTGTATTCATAAACCTTAACCTCAATCTTAATTTTATTTTCATTAGACTAGGTTTTTGTAAGATTATAACGTTTATATAACATCATATTAGGTAATTCTACAGAAAATCTGCACCAAAGAACGCACAATTTTCCTTTGCTTCACTGGCTTCTGTCAGATGTATATAATGTAGTAATAAAAACATGGTTTTAGTTTGCAGCCGTAACTATTTTCAATATAAAAATCGTTTAATTACCTTTATAGTCTAATTCAGTGTTGAAAGTATTAATAGAACTGTCTCCACATAAATTCATCCAAGTAGGATGACAGATGCTCTGTCCCAGTGCCACACATTTACTTATTCCTTTTTTTTTTTTTTTTTTGCATTTTTTTCCAGAAACATTCCACATTATTGGTATACGTAATTGAAAATCACAGAAACTCCACTACTTACATTTTTTTAAATCACTCAAATAACGTATAAAATGAAACTATTGATTAATAGAAATTGATGTGATCACTAGGAGAGCTGTATGCCCACTATCCCGCCCTAAATACGTACCAAACTTATATACGACACTCGTCGTGGGTGAATGAAGAATATGGTCGTATTGCGTTAATGTGACGGTGGGTTTCAGTGTCGCCAACATAGTAATAATACTACACACCTAATTAAATCTAACCTAACCTCTCACATAATACTACACACCTAACCTAACCTAGAATAACTCTTCTCAGGTTCTCGGCCAGGTGAATTGGGCTTTCGATGGCAGCCCTGTCATCTTCTTTAGACGCCTACTTCAAATGTACCTCTCACGAGGAAGTGATGAATCATGTGATCTAACTATAACATGCTATGAAGGCGATGTGATCCAATAGGCAGTGGCTGACAATAACGAGAAATTAAATACATGCAAAAAACTACGGACCATAACTATTTACCATTGCCATATATAGGCCTATCTCACATATTTTTTTTTATTTTATTGGGTTATTTTACGACGCTGTATCAACATCTAGGTCATTTAGCGTCTGAATGAAATGAAGGTGATAATGCCAGTGAAATGAGTCCGGGGTCCAGCACCGAAAGTTACCCAGCATTTGCTCGTATTGGGTTGAGGGAAAACCCCGGAAAAAACCTCAACCAGGTAACTTGCCCCGACCGGGATTCGAACCCGGGCCACCTGGTTTCGCGGCCAGACGCGCTGACCGTTACTCCACAGGTGTGGACTATCTCACATATGCCAGTGAAATGTGCCATGCTTGTGTAGCAATTCTGGAGGAATACCTTATATTAATCTAAAGAATGTCAATATTGTAGGCCTAATTTTAAAATGAATCTAGGCCTTCAGCAGAGTCCTCCTCTGTAATTATAAATTTCATTCTTCTGAAACTAAAGTATCTATATCTAACTTAATATAACACTTTTATGCACATACTACAATGAATCATAATAGAGCACAGCATTCTAATATGTATAATTTATAGTAATATTACAACATAATAAAAAATTGCAACTTACCTTGAAAAATACATGCACATTACCGGTACCAGTAACTGTGGAAAGAAATAGGTTCACTACATAAGTTGTATTATATGATGTGATTAAAACAGTAACTTTACGTGCAGACAACTCGCTATTCTCGCAATATTTTACGTTATATTATAATAGCGATATAAGACAAACAATACTGTATCAGCTGAATAAAATTGGTGAATTCAAACCAACTCGATTGATGAAAATGATAAATATATCTCATTGTGCCAACCTAACAGTTATAAAATGACTATTGTGATATTTATAACAGGTGTGTATTTGAGGAAGTGTTGCCTGTAGTGACGTGAACTTAACAGCTAGAAAATCACTATATTTAAGCTAGTGGGGGAAGAATGTTGAAGTTGCATTTTAGTACTACCTGTGGCACAAGCCAAATATGACGTCACATCAATATAGTCTACGGACAACTAATCTCATCTCCGTACATCCTGAGCCAAAACACGGTCCCTACATTTTATTCCCTGTAAGCTGGTGTAATAAATGTAGCAAGTGTTTGAACACTGGCAATAACATACTGGTACAACAAAAATATTTTAACATTGCATTATTAGTTATTACTAGAGCTAGGAATTTTAGGTGCAAAATTAGGTAAAAAGAGTGCAAAAATTTGCCTTAATTTAGTTGGAAAAGGTGTGAAAGTGTGCAAATTTCAAATGTTAATATTCATTGCAAATAGTACAAAAACCAATTACATTGCATATATGGACAGAAAATTCACTCATGAGTTAAAAAAGGTGCCTGAAAAAACTTCCAGAGCACAAAGTTATTAAAATCAGTCGCCCAGAAAACTGTTAAAACAGATCACATTGTTTGTAGTTGGAAATGTAGATTCTTTTTTGTTGCAACACCCAGAACATCAGGGTTATTGGCTAAGCTCTGCTCCAGCTACTGCTTTCCAATACCCTGCAGTTCTTCCTTCAAAGAACAGCCTATTGTGCATCTTTCTGAGGACACTGCACCTCTAAATTTCAAGTGACTGTTCTCAGGAAAGAGTAACTATGTACAGTAAAAAGTTGATCTTGCTATTCCTGTTTATATAAAAGGAAAATAAATGAGGCGAAAAGAAGCATGTATGATAATTATATTAACTCCTCTGGCAATAAATGTAAATCAGCATGGAAAACCATTAAACAAGAAACTAACATGACCAATAACACAAAAAATGTTTAAATAGATCCTTATGCATTTAATGAATTCTGTATTAAATCAATTGAGGACATTGCTGACAAATTTGATGGTGATATGCCTCAGCATTATATTAGCACTGCTCCTGAAGGAGAATTTACTTGGCGTAGTGTGACAGAAGATGAAGTTATGAAAGCAGTTGCTGAACTCTCTTCCTCTCATAGCTCTGATATCTTCGGCTTCTCTAACTTCTTCATTAAAAAAATAGTGAATTTAATTGTCATACCATTAACTCTTTTAATCAATATGTGCATCCATGAAAAGTCCTTTCCAGATTGCTTGAAACTTTCTAAAGTAATACCCATATACAAACGAGGTGATATAAACGCAGTGTCCAGCTACAGACCTATTAGCCTTGTCCCAAGTTTTTCAAAAATTATTGAATCTCTCCTCTACAAGCAAATGAATGAATGGTTCGTCCAACACCAACTTATCTCACCTAGGCAGTTCGGTTTCCAAAAGAATAACTCTACAGTATTAGCCCTGGAATACCTGGTCAAAGAAATCATTACAGCATTTTAAAACAAAAAATGTGTCTCTTTAATACTGTGTGATCTTACTAAAGCATTTGATTACATATCCCACGATCTTTTAATAGCTAAGTTACAACACTATGGTATTAGAGGAGAGAGTTTAAACCTTATCAGATCTTATTTAAAAAATAGAAGACAAATTGTTAATATATCAAATAAGCTCTCTGATGTGAGACTTGTCACTAATGGAGTTCCTCAAGGCAGCATATTAGGCCCTTTTCTCTTTCTTGTATTAATAAATGATTTACCATTCAGTCTGCCTCAAGATCTAATCATGTATGCAGATGATACCACCTTAATAACATCTCACTCAGATCTTAACCAGTTAAAGTTGTCACAGATGAATAATCTTAACATAGCTAAGCAATGGTTTCACTCAAACAAGTTAATGCTTAATGAAGAAAAAACCCAGAAACTAATCTTAGGCCTCCCCAACACACTAGATAATGAAATATCTTATGTTAAACTGTTAGGTTTTTACTTGGATCCAAAATTAGGATGGCACAAACACATAGAAAGTATATGTACTAAATTGTCGAGGGTAATTTTTGTTTTTAGGAAGTTAAGGCCATTGGTTTCAACAGAAACTCTCAGACAGGTATATTTTGCACTGTTTGAATCTCACATTAACTATGGAATTCATATATGGGGAAGTGCAACAGGAGTCAATAGCATCTTATTATTACAAAAACGAGCACTGAGGGTAATATTCAATAAAAATACCAAGGAATCATGTAGACCACTATTTCCAGAGTTAAAGGTAATGACAGTTTACAATCTATTCATTTACAGAACCTTGATATTCCTCAGATCCAACATAGATCTTTATCAGACTAGATCAGATATACATTCCTTCAACACTAGAAATAAAGATAAATTAGATTACACAAGGTGCAGATTGAGTGTAAGCTCAAATACCTGCTTTTTTAATGGCATAAATATATTTAATAAGTTACCATTGGAAGCGAAAAAGTTACCAATAAATAGGTTTAAGTCCTGCATACATAGATGGTTGCTGAACAGACCTTTTTATTCAGTGAATGAATTCATGGAGTGTGATGTAAATATTGTATTTTAGAAATGTAACCCTTTCTTTATATTTTAATTTGTCTCTTTGTATTTTAATTATACCTTTTGTCCTTATATAAATGTGTTAACCTACAGCATACTCTGTTTATCTCTCAGTGTTTGTTTATTTGACTATGTATGTTTATTTGCTTATAATTATTTGTCTATATTTATTTGTGCTAAGTTTGTTTATGCATGTGTGAGTGTATGTGTGCGTGTGTGTGTATTATCGAACCTGACGATGTCATATCCAGGCCTTGTACACTGGTTTCTGACAAATAAATATTATTATTATTATTATTATTATTATTATTATTATTATTATTATTATTATTACCTGCTAGTTCTTTGTATTTTTTCACAGCTGAAGAATCATTTGGTAAAGCGTCTAAAAATTGCATATACAGGTAGCTGTAAAATGGTTACAAAGAAACACTGCAGCCTTTAACCAAGTACCTCATCTAGTGAGAATTGGACAAGGTGGAGGAGGAAGTTCTGTAATTTCGACATACTTTGTATCGTAGCACAAGCCTTTTAGAGCATTTTCTTAATGCAAGACACATTCATTTGCATCTGAATAAGCTTATTCGTCTTTTAGTGCCTCACAAACTCGATGCAATGCAGATCATACATTTTGAATTGAGTAGGTTAGAGTCATAACTCACTTGCTCCAAAAATAAAAATGTTCACAAGTAAGGAAAACATATTTGTAATACCTGCTTGGAGTCCATTTTCTTCACAATGAAGGTTAATAAATGTAAGAGCAATGATTAAAAACTACTGGTAGGCCTACTATTCAGATTTGTAACTGTATTTATTTATACAGGAATAAAAGTTATTTAGCTTTAAATTATGGATCCTACCAGTTTTGACAATGACCTTTGAATCATGAGTGTTCTGAGAGTGCTCCATTTGGAACATGTGAGTTTAGAAAGTGACCAATTGGGATCATAGGGATTTGACAGTAACATAATAAACTATTACAGAAGAACATTCCCTCAAGCATAGATTTAAATTCAATGTAAAAAATAGGTGTCCAATTCTTAAATTATTTACATGAGTACATTTTACAAAATAACAAAGTACAATATAAACTGAGTGGTCCAGTCAGAGAGAAGGATGTCATAAATCTTGGAAAAGAGAAATTAAGTATTCTGAGAACAATCTGAGAATTTATGGTGGAAATTTAAAACTCCAATGGGGTAAGCTACAGTATTGCAAGATATATTGCAATTATGACACAACATTCTAGAGACGAAAAAAACTAAATTTTCTTAGAAAAGCGGGTTCTCCTCTTATTTGAGTCGATCACTCAATTTATAACCTACAAAAGAAATACTGATTAAAAGTTTTATCAAAACTCAAATTTTCCTGGCTACGTTGCTTCATATCACAAGATTAACATCTACATTAATTCACATTATATGTTGAGTATTGTTCAATGGGTGATTATTCATGGCACCATCAATGACATACACGTAGAACTTGAGTTCCTCAAATACTCTCTTATTTTCTCTATAGTGAGCACACAAAAGTTTTTCAACATCCTGAATTTTCTCTAAAGAGATAGCATTACTTGCTTCAATACCTTTTGGCTAGATATCTAAACACTCCAAGATCATTTCTGTATGCGAGTTCACCACGCACAGTTCTATCTCCTATTCTGCGCTTTATATAAATGCGTTTACATCTGAAAATTTGAAACTGCCATGAACCAGATTTTCGTACCACCCTTGAAGTCAACAACACTGCTGTCTTTTCCTACTAATTTAAGTGTTGCATGGCTTGAAATTATATCATATATTGTTTCAGGTTGTACTATAACTTCCATCTTTTTAATTTTCCTCTCTATGTTTCTAAATACCCTATCCGTAGGAATATAGCTGTGACCAGTGATTGGAAAAAACATCTCCATTTCCTATATATGTGGTGGGGCTTTTTGTGAAACCCCCAAAAATGCACATAGCAACAAAAGTTGAATTTTTATTTTGTGCAGCACATCCATCAGATATCAGTCGCACTTTCTTGTAAGAAGATATATCAAGGGTATTCAACCTATCAAAGACGCAATAAGTTATTGTGTTAGAGTCTCTCTTAAGTTCACTTTTTGTCCAATAATATGAAGTGACATCACTAGGACCCACGCAGGATCAGAAAAGAATACTAACCTTACTAATTTCGCATGGTTTCTTTTCGTTAATTCTGGAGCTGGTATATGTTTCCATGATCATCCACTCTTTTCAACTGGTGATACATTCTCTTCCATAATATTACGTTTACAAAATGCTCAATTACAGCCGCTAAGTTCACTGATATTTACAAAAATAACACAGCACATGCAAGATACTCGTCCAAAACCCTATTCTACACAACAAGAAGTGGAGAAAGAGGAGGGAATTACTGATTGGTGCTTGGTCAAGAAGCGCTATACAACAGAACTCACAAGATCCAGTGGCCAATCCTGTATTGTGTATCACTATCACTTAGAACACTTCAGTCGACCTTTGACACCACACAAAACCTTGACCGACCTCTCAGAAATTACTTTTCTTCTCTTGGAAACGTAAGAGTGACCAGTGTTTCTTTGCATTTTCCTTTTCATTTCTTTCCAGTCGTCTTTTCTTCTTTGTGGCGACCTTGACCTAAGATCTTCAGTTTAATGATCATTTTCTCCTCTTGTCATCAGTAGTGTGGCTGATGATGTGTCAATCCTCCCCGAATTTAGTAGAGGAACATTCGGAACTAGTGCTCTGCCATTATAATGAACAGATGCTGAGGCATCTACATCAGTACTTGCTTCGAAATGTAAATACCAGTATCTTATTATATAACAAGATACCTGGGGATATTAAACATTTAAATTATGAAGGTTTCAAAACCAGGGTAAAAACTATTTCGCTCCAGTCCATGCCGTTCAGAATTACTGGTTTCTTACATTAAAGTTATAAAGTAAAATACCTACCTTCATTAATGTTTCACATAATTTTTCTCCAAACAATATTAATAATAAATGTACAGAATAAATAAGTTGAAGTCTCTTGGTTCTTAAAGATTCAATCACTCTCCAAATAAATCACCTCAGATGATAAACTTGTTTAATGTAATCTCACTGTGTAGGCCTAGCTTGTTTTTACCTAATCTATTGTAATCTTTTTATTTAATGTCTATTTTCTACAGACACAAAATAACATGTAGTCAATGATATTGTGACGAAACTGAATAGTTTGAAAACGAAATAGGAAAATTGTAGCAAACAAGATGAAAAAAATACTGGAAAACATTATGGATATTTAGCTCTACTGTATGTAAAATTTGTGACTTAATTTCAAATCAAGAAATTTATTAATAATGATACAGATTTTGAGATAGATAATGCTTATGTAAAATTTATTTCAAATACTTCCTTATTGTCCCTGTATAAGAGGAACGAAGTTTTTCTAGATGTAAGGCAGTGTTTTCTAGCAACAGGTTATCATTCTACTTTGAAAATTTGAAAATGTGGTCTGTTATTCACTGCAACAATATATGAAATGAAAAATTATGTAAAACAAAAACGTAATACACCATCATTTTATCATAGTGAAATAAAAAGGCTGATACTTATCAATGTTATTTAGGTGTATTTTCTACAGACAAAAAATAAAATGTCTTTAAAATAGTGAAAATTTTCTTTAACAAAGAAAATTATGTCTTTAAATTTTTCTTTAGCAGATAGTTGTGTTTCGGAGTCAAAGGAGTGGCTTTCAACCACCCAAATGCTGAGGACTAACTTACCATGATAATAAGCATGAGTTCAGTCAAACAAACGAAAGACAATGCATTAACTCATCCCAACTCTGAGACATACTTAAAGTCAGAGGCGCACGAAGCGCACTGTTAGAATAATGGCATATATTTCTCAGGCCTACTGATAAGTAATAATTCATCATAACATTAATGCTCGGTTGCCTAGACATTAACCTTTCATTGTAGCAATGTTGCCTGCCAGCCATGCTAGTTGCGAGAGAACTGAGACAATATTGGGAATATCTCACAGCATTCCTAAGAGGTTTGACGGCGAGCTGTGCTACACATGCGCATGTTACTCGTCCACATGCCCGAAACCAGCTGAATGGCAGACCCAAAGAGATAGTGTTACGTCGTGCCTCCATCTCTCCTTACAACAGGTCCAGTCATCGAATATTGTGGAAGAGTGCGGCACCAGCAAGCAAGTTGTCTTACAATAATGAAGTTCATGTTGACTGATCGATGTAACCAGCAACTTCGTAACTCCAAACATTAATATAACTTAGAATTTTAATTATTTTAAACATAGATAAAGATGGGTAGAAACTGTCTCAATGTCTCATAGCATGCTTCGCCTCTGATGAATTTTTGTTTTAGTTTCTAATAATTCCACATGTCCTGGAGTTGTAGTGTTCCTGCAGTTCACTGTGAATTACTGCCACTGTGAAATGTGCACAGAGCACTGGAGGTGTGGGATTTCTGCATCACTTGAAAGGTTTTTGTATGAATATTACAACTAAATGAAAAACTGAAATTGTGAAAAATTGTTTCTGCAATTCATTATCTAAATAAAATTAAACATTTTACATAAAAGACTAATTTATTTTCCAATTCATTACACTACATAACAATGATATCGATCCAGCCGTAGCTCAGTTAATGCCCTATTCATTTTCATTGATTAGAACCCGCAGATTTTCTGTGAGTAATGCGGTTATGGAACTTTTTTTTTTCCGTACAACTCTCAAAAAACAAATGAACACATGTGCATAAAGATGATATATCCCTCAAAGTGGAAGAATTCCAGATTAGAACTTCTACCTCTTGGCTGCAAAACATAATGACTATTTACGAATGGTCTAACATTAGGAAGCATAATGAAGTTAAGTATATCCCATCCAAGTTCTTCTGTTTACTGTTCTGGTCTTGTAGGTTTTTTTAAACTCAAATGTTTACATCTCTGAAAAAATGAGGGTTAGACGGTTTCTGCATACATTTATTCAATTGAACCCAGTACTGTAGTTGGAAACAAATTTTAGGTGCTACCGGTACTGTTGAAATCTCTTTGGTTAGACTAGACTTTGTATGGACTCGTACTGCATTTCTTTTCCAAGGTTGCTTCTTTGCCATGCAGTCTCCTCTACAGACCTCCTTCCAGATCGCAGTCACATTTGCATATAAAGCAAGAAATTAAACGCTGACATTGTTGGCCCAACAATTTTTAGGAACAAAAGCCTAAGAACTCTTTTACTGGAAAAGTATTCCTTTTCTTAGTGCAAATATCGTTCATTACAGTAATGCTCATTCACATTCTTTAGTTGAAATTGGAATAGAATGTACAGTATGTAACTGGACTCAAGATTCATGAACAAACGAAAAGTAACAATATTTCCCTCTTCTAGCAGACATTATGTCTGAGTGAGTTTTAAAATTAGTGAATCAGTGCAGCAGATTTATTGAGGTGCAACAACATAAAATTAGTGTTATGTGAAGGCATCTATGCAAGTTTTGAAATTAGGGAATCAGTGTAGCAGATTTCTTGAGGCACTATGCCATGAAGTTAGTGTAATTACTTAGGAATATAAATACGATGGCGGTATGCAAACTTGAAATTAAGAAATCACAACTGCTCTCGTAGTGCCAGACTATGATTTTCGATAAAACAACGAATGGACAAGCATTTAACAAAAGAATATGAGATGCTAACCACTATTTTTATGCCATATATATCAAAATGAAAATGTTTTTCAAATAGCTAACATTCTGCATTTAAAAATCTATTAATGATTATTTAACATAATTAATATATTTTCAGTCTATATTTTTTTTCCGGTACGATAACAGTGAGTTTTTATTTTAGACGGTATCACGGTATGGCATACTGGCCCGTACCAGCCCAACTACAGCACTGATTGAACCATTAACGATGATTCATTATCCTATATTTGAAAGTAAATGATACAGTTATGTCTTTCAAGGTGAATTTTTTGGCCATATCCAAAAACATAATAAAATAATGTAAGTTATTTAAAATATTGCTGCTACACATATTCCACATTCTCTTCCATTTCTTTTTCCTTCTTCCCTTAGAAATATAAATTTTAACCTCTTATTTGATTACCCTATACCTGCTGTGAGGTTATCTACTGTCGATGGCATTGCTTATAGCAGGAGGCCATTTTGGTGAGTTGAGAACGATGAGTCTTCAGGGATTACCAAATTTTTTGTTACAGTTATGAAAAATCTCCGAAGAAAACCAACTAGTTAATAAGTCCGAAAGCAGATTCAGGTCAGCAGAGAAGCTCCTTAGTCTTCATCTACGACATTGGCTGAGATGCAAATGTGAATCAATGTTCACACACCTACGTGAAAGAATTCTGAATACCATATTTCTATTTAATTCCTGGAAGTTGAAGGACATCAATTTTCATTTCGAGAAAAGTCATTGAGTAAAAATATTTACTACTCGAAATTTGTACTACATTTATAAGTGTTAGAATATTCCTCCGAACAATTATTGCACCAAAATAATTCACTTATCGTTTCATGTTTCAATGTACGCACTTAATGGATGAACCTGTTTTTCATTTCTCTAAGTGTTCGAATGACAGCATATACTGGAACTAGTGATCGTAGAAATATGAAAATTTAAATGAATAATTTTTGTGCAATTAGCTAAATAATTGTTGCAAACTGGAATTCGCTGAAATTGAATGACTAATACATCACAAAAGATTTCTTAGAGTAAATGGATGGAAAGTAAATCCTGAAAGAAATAGAGTGCATAGAAATTGTCTGAAAATATCAACAAATGGAAGCTAGAACTTGTTTATTAATTAAGAAATGAAACTCAATGCTTTACATCTTAAGATAGCATATATTTTTAATTACTTCTACAAGTAACATATACATGAGAACAAGTAGAATATACTTATGAGGTTCTGGCACATTATTATGTGTAGTTATCATTAAAACAATTAACATGACGAGCTGCATACAAAGCGTGAAATCAATTTCAGGATCATCCATCATTTTCTGCTCAGTTACCTGAAAAAATGGAAGTTGATATTATTAATATTAATTCTCTTCTGTTAATCTAATAAATTCTTCACATTAGTAACAGCACTGAGAATAGATGTAAATATGGTGAATTATATATCTAGCCATGTAATGGGTACCTATGCCATCTTATTTTGGAAACAAGACTTCATATTTTTAAATGCAGCATTTAAATCTAACTTGGCAAGACAAATTTCTATTCAGATTATAATGAGCTAATGTCGCAAGAAACATAACAGGTAAGAGTTCAACAAATTAATTTGACTGAGTTCAAAAGGAGAAATCTTTATGCTAAAGCGATTCTGACTTCCTTCACTTGTCGGGATTGTTGTTGTCTACAACTCAAACGGCCTCAAAAGGGAAAGTTCTGAGAGAGAAACACGAATACAAGATTATTAGAATAAGATTTAGAACAGGTAATATTCATTTTGATGGATGAATTTGGGCTTTTTATGCGATCATGAAGAAACATAATGGATCTCTCTTGCCCACTTTATCAGAAAAGACAAGAACAATCATCTCTAATGGATCCAATAGATTTTATTATTATTATTATTATTATTATTATTATTATTATTATTATTATTATTATTATTATTAGCAGCAGTAGTAGTAGCTCACTAAAAGACACTTTTAACTGAAGATTTTATTCAGCAACGAAATGCAAAGTGGATGATAAACAGTGGACGGTATTTGCTTGGAGTCCTTTATTATGTTCAGAGTTCTTTTTCCTGTTCTAAATCTATGACATGGGTCACCCATCTCTAATTCTGTCCGGGAGGAAGCCATGCTAAGGATTTGTATCACTTTTTAAAATCCATCACCCTCTCTAGGTTTTCAACTAGTCACACTTGGATCGAAGCGAACAAATAGTGTCCCAGGTGCAGTAACCCATAATTCTCGAACCACATCAGCCAGCTATTTTATACACATTTAACACACAGAAACAAACATTCATCTGGATTGGAGACATAAGCAATTCAACTGGATAGAATAATAATGAGTTGTGGTAGTAATACAACTATGCAAGGAAATGAGAAGTTTATGTCCCACTAATTCTTTTTCATTCGCCAGAATTAGTGTCAGCAGCAAGTCAAATTAATTCGTCAGAATTTGTCACATTTCATTTCCTGTTAAACTTTAATTCAATCTTTTACAGACTAACACTATTCTCAAAAGTAACTTGGATGGTACGTGGAATATCGGTTTCAGTTCTCAAACAACTGGGAAAAGAGCAATTGGAAGTGATGGGACAAAGATATGAGTTCTGATTCTATCCTGAAGATACTGAGCCCAAACATCCATGGTCTATGTATATTTGCCATCGAGTCCAGCATCGTGGTCTAAATAACATGACTAGGACTCGAGTTAAGAAATGTTCGCTGATTAGAGTCCTGATGTGCAGGGAATTTTCTGATGAAACTTCTTACAGTATATGAGATCGGATCCCACTCAGCATTCTGATGAATTTCAGATACCAGCTATAAAGGCTGGGAGATTATCATGTTGAGAAGAGTTATCCTCTGTTCAGTTTGAATGATCGTTCATCTCTGCTGAGATATGTGGACATGAGGCTGCTCCGCCTTGGCTCTTTATGGCCTGGTCGTGCCGTGGATATTCCATCAAGGTGTGATAACAGTTACTTATACGATTATTTTAAAGAGCTATGGTACAGACAATTCTCTAATGCAGCGGTCGTCAACACAGACACCCTGAGGCTAGCGTTTCTTAACCGTGGAGAACACAGTGCACCATGGTGCACTCGTAGCTGCTAGCGGGTATGCTCTCTACCTCTTCCTGCTGCACGACAGGGCACACGGGATGGCTACGCTTATCCTTTGCACATTTCAGCGAGGGCTAACCACCACTGCTCTAATGGGTTTCAATTATGTATTTTGAAGCAAGGTCGAAAATAAAATACGCAGCTAGTATTACACAAAGACCTATGTATAAGCCATCGGCGTAGCTCAGTCGGCTAAGGCGTTTGCCTGCTGATTCGGAGTTGTGCTCGGACGCAGGTTCGATTCCCGCTTGGGGTGATTATCTGGTTGGGTTTTTCCGAGGTTTTCCCTAACCGTAAGGTAAATGTCAGATAATCTATGGCGAATCCTCGGCCTCGTCTCGCTATCACCAATTCCATCAGCCTCGTAGTTGACACAGCGACGTTAAATAACCAACTAAAAAACCTGTGTATACTGCGGAAGCTACTCAGGATCTGTAATATAGGCCTATGAAGTCATTCGAATTCACTTAAAAATTTAAAGATTTATAAATAGGTACTGTAAGACATAGAGTACAATAAACGCAAACTTATCAGTGTGTTGGTCAAAGAATAGGGTATTATTTTTACAAAATACCCGGAATAAGTAGGTCGTTCTTTTGTTCAACTTACACCATAAGCTTACTATCTGCGACACCATACACAGCATTTTGCAGAAAGGAACTTGGAATATTTCTAATTTCTTGCGTAGGGTTGTTCGGTGTGCCACAGAAACACCTTGTTTAAAGTAAATATGTAGGCCTTAACTCGTATTTGGCAGGATTGAGATCTGTAGATCGTCGAAGTAGTACACTGTCTTCAGTTGCCTACTCTTCGCACGATAATTAAAGATCCATCGAATTAATAAACTGTTTTGTGATTCGCCAGCTTGCATTGGGATTACATTTCCCAGATCGTATTTCTTCAGTCTACCATTGACGAAGTTCTGTAGCATGCTGTAGAGTGCTCCCTGTTTACTGTGACAATCTCTATTATGACATTTTTGTCTTCTTAAAAGTAATATGGATCAATGATAAAGTGGAGCTATATAATACAATGGCATGTACTTACAAGTCATGTAGACGTTAGGTATTGAATTTGAAATTGGGGCCATTTTCAGAACAAATTTCGAAATTACTTATGATAACACCTCCATTAAGTAAGAATTGTGCTTCGTCTCTCCAGAAGAAATAACCCAGCCCATTATTATTAAGCCGAATCTGTTAGCACAATTAAAGTCAAATCATACCACTTCTCCTTGTCATTTTTTTGCGAAAACTGGTTTTAGTTTATACGGTTGCAGACTATCCCTTTTCCTAGAATTTTTCAAACTGTAATATAGCCTATATCTCATTTTAACATGTCTCGAAACTTGACTTACAGTAGGCTCTACTATATACATATTAATTAATCGTACTTAGTCCTATATAATTACTTTTCTGAAGCACCTCTGCAGCTGTGATATCACTGATTAACTTTCGTCTTTCAGAGTTCTTCTTTGCAACAACAAAACCAGTTAAATCAAACCTCCTGATTAGATCCCTGTAATTACAAATGGAACATCGTCATTATCTTAAACTATTAGAAAAACGTAGTAAAATGTCTTACACCGTGACAAAGTCTTTTGCTGTTTTCATTACATAAAATTTTACTTTTTTGTCGGTTATTTAAGGACGTTTTATCAACTGCTATGGTTATCTAGCGTCTGATTGAAATGAAAGGAGATAATACCGGCGAAATGAATCCAGGGTCTAGCGCCGAAAGTTACCCAGCATTTGCTCTTATTGGGTTGAGGGAAAACCTTGGAAAAACCTCAAACAAGTAACTTGTCCCCAACAGGATTTGAACCCAGGCCTGCTCGTTTAACAGTCAGGCATGCTAACCGTTACTCCACAGCAGTGGACAGTTTTGGCCGTGCTGTATCGTAATATTTTTAATGATAGATCCATGGTTTGAAACTTCGAAATTCTTGTGCCTACCAGTAGGCCTACTAATAAAATCATTAATATTTTAGTCAAGTAAACGGTATTTTCGGGAATGCATAACCCAAATGAAAACTCCTTTTGTTCGATCAACACAGTGATCTCAATTACTGTAATATTTCAACGTCTCACGCTTCAGTTTCAAGTAGGCCTACTTTTGAATTACATTGTAGTACGGTAATAAAACAACGGAAAAATGAGCATGGCGGAAATAACTGAAGTACCGGTAATAGTAGAAAAACTCGTAGAATCAGTTCACATCTATGTCAACACATGTAATGAATTCAGCAGTGACTGCTCGCATTTATATGGATTAATAGGCTAAGGTATTTCAACCATAGATACATTCAACAGAACACATGTAGGCCTATAACGTTACGGAAAGAGAAATTTCTTAGTATCTGTACCACAAAACCATTCCTAAACCCGCTAGGAAACGAGAGCCGTGCAAAGCGGCTAAAGGGAATCTCTGACACAATATTCGGAAATGAATATTCTTACAACATAATAATAAAGGCATTAGATATTATCACGGACCACTATCACTGGCAGAGAAAGTGCAGAGAAATTCGCAATTTTCTCGTTTTGCTCATGTTGCTAGTTTTGCTTATCAACGAAAGGTTTCACGAAAATTACATAAAAATATTAATCATTTTTATTACTGATGTTTGGGAGTGACAATAACTCTAACGTGCAGTAGACCTACAAGATACGCATGTTAATTATAAAACGATTTTGTAAACTTGTTATAGCGTGACATAATTAAAAGTGCCGAAATCTCAAACGTTATCATTTCTAACGCTTAAACAAAACTTTCTTACCTTTTGGAATATTTGAGTGCACAAATTAGATAAGCCGAAGCTTTGTCGTCTGTTCAACAAGTTTGTGCAGAGGGGCTAGGTTCCCTCGATAATATTGAATGTAAGAATTGAGAAAATAAGCATACTCCTTCTGATTGGCTGGATCCAACCGTGACGTCCATTAACATACAATTAATAAATCTAGATGCATATGTACTCGAATAAAAATAAATTGGATCTATGAAATAATAAATCCCTCGTTATCTGTAATATTTAGATTCTAGAATTCCTTTATAATGAGAGTTGAGATGTTATATAGTCTCCGATCCCATCAGCAATAGAAATATGTAATAATATGACAGAACTGAAAATGAAAAACAAATCTCCTATGAGAAGTAAAACCATAGCCCTCTATATTGTATACAGATATTAAATAAATCTGATATATAATTTTATGATATTTTGCATTGTTTTATAACATAATTTATTATAATATGTACTTCATAGAATTTATTACAGCCAGTTTATCACTAAGAAATAACACGTTAACTTGTATTTACTAGAAGCAAAGCCGTTGTAAGTTCTTACTGGAATATGAAATAAGGTAGGTGATGTTTGGACCCTGAGGCTCAACTCTTAGCCCATATTCAATTACACTGCATAACAAATTCTAACTTTTTTTTTGAGCTGGGCATGTGATATTATGTTTTCTATATAATTTGAGCCTCCTGAATACGAATATGACAATAAAAATCAGTTATTGGTTACGGTTTTTGAGAAGATTTCGAATTTGTATTTATTCAAAATACTGCTTTATATAATTACAATAAGGTTAAATAATCACTGTTCAGAAGATTACACCTTTATTTCCCTGCATTTTCTTTTATGCTGGGCATCAGGTAAATGACGAGATAAAGTTTAACAATAGTCTGCTAGTATAATGGTATTATCGCCGCGCTCTCATGGTTAACATTCGGCAGGTCTTTGAGCGGCCTCGTGCATAACAATCGGCAGGTCTTTGAAATTTTAATTGTATTATTGTTTTCAATTTCTTATGTCGCCGCTCCAATCACTCGCCTCAATTTCAATATTGCAACCAATAAGCTGCTTCCATTATTAAATGACACCTACTTGTCTAATCCACGTGGACTAAAACCGAGGTTGCAATGTCTTGTGCTGAGGACGAACATTAAGGTATGTGATTAAAAATTATTATTAAGGAGTTATTATTAAGAGTTAAGAATGTCAACGTACTCGTATATGAAATAATAATAATAATAATAATAATAATAATAATAATAATAATAATAATAATAATAGTAATAATAATAATAATAATAATAATAACAATAATAATAATAATAATAATAATAATAACCATTTAGCAATATAACACACTAGTGGTTATTCTTATCGAGGAAGTAGACGTGACAAAGTGACGCTTAGAGTGAAACCTACAGAGCAACAATCGGTTGGCAAAATTATGTTTTAAAAGCACACCGCACGTTATTGTATGATGCCGACATGTTAATCATGAGCCCGCGGCGATAATACTCCACTGTCCTTGGTATCTTCTTTTCATAGTTAAAATTTTCTTATGAAAGCGCTCACTATGCTCATCACTGAAATCGTCACACTTCTCGGGAGTGAAGGAAGTGAATTTTCAGGCACATGTTACAACCCATAGTTTCATACGCCAACAGTAAATTTTGCACTAGTTCTTCATAGTTCTCACTTCTACGGTTACCCAGAAAATTTAATACAACCTCTTTGAATGCAATCCAGGCGGCTTTCTCTTTTCTTTCCAACAAAGATTCGAAGTGATTGTCCTTCATTATATCTCTAATTTGTGGTCCATTGAAAACTTCCTCTTTTATTTTCGAGTCGCTAAGCACACTTAAATGTCATCGATCTGGGCCGGGTTCGAAGCCGCAACCTCAAGCACAGAAGGTCAGCGCTATACTGACTGCGCTACCCAGGCCGACTGCTAGGTACGTGATTATATTTAAAAATAATATAAAATATGTAAACCACAGTTCTAGAAAGATATTCAGAAAGAGGGAAATCGGAATACATGTGGGATAGGGTATCTGGAAATTTTTCCGAAAAACAGGACTGTCCCAGGAAAACGGGACGAATGGAATTCCTAGGATAGCCAAGGATATCGAGGACTGTAACACGGTTAGAGTGAGTTAGATGAGGAAATGGTCAAGTTACATAAAGCTGAGAAATGTGATAAGGTGGGTTAGATGTAGGGATTGCTGACGTGAGACCGAGGAACGTGAGAAAGTTAAATTGGGTTAGAAGATGGGATATCTAAGTGACAGGAAAGCGAGGACTGTGACAAGGTTAGCCACAGTTGTCGCTGTATCCTCATATCTGGCCAAAGTTGGTGCACTGTTAGTGCCGCTGAATTGAACAAATATCATATTTGATCACCATAAAAATACGTGAAGGAAAATTCGGGAAAGGACACACATTCATTATATATATCCATCGCTCTATTTTTTAAGTTTACGAATGTCTTTAATATCTTCATATTTTGTCAATTATCTCGACCATCAGAGGAAGACAGTCTTCGTTTCTCTCCGCGCCAAATTTCAACTGCAATATCAGACTGCGAATTGACGGGGGATGTCGGCAATTGGCCCCATTTGAGAATCTGACATCCCCAGCTGAAAAGTATTAATTTGCTCCTGCAAGAGACATTTCTCACCTTCAGGTGTATAATTTATAGTTTCCATATTTTACATGTTATTAATGCAGCACATAACAACTACTCTCATTTCTTCTTGAATGTAAATTGAGCACGACAACATTACAGTCGGCCAACACTGCTAATTACTCTGGACTATATTTTTATCAGCAATTAACTTTTTAATGTCCCCCTGGAAAAGATATTCAATTTTCTCCCTGTGCAATATGCTGACTTACAGTGCGCTAAAATTGAATGTGAAGCAAACGTAGTATTGAAAAATATCCCTGAATATAGAAATGGAAACCCAATTTAGTTCATACTGGTATCGGGCATCGGATCATCTCTGAATTAAGTGACGAAAAATTTCAGTGAACCATTACAACTGAATTGATTATTTCAAATTAATTAAACTTGCCATCTCTACAACCTATCTGCAATCTGTGTCTAATTCTCTGTTACATAGGAATAGCGAAACAGTGATACCAATACAACTCGAGAACTCGATACCGCTAGCGCGCGAAATTCAAAATACAGTTCAACATTACTTTGCAGCACTTATACCAACACTCGCAATTTGGAATACACAATTACAATATTTTGCATCTTCATTGCTTTCACTTACACTCCTTTCTCAATCTCCTCCTTTCACACAGAAAATTCATTACACGATCACGAAAGAACAGAGTTGTTGGGTCCATATAATTTTCAAGAACGCAATGAACTATGCTGTATATATTAGTAGGGAAATAATATATCACCTTTTTCAATATTATTAATGTAAAATGTACATATGTTTATTGATTAATGTCACTCAAAACAAAACTTCGTAGCAACCACTTGTTCACTGTTCAACCACTGATTGAACTACTGTCGGTGCAGAGGGGCCACATCGGTAAAAATCGTAGAGGACCTATTACAAATATGAATTAGTGGTAGGCCTACAAATATGAAATAGTGTGATATACGACCTAAGATGAATTGTATTCTAGCGGAAGCCTTCCAAATTACTATACACTGATACGGTCTTTCGCTGGAATGTGTTATTTTGCAGTTAGACGCTGAACTGTTGAAACGTTTATCATTATTGCGTTTTCGGGAATTCGATTTTTATTTATTTTGAGGTTATTACTTACAATATCTGTGTGTCACAAATATGAAATACTAGTACTATCATAATTTAATTCAAGCATATCGATATAAACTTTTAATAGTTTCATTAAACACAAATGTGTGCAAGATTCGTCCATTTTAAATGTCTTTTGGAAGCCTGAAAGTGAATCTTGCAGGGTGAGGTTGACTGTGGGCTATTGGTGGAATGATGATGATATTGGTGAAGGGAAACAGATGAACCCCGAGAGGACTACCTCTCGCCCCCTTTGTCCACCATAAATTCCATCACGAACCTGGAGGGACTCAAACCCGGGTCTCAATGTTGGAAGTCAGAGGCTAACCACTTGACCACATGCGATTTTATACTATATACTCAGGGTCGGGTATTTATGGACATCGCAAAAATCACGACATATTAGATATACAATTGATTTTTACTAATCTTTACGAATTAAGTGATTATGATTAATAATATTTGGATAAAATAATGACGACAAATTACGAAATAGAGTTCTAATAGCGAAATATGAAGACATTCACGATTTATTACTATTACGTCGTTTTATAGCGAATTTCCTATTCTGTTTTTCTTTTCGGACATTTTTTTCATTTGAATTTGTTATATATCCAAGTAGGCTACATTACATGGTATTTTAGGTGTTCTGATTACATTAGTTAACTCAAAAGACGGAGAATTCAACATTTCACTGATAGTTTGAAAGTGTTAACTTCAGGGATGCAAGTTTCTTTATTCATTTCAATTTTTTTAATGAATGTATGTTAAATACAGTGTCAATCCAACAAATTTTGTCTATTGGCCATACCACACCTTTACCAGAATTCAACGAACATTTAATGTTAATTATTTGGAAAGTAATATTCATACTGAGTCAATATCCAATTCCAAAATAATTGTATTTTCCAAAATTTCCATTATTCTCCGCCAAGAGTAAAAATCAATCTCTACAATCTCTACCGACACCGATATTAAAAATCACAAAGATAAAATTAATCTCCATAAATACCTGCCCCTGTATATACTGTATAATATTTGCTAAACAGTTGCCAAATTTAATGGTGTAATGACATTGAGATTGAAGAGCATGTCAATAGCAATAGACCTACAAGCATCTGACTGGAATGTCCTTCTAATGGTTGACACTTGAACAGCAAAAGTTCTGAACCCGCTCGACTCATTTTGTTTCTGTTTTTTGTAATGCAGTTATGATAGCAGCTGTCCGTCACTTTGTGATGAGATGTCTGGTGTTGGAGCGTTTACAAACAAGGAAAACACTGCGATTATTATAATATTATAATGTGATGTTTCGAGAATGAGAGTACATAAATAATTATTTCATGTTTGACTCTGAACTAGAGACAGACTCGTTTATTTGATAAAAACATTGCCCCTTCAGTATAGACAAGCCTTCGTGTTGTGCTGTTTGAATGGTTTCGACATTTGTTTTCGACCCGGAGCGAAATTGCCACCTGGTATACCAAATAGAAAATATAAGGATTACTGAGTTGTGTTCGAAAAAATACCGGATAATGTATTTAAATGGACAGTACTGCGACACACATGGCGTAGTAAAGTGGTTCCCAGACTGTGGTCCACGGACCCCTGGTCGTTCGTGTTTTCTTCGAAAATGGACCGCTGAATGGAAGCGTGTTCTCAAATGGTGTTTTAGTTAAGCTTAATTTTATAATGTTCAATGATTTTATACTTTGTTGCACTTTGCTTATTTCAGAGACTGAGGTACAGATTTTAACAGCAATGAGATCATCTAAAAGCTTTAAGAGAAAGCTTGTCTCGCATGTCTTGCCTAACTATAAGTTATGTCATTTTTATGCTTTTAAATTATCAGTCTTCAGGCTCCAATTTCAACAGCTTTTTTCATCATCAGCATCATCCTTGCACGTTTTGGACCTAGGGGACCGTCACGGTTACATTGTAATCCTACAAATTGTTAGTACATATTTTACTCATTTTTCTGAAAATGTCTTCTTTCTTCCTCATTCATGTTTAATTCCCCTTTGTGTGTATGAATGTATATATGTAAATTTCCTCAATGTTGTTTAGTTATAATTTACATCTGAATTTGTGATTCTTGTAATTTGTAATATTGGTTCACTTACGGCTTGCATATTCATTGAGTGTAACGTCTATCCCTATATTTTTTGTAATTATTATTTAGTATGTTTACACTATTTTACTCAACTTGTTCTTGTATAACTATATAAATTTTCATTAGTGTTCTTTAAATATATTAGTCTGTAATTATTAACATGTATTACTGCACACTGTACCTGGTTCTTATATTTCTGGCTAAGTGGAAGGGAAGGCCTGATGGGGTTAACTTCGCCAGAATAAATTATTATTATTATTATTATTATTATTATTATTATTATTATTATTATTATCCAACGTTTGAAAGGTTGACCCAAGGATCTCTTGCCCGCTGGTTGATAATTTAGAATCTGACGAAGTATTTTGGTACGATTCATTCTTTTTACATGAGATTTACAATTTCTTCTCTAGTTCTGTATAATTTATATTTTACAGGGACATCATTTCATTTTTACTAACATTTCTAATATTAACCTGGCTATACCTTTGGATTAACGGTTGAGAGACGGAAATACTGTTTGCTACCCCCTTCCACGACTGGATTTCGATGATACTGTCGTAAAATACAAACAAATTACAATAACAAAAAGTAGTTCATCCATCCATTTGTGTAGACTAGGAAATATCGCGATTTTGAGTTCGATAATGTCATTAGATATTTGTTTAAACAAAATACAGTAGGCCTACTGTATTAATAATATATTTTTTTTTACTCACGAACTGAGCTATCTATTCACACGCATTCATTATGCAGTGTATATATTATACTGCCCACAGCACATTAGCGTACAATATAAAGAATGGAGTTGAATTGAAAAATAATCATAATATGGATATTTAAACAAATTTTTGAAAATGATGGCCGTTCATTTCGATGCAGGCTTCAGTTCTTTTTTTGCATATTATCGCACTATAGACTATTGTACCTAATTCCATTACCAGTTTCGTCCATCGTACTAGTAACTCGTGTTGAAATAATTCTGTATCTACTCTGTAAAAGAGTACCTTACGTACTGTAAATTCAACTTCACTTCTGCCCGATCCGAAAAGATTAAATTACTCAGACATGCTATCTACTGTTCGTCCAAGTGGTTTTGTCGCAGGGTCGTAGAAAGGGGGGAAATCACGTAAAAGTTAATTACTTAACGAGGCCCTTTTATTTAAGTTATTTTAAACAGTTTTATAATATTACGTAGACGTCCAATTCCTAACAGAATTTAATGTTTTCAGAAAAGAGCTAAGACAGCCCAGCCACTAGCCTTTACAGAGGGGCGAGCAGAAGCGGGGGGAACTGGGATGCGACGTAGGCAAACGTACGGCGAAAATAAGTTTCAATATTGAAAGCTCTTTCGTCACTGGAAAACGCGAACATATATCTGGAACAAACTATACTCACTAACTCAGTACTGTTTACTCTCACCTTAAGGCGACTTTGACTGCCTACGCGGCCTTGGTTTTGTGTGGAAGACATTTGGAAGTTTACTAGTAGAGGGGGTGGGAGTGAAAAACATTCAGAAACTTAGGTACAATAAAAATTGAAGTAAAAATTATATTGATGTCCCTACATAATTGGTTCAATTTGTAGCTCTTTCATGATGTCAGAGTTTCTCTTATGACCTGTTCTGGAGTAGCCTGCTTTACGTCTCTTAAATTTCATTTCTGCCGCGGTCTATCTTTGTATACTCACACTGCGGACTATCCAGGACTCACTACCGTAGCACAGTATAGATCTGACTAATATTTTGTAGATTCTAGTGCGTGATTACTTCTGTACCGTGATGGTTGTTAAAATGTTATTAATAGTTCCCATTACTCTGTTGAATTTAATGATTTTTTGATTGAGTCCCTTTTATTCTTCATATGCGATTTCACATCCGAGGTAATACATTTGTTCTAGTATGCTGTTTGATTATTAATGACAATTTTACAACGAACTGGATCTTTTCTTAAAAAGGCCAGAACTTTAGATTTGCTGTTGAAATTTCCATATTGTAATTATCTGCAGTTTGGCGGAAAGAGTGAACAGAACGTTGAAGATCATCTTCTGAGGTCGTTACAAACACTACATCGTCTGCAAAATAATAAGGTATCTAGACGGGTTGCAAAGGATAGTGAAGTGCATTTCACCTATAAACTCTCCTATCCAATTTCGACCCCCATCTGCCCGTGGTGCAACCTGCTATAGAAGAAACGTGGCTCTAGACACCGAGTCACGGCGGTATAACCGTTCCATTAAATGCAGAGGAAATGCTGCATCTCAAGTGTGCCTGTCCAGAGGCCAAAGGTGGCAGCCCCACCACTGGACTTCCTCACTTCATGGCAGTAATCTGTTGAGAGGACTCATCTTACAAAAAATTCTCAAAGAAAGTATGAAGGAATCGCTTTAAAGAATAACGAAAAACAGTCTTTGTATTTCTATTAATGAGCCTCTAAAAAAACATTCTTAAAACAAATTTAGCCGTTTATTTCCACTCTACTTCTTTGTAACAGTGCGTGAATTGCTACACACAAACAAAAATTGTTCTGAAATCTCATGGAAAAACTCGGAATGATGATTAGGTCGATTTAAACTTTGAAGGGAACAACAGGAAGAGCTCTTTAAAGTAATAAATTCAATATGCAATTTTTGTGGGTTGGAACATCCGTGCGCTGAGCACCTCATATGTAGTTTAGTACTTGCAAGAAATATGCAGCACGGTATGTTGATTTTACTTTAGTATATGCCTTCCACTGGTGAAAAGAATTGTACAAATATCTTGCTCTGCAATATGGTCAATAAGTTCAGTTCTGAACACGATTCATCCATCAATATTGTCTTCTAAACTACACCACTTACCACAGTGATTCGTGATCTCTTTCTGTTTATTTAACAGACCTATGTCAATCCTTCTTCCCAAACTGATTTTTACATCCTTAGCTGGTGACTAAGTCACAGACATTGTCCACGTGTCGTTATATTGTGTAGATTCCTTAGCCCACTTTATCAGGTTTATGTTTTACCAATGAGCATCTATCCTAAATTTAACACAGAATATTCACAGAAAACATTTCATAAAAATTACTCGTTTTGTGATGAAACGTACCTACAAAAACATACATCTAAAGACAGAAAGACAGTGTTGTCTCTTGACACTTTTAATGTCACAGATCTCCTGTCCGCTGTTGCTATGTAAATACAGTACTTCCACTGCTCGATACTTTACATGCTTCTAATTCTTGTTTCTATCATGTGATGACAATCTATCTATTATTCCACCTTTAGGGGAGAGCATGGACTGGGACTATCCACAAACGCAGGCCGCTCGGGTGGGCACATTGTACTATTCCCCTAATCCTCCGCGCGCAGATTCCGCCTCGCGCCGCCTCCGAACTCCCCTACAGTCCATATGATGCCTTTACTATTCTGCGTAGGCCTCACCATGGTCCCTCAATTCCGTCCCATGGGTTACCATGAGACCGGTGGAGAGCCTAAGGTCCGTAGACCCACTACCAACAACCATGACCACATATCCACGGGATTGAAGTCCGGCGGCAGCCCGCAAGCGACTGTACATCGGAGCAAGTCCGAAACCTAGGAAAGAAACAAAGATGAAGGTGAAAGAGGGGAAGTGTGGTTATGATGGCGAAATGAGTTCGAGGTGCAACGCCGAAAGTTACCTAGGAATTCTGCCTCGATTGGTTGAAGGAAAACCTCGGAAAGAACCTCAACCAGGTAACTTGCACCAACCAGGATTTGAGCCCGGGCCTGCACATTTCACGGTCAGGTGTGCTAACCGTTGCTCCACAGCGGTGGACTAATCATGTGATGTCGGTACAAGTCACACCAACTTATCAAGGAAGTCACTCCTTTGGACAGAGAAGTAATTCCATAATAACGTTCCCTTAGCAACAAGAAAATTTAAGTCCAATAAATGAAATGTAACTTCCTGTTGATGTTGCATATTATGTTGAATTTTATGGTGGCAGTATTCTCACCGGAAAATTTCATTTGTTTTCAGTGACAGGAGGTGTTTATTAGAGAGTGTGTCATTGTATAAATAAAGCTAGCTTTATGTAATTTTATTTCAGTATTATGAGATTTTCACTTTTCAAAGAACAACAATAATTATTGAAATTTATTATTGGTATATCTGCATTGAACCTGTGATAGTATGTTATGTTTTGGTTTCGAAATATCAATTTTTATTTATTTTTGTTCAATGTAACGTGAGTCACAAAAATCCTGAGTTTTTTTTTCAATATTAACAAAACTATTGTCAGAATACATATGATTTTATGTTACTTCTTATATTAACATATGCTAAATATCGGTAGAAAATCTGAAGATTATGTTTGCATAATTAGTGTCATAAGACACTTCTTAAATTTTGTAACGTGAGTCACAGATTACTTTTAGAAAACATTTCCTCTTTCTATTATAGAGTAGTATGTCTTAGCACTCCAGTTATATTTCCATAGTTCTGCATATATTAACTAGTTATTTGTCTCTTATTGATTGCATTGAGGAACAACAAATTAATGTGACATGGCGAAAAGGAAAAAGAAGAGATAGAAACTAGAACTAGAAGGAAAGTATGACGTATTCAAAGAAAAACACTAGTTAAAAGCAAAGAAAAGTAGAAACGAATTGAAGTTTAAAATCTATGCAAAGTAGAAAGAGAAAATATTGAAAATAAACGAAGAGCAGAGACCAAGAAAAGAGTCGCCACGCGTAGATGACTAAACTCAAGAATACACAAAATAATGCTACACACAATAATGACGGTGAACAGCCTCCCTGTTAGCCTGCAAAATCTTCAGGAAAATTAAATGGCAAAGGGGAAAAGGACAATGCCACAGTAACCACGCAAACATGCAGTGCTTTGATTTTTTAAGAAAACCACTATCAAATAATAAGTCACCTGCACAAGAGACAGTAAAAAGAAAACATGGAAATGCTCTCTCAGCTCTTACAATTAAATTAATTAAGGAATTTTATGTCAGAGATGACAAAAGTAGACAAGAGGCTAGGATGAAAGAAGTCACTATTATTAAAAATGGAAACTGAAAAATTAAACAGCAAATTAGACATCTGCAAAAGTCTAAACAATCTATTTTGTTCTAATGACGAGAGATGATATTAAGTTAATAACCATGCAACTGAAGTTGAGGCAAATATTCGCTAAAGCTGAAATGATTGCGGACATGGAAAAATTGCATTGTATTAAACTGGAAATTAATGGCAAACTTTATTTTCTCCGACTAAGAAGAATGGATGACTGCAATGAATAAAAAGGGGGAAAATATGTCAGTTGATTGTAACTAGAAGATATTTACATTATGAATTATCCAAAAGTGTTATCGTATTTTCTTTTTCTCTGCTATCTATTTTTTTTTACTTATGTAACATGAGTCACTGATCGTTTGTAATATGAATCACATTCTATATATATATATATATATATATATATATATATATATATATATATATATATATATATTTTAACTAATTTCTTTTGTGCTGTGTGCATTACTGCATTAATTTTATTATAAAAATATGTATGTTGGACAGCATACAAACAGAACAGATTAAGTAACATAATGAGGGATGCATGATTAATATATATTAATAATATATAATTAATAATATTAATAATATATTAATATATATATAGATATTTTGGTAACGTGAGTGGCAGAAAATCAAGTTATATCTTTAATACAAAAGAGAGTAAAGCAATGGACCACTTAGATTTAATAGCACTTAATTGTCGTTATTTCCCAACACTGGCTTATCAATCATTGTGTAGGTATGTACATATAGATATTACCCAATTAAATTTTCAACTTAATGAGTCGAACAATAACATGTTTCTTTCCTTCTTTACCTTAGTTTAACCTCACCCTTTTAGGTTCATTTATACGAGCCACGCCACACGGGCCTTACAGGGCCGCGACACAATAACATGTAGCACATGGAATAACCCAGAGGATGATAATTAGTACAATCAATTTACAATAGATTTATAACAATTTTTCTGTCTATAAGCATGTAACACGTGAAGAGAGAGACATTGTAAGGCCTTTCAAAAGTTTGCAATGGGAAAATTATTTGATAAAACACTGTCAAATTTTGGAATAATTTTGACGGATGAGTGCTGTGTAATTTATACCTGTACACATTTTCAAGACTCACGTTCAGAATGTGCAAAATAATGAAAAATTTGAAATTTGAAAAATATTATCTTGGGAACTAGACTTTCTAATAACTGTGAAATGAAAAATGCAATAATTATGTGTGTATTTGTTTGTATAGATATATACTTGAACAGGGGATAAATTTCAAAGCTAATCTCACATCAGAATTTTAGTGAGGACAATTTTTTTAAAGAACGTCTACATTTTAGCAAATTCTGCATGGCATTTCTAACACACACATAAATGTGGCTGGCAGTAAAGGGGTTAAATATTGAGGGGTCCACTGCAAGATAGAGCTATGCCACAAAATTCTTATCAGTGAAATTTCATGTTTCAGGCAGTTCCTTCCATCTGTTGATTTTTCCTAAACTATATAGTAAATGTGGCAGTGCAGGAGACAATGCCAGAGCACTGTGACTAATTCTAGAATGCGACCCTTTTCGTAACATACTTATTTTTCTCACGTTATGTTTAATATTTTATTGCTCCCTCTTGCAGCGGACCCCTCAAATTCCTACCAATCACCTTAACAATAAGATGTAAAGAAGTTAATAACCATTGATTTGTACATGGTGTCTGATTTAAACCGTTCATGTTTGTTTAGGCAGCCCAAATATCAGTCGAGACATGTAGGAGGTATGTAATGGTTTCGCAGGCGAAATCAGGGATGTGCATAACGTTCTTTGACATCGACACGTGAATGTTACGCATTTTAGATTTATTGTGATAATTTTACGTTAAACATGTGGAGTCAATCCATTATGTTAATTATTTATTTTCTTTCGGCTTTTCAACGTTCCTTATAGTTGTATTTTCCATTGGATATTTTTATCGAGTCATTTCCTCTAATCATATTATTTCTTAATACATAAGTTATCTCCAATCCCTTAAGTTAATTTTTTGTTTCACTCGAAATAAATAACTGACAAAATAAGAAGGTACCTGTAAAAAAAAGAGCGTAGAGTTTAAACAAATATACTTTGATACGTCACTTCTAGCTACACTGCCATGAGAACGTCACTACCGGGTAGACTCTGAAAAACGTTGCATTCAGATTATGACATATAAGATGGTCTACAACATACGAGATCAACGACAATCAACAAGGAACTGGACCATGTCGACGTATACTGCTTGCTGGAATATCTTATATTCAATTCTTCTGTCGTTATCATTCATTTTCTTTTGTCACCAGTTTCAGAGATTCGAACCGTGAATGATTACCGAAGGCAGGATTCAAACTTCTATATCTACTGCTGTGAAACACTCTAGTTCATAAGATGTTTCATTGATTACATATTTTTGTTTAAAGTAGTATTAACTAGAGCCCTCTAGAATCACGTGATATCAGAGTTCGACATTAGAGAAAACGAAAAGAAGAACCGGGGATCGTATCCTCACAGACAGTCGAAATATTCATAGAACTCATTACTCTAGCTGAGAGCCATTAATTACCTTGAGAGAAATCATTGTTTCTTTACTCAAACGCATCGTATGAATTAATATTCGGTATTAATCAGTCAATTCGTTTAGGCGTATATTCGTATCTAGGCCTATATATTATTTTAGATGTTTTCAATCATTATTAAATGTAAAATGCGAGCGTTGCGAGTTAGAAAATTTCACCGACGAAGTGTGTCGTCTCCTTGTCGAGGTAGGCCTACATCGATTTGTAAAATGTCATCCAGCAACAGACCAATTCGAATCACACAAAAATTAACATACTAACCTTCTAATTTAACTTCATTTTAACGTCTAATTTCAAATATAGTTACACGTACTAAAATACTACGCATTTATAATTACTGTATTCACAAATCAGTCTGTATTAGACAGTTTTTCGTGAAGTTCTACATTTTATAAGTAAAAACTGCAGTGTCGTATCGGTTAATAAAAATCATAACACTTCATCGTGCATATCGTTATTGAAAACGATGGAGGGGAAATTTAGGAAAATTATTATGATGTACCGAAGTACATATGATATTTCCGTGCAGAAATTCTGCGTCATCATATGGTGAAAGAAAAGTGGAACAAAGAAAATTTCTCTCCGGCACCGGAATTTGAATCCGGGTTTTCAGCTCTACATGCTGACGCTCTATCCACCAAGCTAAACCGGATTCCCATCCTGATGTCGAATTGAATCCTCTCAGTTTAAATTCTACCTCTTGGGTTCCCTCTAGTAGCCTAGCCTCATGCACTGCGTCATATATATGTATGACAGTGGCACAATGTCCATACATGTGCACTCATTATGAGTGACTAACTGACCGGGATCCGACGGAGTAAGCGCCGTTCTAAATCACAAAGGGTGCTATGCATAGACATTTCGCTAGCCCGCGCTACGAGCGTTAGTGCTGCTTATGATTAGGTTTTTCTCCGGAGCGGTTGTTTGCACGCTTTCAATCGGAGACCTCCGGTTACCTCCGATTGATGCCGCGCAGGTTGTATATGTGCTGCGGCGCAGACATACATTTTCCCTTGAGCATTCCTTTAATTGGATCAGGTAGTGATTGGAGTCCGCTGACGTCCGCGTATCTTTTAGAATAAGTGTGTAATTTTTTGTTGTTTATTTTCTCTTTTTTATTTACCGGTACCTCACTCTCTCTTTCTTTAGCTCTTCTTTTTTTTTCTTGTTTTGCTTGAAGTACCTATGTACTATGTTAGCTGACAGATTTTTTTCTAGTTTTGAAATTCATAGTTTATGTGGAAAGGCATATTAGTTTTATGTCATTGATCAAATTAATAACATTAAAATTAACTGAAAACTAAAACAGAAGTAAAGATTTTCAGTAGCTAATGTAAACATATATAATTTTCCTGGAAATACTCGTTTATTCACAAACAATTTTTGTCAATTATTATTCTAATCGGTTTAGATTAACGTAAAATATATTAACGGAGCTTCAGAATGGAACAAAAGAAACGTGTGGTATCAATGGGTTAAAGTTTACTGCCCAAAATAATTTATTAAGATTCTTCACCAAACAGGATTGTGATCATTGTGTTAAAGGGTGTCAATATTTGAACTGCCTCGTCTAAAACGCGTCACTCTTCCTCTGTGATAAAAAATATAAGCGGATATCAACTTAAGGATAATTGTAATTATGTTATTACCACACGTTTCTTTAGTTTAAGAATGAAACTCAATATTTTAATCCAATAACTCAAGTTGCCTTTTAAATATTCCATATAAGTTATGTATGACTTTTATTGCCTCGAAAGTTACGTTTTATAGAAATTTCAATACTTTTTTTTCTAGACTGTGGACCTTTGGAACAATAACACTAAAGCAGTTTAAAAAATCGTATCAAATGTTTTCCGTAATTTTAAAACTACGAAAACGATGATATTACTAATTAACCGTCAATGTGTATCTGAATGGTAATAATTTATTTTTGACAGCAAGTACGAGTACCACAACCGCGACTCTTAATGTTAGCCTAAACACTTATACCTACATTTTAAAATTTAGACCTAGTACTCAGAGAATCTATCTAACCTGGTCCACGCCATAGAGATTTCCAAATACGGACCTGTTAGCGTCCTAGGAGCGTTTGGCATTTCTGGCAACACAATCATCAACTCATATTTCATTTCAAGTAAGCGGCCCATCACTGAAGTTTGGAGTTTCATCTCGTAACAATATGCTGGATCAATCTTAGAGGGTCCTTTTTTGCTGAAATTCTTCTGCTTTTCAGTTTTTCATTCGAAATGTTACTCTGTCTGCACACAAAACCACGAAATTATTTATTAGAACTTTTATATATAAATCAAAATAAGCGCGCTTTTTAAAAGAGTTCAAAAGTGTTTTCAACAGTTAAATTTACTTACTTTCTTCAAGTTCGCGATTGTGCGATCGCTTCAAATGGTCTAACAAATTCGAAGTACCTCCACCCTTAGAGTAAATTCGCCCACATAGTTCACAGCGTGCGATTTTACTATTATCTTCAACTAAATTAAAGAATTTCCATACGACGGATATACGATTTGGTGCCATTCAATTCCATTCACAACTACCCTCAGACCGTACGCGCCGGTCGTCCTTGAGCTCTACGTCCTCCAATTTCGCTTCGCTCCGAACCACCGCATCCCTCCTTTGTTCCCTGTTCCACCTACGATAGTACCGAAGATCACAGGTGGAGAGCTTTATTCGTAATCTCCGATTTCTCCGCGGTAGTAGTCACTCCGATGAGCAGCACTAACGAGCGTGCTAAACTAGCCCCGGCTATCGACTGATTACTTGTATAGGATTCATATCATATCATATCGCTAACACTGGTTTATGAATACGAAAAACGTTAGTTCGCTGATCGTACACCGGCAGCCCGCGCTAAGAATGTATATGAATATGGCCCAAAGTGATTATTTCTCGCATATCATATATTATTATGATGTACCGAAGTACATATGATATTTCCGTGCAGAAATTCTGCGTCATCATACGGTGAAAGAAGAATGGAACAGAGAAAATTCTCTCCGGAACCAGGATTTGAAACCGGGTTTTCAGCTCTACGTGCTGACGTTCTATCAACTAAGCCACACCCGGGTTCAAATCCCGGTGCCGGAGAGAATTTTTCTCTGTTCCATTCTTCTTTCACCATATGATAACGCAGAATTTCTGCACGGAAATATCATATGTACTTCGGTACATCATAATAATATATATGATATGCGAGAAATAATCACTTTGTGATTTAAGACGGCGCTTACTCCGTCGATCCCGGTCAGTTAGTCACTCATAACGAGTGCACCTCTGCACATGTATGGACAGTGTGCCACTATCATACATATATATGACGCAGTGCATGAGGGTAGGCCACTAGAGGGAACCCAAGAGTTGGAATTTAACCCGTCTTAGCCCAAACTCATTACAGATGTACAAATTGTGTATGAATGACTAAATAATGTTAATTATAACCTATAGAAGTCTTGTTTATTGAGAATTCATGGAAAATGATATTTACAAATGGACTGTAGGGGTGTCACCTGTAGGTGACATTGGGCAGTAACTCTTATTGTTACATTTAATGACTGCAATATCATATTTTATTCAGTGGAGAATATTTAAGATAGCATATATGTAATAATACTACTGGATGAGACTAATTCGCTGGCTAGATCTTTCCCATAAAGACCACAACATACTTGCACCATATTTCGCCGGAATTCACAATATGTCAAGTCTTTTTGTATTGCATCTCGTCTTGATACTAACCACGCATTATGACAGGCTGCATCGAGATCAAATGCAAAATTGTGTACAACCATTTCGTTCTTTGAAAGCTCACTTTCAAAGAATGAACATTTTCGTCAAATCTGTCTACTCCTCCCATGTATTTGATGTACTATTCAATAACCGAAAGGCAATCCACTTGAATTTTGCTTAGTTTCCATGCAATAACACTGACTCGATTTGCTTTCAAAATTGGAGTTACATTGTGTCAGTTTGAAGCAAGAGTGACAATATTATTATCATGCAATCGAACAACAGCATCATCCTGTGTCACAGCGATAGATATTGCACCATGATTGCGCTTTTTCATGTGCTTAGCATCATTCTTCAACCACACACTTTCCCATGGGTTTTTCTCTATTGGTTCGTGTTCTTCCATTTGTGTTTAGTAAAAACTGACAACAACTTGAGACTTGTGAAAAAATTGTCAAAGTAAAAACTAAGGTGAAAAAGCTGCCGGTAGTCTGCTTTCAAGTTCCAACACAACAACAGCTACTAACCCATATTCTGTTTGGCCTGTTTAGCTCCTTGGTATAGTTCAAACGCAGCGAGATAGCCAAGACGTGTAGCTGCTGACCATAGTTTATATCCAAAACTCAATGGCTTTCCATGGATATGCTCATTGGCACTATGTCTTCCATAATAGAGAACCATTGTTTCCTGAATAGATTTGTGACTCGACCATACCTTTTCAAACTATTGGCCAAAATTATAATTTAGAATCTCGAAGTATCTTCGGACTTTACCAAATTCATCATTAGGTGGAAGATTGAAATTGTCCGAAAGAGTAAATATTTATGGATTTCTGTAAACCTACTTCTCCTCATGGTATTGGATACAAGTTCATTGTGTACATCTAATTTTGTTTCGCGAAACATTGTTATGATTTGGGGAGACATATAGCTCGCCAGTAAGAGAATGGCAATGTAAACTTTTTATATCATTTTTGTCCAGTTCAATAGAATGATTCCTTTGGAGGGCATACAATTTTGACATTTTACACATGACAGCGAGTATTTCTTCACTGAACAGGAGCTCGAAACATTAGACAGGAGTAAGTTTTGATTCATTATAATCTGCAAATGTTTCATCTACGTCGCCTCTTCCAGATTTACAAGTAAAGATTTCTTCTTTGTCAGACCACTCTTTATTACGAAAAGAAATATTAGAAGTAGATTATTTTGTTTTTTTTTTCTCTGCTGAAGTCTGACTAATACTAGAAATAGATTGTCTTTCATCGCGAGAAATGTTAGAATAACACTGTTCTTTCGTAGACCATAATTATTTCTTCCATGTATATTCATATCTGAATTCGGTAGTTTGTTTTTGTCTGTTGAAACTTGAGTGTTTATTTCCTCAATATAGGAATTGAACATTGTTATCTGGTCAATAGTTGATGGTCTCGGGTTATTCCCTTCATCATTATCTATTAGTACGTCATTGGCAGACGTAACGGTGACTTCAAATGTAGATCTGAGTATTCTTCCTGGAAGATGGTTGATGTCACTGGTAGTTTCGTCACCACTTTCCTCATCCATAACTGGTCCATCAGCCGGTGGAAATATGGTAATATCACTTATAGACGATGCTCCAACTGTATCTTCGTCCATCACCTCCAGTATTTCATACACAGTCAGACTATAGAAGAAAAATAAGTAACATATCTATACTAATATAATGAGATCGGACGTTTAATGTATCTGACCAATGTCACCTGGAGGTGACATGTCACTTTGTAGTCCCTATATACACTATAGGGGAGAGTCGGGTAGTATCGGACATCGGGTAATATCGGACAGTGCGTTTCTTTCATCTACCACCATATGGTAGTACCTCAATGACATGGTTACGTTTCTCTATGCGACATCACAGAAACGTAACCATGTCAATCAGGTACTATCATCATGTGGTAGATGAAAGAAACTCACTGTCCGATACTACCCGATGTCCGATACTACCCAACTCTCCCCTATGCATATTTTTTCTTGTTTATGAAAATTGCGTATTAAATGTCAATAGTTTAGTAATGTATATATGTAAACAAAAATAAAACTACTTAACTCTTAGTTCTATTTTCACAAGCCATTATGTGAAGCGCGCACAAAGTTGAGATTCTTCTGCATCCACGCTGATGTTTTCTTCTCTACTGCTGCAGATTTACGAGCTAGTCGCCAACAGTAGTTGAAATTCAGTTATCAGATGTCTATTAAGGCATTGTCGACGGCGATTTATGTTTAAATATATTTACTGGTAATTTTGGACAGCTTGTTAGGGAGCGTCACCTGTAGATGACATTGGTACATCAAGAGTTAAACTGAGAGGATTCAATCCGACATCGAGATGGAAATCTGGTGTGGCTTAGTGAATAGAGCGTCAGCACGTAGAGCTGAAAACCCGGATTCAAATCCCGGTGTCGGAGAGAATTTTTCTCTGTTCCACTCTTCTTTCACCAAATTTAAGAATGTTTGAATTTGTTTAATTATACATTCAGGGAAATGTAATATAATACCTTAATTTATTGCAACATATTATTGCAATAAGTGAAAAGGGTACAGTGTGCATGTAAAAAGTATTAAGTTTCTTTAATTTATTTTCTAAAATGTTTGATCTATGAATTCAAATACCTACAGAGAAGCCAGCGACTCGGTTTATATGTAATGCATTTGAAACACAGAGCTTGGGAAAAGACATCCATTGTCCATAAATAGCCTACTGGTCGAATTTCCTTGAATGCTCCAAACACCAATGTGATTCGAAAGTTCTGCTACGAATGTGTATGTTTTTAATCGCTATGCGCCAGCTTGTAATATATGAAAGGTTCAGAGCCATAGTGGGCCAATCTCCATTTATTAAAAACGGAGAAAGCAACGTTTAAAGTTAAGTGAATACCATAGTTTAATGAAGATTGACATATCATTTAGTTTGAATGTGTATAATTTATATTACTTGCAATATGTTTAATTAAATTATAATAATCACTTAATTTAACCCTTGTTTTCTTCGATTTTTATTTATGGCGCTTGGCTCACAATGGCTCTGAACCCTTCATATTACGCAAGTATTGGGTTAAAATAAAGCAGTTTCGAATCCAGCCAGCCGTGATAAGACATAAAGGAAAAACGGATGTGAAACCTTACTGAATGTATCTTCTACCACGTAAAAGTCTGACGAAACATTCAGTTTAATTCGAATTTAATAAAAAAAAAACGTTATTCGTACAGAAATGGGGGTTATTAATAAATCTGTGGAGTATAAAGACAGATATACTTAATTTAACATAGTCTAAATTTAAAGCACTAAAATGTGGTCTTAATTTCCAATCGAATCGATTTCTCTGTAAGAACATATTAAGTTATTAAGTCTACAATTTCAAAAAATAAATAAATAAATAAAAAGAACTCATTGGCATTAGCCTATATTGATGTGTGAATCGTTTCGACTATCGATTGCATTAATGGCTCGAGACTATCCAGGCCTCACAGAGCGAGGGAGTAATTCAGTTAATTAACTAGAAGGCATTAAAACTAAATGCGAAGGATATAAAGACTTGGGGTTAAATGCTCACAATAACAATCAGGAACAGCATAGACTTATACGTTTCATACAATTACAGGAATTCGACCAATCCCCTTTCACTTTTTACAGCAGCATTATAAATTCTCTTAAGAATAACTTGTTGATATTGACTTCTACAGGTATAAGAGAATGTCGTCATATTTAGTCACCAGGCGTCGTGTTTCATACTCAAACGTCGCCACTTCTGATGACAAAGTCTTCAAGTTGGCAATACTGTTTAGACGACAATGTTTAAATTTAAAAATTCAAATTACAACTGCCAATAACTATGCTTAGCACATACACATTTAAAAAGAAAACCAATGAATTTCGTTGTTGAATACATTCCCTGGCAGCTATGATGCAGGGGTAACCAAAGTTTTATTCAATTTAACACGATTAAAGAAATAAAAAGTCATTCTCTTAAATATAATAATAATAATAATAATAATAATAATAATAATAATAATAATAATAATAATAATAATAATAATAATAATAATAGTTCAAGACAAGTGATAAATGTCTTTCAAAACCGCTTGCGGCCAGTTTACCACTGCTGTACACTTTCTAGACCAGTAGTTTCCAAATTTTGACACCCACGGCTCCCATTCCCTGCTGACCATATACTGGCGGCGCACGGCGCACTGGTCCCAATCGCTTGAAACTCGGACAACATTAATAACTCCTCTTCTTGTGGTCATATTTACTTGAAACTGACACATTAATTACAAATAATTTTGTGTTACGTGTGTCGATTTTAATAACATTTATAAAAGAATAACCACACCTCCTGAGGAGGTGAGACAATTATGCGTTCAGGAATAAACGCCAAAGCATAGATCTTATCACACTTTCGATATTTTATCGCATAACACGATAACTATACCGGTAATTAATTTATATGCACGATTTCATTAGCAAACACTTATACGTATATGGGTTGAAAATTTGTATATGGAATAAAGAAAATTATGGTTATTAAATTGTATTATATTATATAATCTATAGGCCTATATATTCATCTGATAATCGACGAAAACTGTTCTACTTGTTTAATAATTTTAAAGATATGTTTCTGTTCTGTTGATCCATCAGTGAACTTGATAATTTTAAGTTAGGAAATATAATTTATTTGTTTCATCGTCTATTAGACCCAGAAACAAACTTAAGAAACCCATCAAATTGTTCATTTCGTCAAGAATTGACTTAGTGCTTTTTAACAGTGACCGATTCATAAACTGCCTCTTCGATAAATTTTCACTAGCTAGGAAAGACAGCTTTCTCTGGAGAGATTTTCGTGAGATATTTCTTTCCTAAATTCCAGAATTCAGATATTTTTTCGCCCTAGATTATCTAGAAGGTGTAATAATTGCAATTTCTGTCAATGATTTTGGGGCTGCTTCGTCACTTTCAGGCCCAGACACATTGCCGCTTCATAAGTTAATTTTTAGGTGTTACAATCTTCCTCAATTCTTGTGTTTTTCTGCGTTTGAATATTTCACTCAATTTTTCGGACTCTTCTGATGTATTTTAACACTAGGCCTACTACATGTGCTTGCCTATCTTTAGACAGATTTGAAGGCAAAACTATTTCCTTTTTTAGCCAGTTTGAATTACTTTTCATAAAATAAAATAAAATTCCCTAATAAAATAGCTTCTGAAGCTAAACTTCGTAATGCCAATATTCCCAATGCAGTAATTTCCCTAATATAACGGATTTTACATCTTCCATAATTGTATAGTGTTCAGAAACTTATCACGACTCATATATTATTGATCATTTCCGTAACTCTCTCAATTTTTCTGAGATTTAATGAAATTACATTACCGAAATAAAATTTCTTTAATGGTTTTTCCTATTGTTTAATATTACCATGAGATTTAAATTTCGAGGAATAAACAAAATTGGATGTTGTGTTGACCAAACCAACAAAGAGTTTTGTAGTCTGAACAAAATTTGCAGTCATGCAGTCTGAAACACAAACACATTTATTACGTAAAGGAGGAGCAATGTCACTGATGTAAGGTTACATATATTATAAAGTATGTGCATATGAGATTAAAGTGTACTGCCGACATGTTAGGAGTAAGATAACCAACGCAAGGACTATAACGATAGCAAGTGAATGGATCAATCAATGTTGAAAAAGGATTACTTGAGTCGTCCCATTCACATCCTTCAAACCGCGAGGAGGCAGAATCCGAGAAAGAGAAATAACTTAAACGGCTAGCACATGAATTATCAGGAATTCTTCCTTAGATCTGAACTCCACAAAGACGTCCGATACTGAAAACAATTTCATAGAATTTATATTTGCTAAATCTGTGAGACTTAAGCCTAAGAAGGAATTGTTATCAATTTAAAAACGACTGAGAAAAATTACCGGGCAATATGAGCTTACAAAGAAGGAAATAGAACACCTGAGAGTCATAGACCATAACATAATTAAATTCTTTCATGATTAGTAGAAACACGTTTTAGGAAAATGGTATTAGGAACTATGGTAGAAAACAAGATTAAACATTGATTCAGTAACTGCCCAACCTTTGATCCAGTAACTGCCCAACCTTTCATTCGGTGTAAAGCAATTGAAAACAAGTAACGCTCTAATATTAGTATCCGGAGACAAACTTTTCCTGTGGAAACAGAGCATTCTAGAACAAAGATGTTAGCAGGTTGCTTGGTAACAGAAGGGTCACCTGTAAGACAGAATTCATTACGGTATTACAGCATGATAGGCGATGATTTTAATTGGAAGAGTTGGAATTTACGTACACGAAAAGGGTCAGTAAATTTTACCTACAGCATTCTCGTTCAAGCATAGGATTCTCTTTGATACTGCAAGTCTAAGAGACAGAGCTTTCAGCTTTACTTCCCTTACGACAGAAATCACATAGAATTCTTTTTCCCATTCTCGGTGGGCTTAGGACCTTAGAAATTGGAATCTATGCGAATAATTTTAAGCAGTTTATTTCATTGTACTTGGAACTTTCCAATGTCCAGTCAGTAACTATTGTGATGTTTATACCAATGGTTCTCAAAGTGGGGTCCGCTGACTCCTGCGGGTCTCCAAAGTTCATTCTGGAGGTCGGCGAATATTCTGGATAGGGGAATATTTTTCTTCCTTCAGAAGTATTTAGGCTTATATTTATATTTTTTACGTAGCAATAATGTTAAAAGTTCACTGGTCTTTGTTGGTACAACTTATAAATTTGTTCTATTGTCGACAGGCTTCGTGTGTAACTAGAGGAGGGATTTTCAGCCTCCGTGTGTTATTAAAGTAATTAAACAGCGAAAGAGTGTAAGTTCAAATACAATAACCACAAACGTTGTAAGTTTTGTCTATTATAGATCGTTGGCATAAACATCATCACAATACGGACGAAGATAAACTCAGAGATTATATTTCGGTTTCTAATTCTAACAATACCTCGATTCATATTCCCTTATATCAGCATGGACAGTCTCAATCTCACCGAAAAGGTAAGATCAGGTTGTTGAGTTAACGTGTGACACTGCTTAAAAAAAAAGTTGAAGTGAATTTCAGCTTTTTATTTTTGGCTGAAAGTTCATGCGGAACATAATAACTTTCAGAACGAACCTTGAAATATTTAGTGCCATTTAACACGACTTACTTGTGTAAGCAGGAATTTTCTGATTTTTCCAGTATCAAAATTGTTAAAAGAAACCGAGCAAATGCGGAGACAGGCTTAAGATTTAAAATAAATAACACTGATCACAAATAAAAAGACATTTTAAGCAAAACAAAAACAAAATAGTTCCACCATTCTCACTGAAATGGAGAAATTGTAAAAACAAGAATATTACTGTACCGGCATGCAAAGAATGTAGCCTATTGGAAATTAGATTATTGTTTTGATTACCTGTTTTCTAACATCAACTCTGCTGTAACATATTAATAAAAGTCATCTACTCCTCTTCATGACAGTATTAGGCCTATATTATTTACATTTCGTTTAATTCAAATATAGGACTGCGGTTAATATTGAATCAAAACTGAAAAATATAACAGAAATATCGCTACTCATATTCACTTAATATTAACCCCAAAATCTAACCTACCCATAATTCCATTGACACTTTGAAGGGGTCCGCGAAAATACTGATCTACGGAAAGGGAGTCCGCAGTTACTACGTGGAGAAGTAATGCATTGTACCAATAGTTGTTCCTATGATTAACATTTCACGTCTAATGAATTCTATAGCGAAACATTTCTTCTGAAGTCTCTATTTATACCTATGTTATGACATGTTCATTTTACATCCCGTTTTATTGATATTCTAGTCAACGTCGGTGGTCTAATGGTTACAGAGTTTGTATTCGAAACTGAGAATGAAATCAAGCCAGGAGCGATTAAATCTAAAGTTCGGCTTCTTTCAGGAGGAAATAAAGTTTGTAACGGTGGTTTTAGCAGGTGGGTCCAGGATCATCCAAAAAAATATGACCCAAAATAGTATCTTTCGATTTAAACAGTACGAGTCTCTGAAATGTGTAGAAAAGTGAAATTCATGCTCAACAACTTCTTATACTATTTTTTAGTTACATTCATATTCTGTTTGTTAAAATATAACTACTTAAATATACAAGACTATTTTGAGTTTGAGCTTGGCGCACTAAAATTAGTTTACGTTCACCGCTGTGAAGTAACGGTTAATATGTCTGACCGTGAAACGAGTGTGTCCGTGTACATATCCTGCTTGGGACAAGTTACCTACTTGAGATTTTCTGGTCTTATTCCTCAACAATAAATAGAGAATGTTCGGTAACTTTCGGCCCTGGACCCTGGACTCATTTCGTCAACATAGGCCTATCACCTTCATCTCACTCAAACGTAAGATAAGCATAGCAGTTAATAAAGCGTCGTAAAATAGCCAACTAGAATGTATTTTCCTTAGAATCAACACTGCAGGGTGGAAGTATTATAGGACATTAAGTGTGTCACAAAGGAAGATATCAGTCCAGGGTACGGACCTCAAAACCAAGCTAAGAACTTTACAATATTCGATCTGTAGTGATAAGCAGTGGCTCAACTATCTGAAAAAAAAAAACGGTGAAATGGTGTGTGGAAAGGAGATTATATAAAAAATAATTCGCCAGTTACCACCATCATCCTAGACGACAATATTTGGAGAAACTGAAACAAATCATAGGCCTGTTATGTTATTTTAAGTAAAAAGCACAAATAAAAATATTTCTGTCAATGGAGCTCACTTCTGCCTTTCGTCTTAGATCGCAGTTCGCGCTTTCATAAGTGGAACTATTAGTTTATATGAAATTAATTCCTTTGGATTTTCTTTTTGTGAAATATATTGTAAGCTTATATAAATGAACATAAATATACTGTATATATACATATAATATTATTATATCTGCCGGTCTCTTCAATGGGATTACCACTCGTACAGGTTTCGCCCGGAAACTTTGAAAATTCAAATATTTGATCGAAGTAATGCAACTCCGGAAGCCTCAAACTTCGGGAATATCAAATACATGAAAACAGATAAATATTGTTTATATGTCATTTGCTAGTATCGCAAATACCTATTCAAGAAAGCATTATTAACAATATAAGCTAAAACCTGGTATGACGATCGTTGGGACGGTGGCAATATTGCTATTCCTGAATAATTACAAAGGTGGCAATCTTGATTAAGTGTAAGATTTTAAATTTGAAGAGAAACGAACAAAGTAACCGTCACTCATAGTAACCGTCTCCAACAGTCTTGCTGGTAACGGTCTTGCGCAACTAAAGTACTCTGGCAGCTAATGGTAATATGATAAGATATTCTTTATTGTACATATAAATCTCACGAAATACGACGAATAGAAAAATAAATGAATTAATTATTTCTTTAATTTAAAGGCTACTTTTGCTGAAAGCATGGAATGTGACAGCGGGAGGTTCCTGCCTGAGGGTTTGCCGCAGGTAGATAAATGGCAAAGAATTTGCCTATGGGTGCAACAAACCACCAAGATACAAGCGAGGTAATATCACATGTCAATATTAAAACTTTGAATTGTGAATATACAGGTGCGTATAATTGTAAATGCATATTACATAGCCTATATACATTACTCGCGGTATGTCTTGAGCCGTAACGACTGGTATATTGTGCATGCTTTACATTGATTTCTACATTCGGGTTTTCTATAGCACACAACTTCTAAGTTATAAGGTGCGGGAATACTCGTATAGGATCTATAACAGGTTAGTTTATGTTAGGTTAGTTTGGGAGCTCCATATGCGTTGCATATACGAATATGTAACAGGTTAGGTTAGTTTATGCTTTTGGTACGCATTCCATATACGAATCTCTGACAGGTTAGGTTAGGCTAGTTTAGGCTTTTGGTATGTCTTGCATAGCTCTATGCTAAGTGAAATGAAATGTGCGTTTCGCGTTCATTTTGGAAGTGTTCTACCTCTTCATTTCCCGTGTTAAATAATCACTTTTAAGTTACCTATACCGATCAGTTCTCTCCAATTTTTATCTAATTTCCAATATGTTTTCAAGTCAACTGTCGTCCTGTATGAATGCTTCACATTGCAAAGTACCTTCCCTAAAAAATTGGACGATTTTTTCATTTTTTCGTCGAAAAAACCTGAGTTGTTTTGTGCTATAGAAAACCCATTTGTAGTTAGGGTACAACACATTAGTTGTATCAGATGAGGTATGTGATCAATGTTGGTAGTTTGTCGTACATGAGAATCCGTTCTTATTTTAATTCTATCGTCCCATGAAGTCACATTGCGCTCAAGATATACCCTGAGACGTAGCCTATACAATTTTATCAGTTACCTAAACGAACAAAACAAAATAGTTCCATAACATGCAATGTTACTGTAATATTCTATATTAAATAAAGAAAATATGAAAGCATTCACCTTTTTTTCCCTGAAATTAGGTAAGTTTAGTCTTTAGTTTAGTTATAGATGGGGTTAGTGTGTTCGTTTGTTGTTTAGTCAACTGTCTGAAGACAGGCCTGAACTTCACACGTGATACTAACAAGTCACCACTTATGAGGCAACTAGGCCAGGAGATAATGAGGTAGGGAGGCTATTTCCTTTCCCCTCCGTTGCATACATCACCGACTAGCTATTTATTACACTAGTCAGACTTCAGATGCACACAAACAATTGTTCTTCCTACGACACATATCGTCAAGTGAGATGTACCTACTGCCTAATAATAGATGTACATATCAGTCAGAACCTCAATCAGGGGATAGTGTTTGGTAAGGCGAAAGTTATTCCTTGTATATAGGCCTACAAACGATTAGGTTAGCTTGGATTATCCTAGCCCCTAGTTCTCAGTGACAAGCTTAGAGGGTTTGATCAGGCCATTGCTGTCTACTGTACACAATATGAAGTTATCTTAGCTTAACTTACCCCGAGTTGAGTGACAGGGTTAGAGGGTTGGTTTAATTACATTATAACCATCTCTCAAAGAAAGATTAAGCTACCTTAGCTTACGTTTAGCTAACGATAATTTGGGATGAAATGAGATGGGCTGGAGTATGTTCATCAGACATTCGGGATGTGCAGTATATACAGTGGCAATATCTTTGAGGATTTCGAAGTATGGGCAGTGTCCGTGGTTTGAATCTTACTGGTAAATGCATGTACAATATAGACTCATATAATAAGATTGCAATATATAGTGCAACACATGACAGAGATAAGACAAGACAGAAAACAGAAGAGAGACAAAGAAGAGGAGAGGGAAAAGAGAGCTATCCTTTAACCAAACTTCAAATTTGTTTTCATCGTAAGCTCTGCAATAAGCTGAGTTCGCTCAACAACGGCTCAAATGGCGTTATATGTATTCTAGACCAGGGATGTCAAAGCGCCTGCAATGCGTGATCTCAAGAACTCGCCTGAAGAGCGACGATTGTACTTCATCTTGCTAAAACGTGAACCTTGATGGATTTGTACTTCTTGTAGTATAAGCACGTAATACAGCACTTTTACATCCCTGTTCTGGACAATTAAATTTACTTTGATATTAAATGTGAAAATATGCTCTGAGTGTATTAATGGCATTGTTACAAATACTGTCTCCTACCACTCTTTAGAATAAAGCACTCAATCCCCTAACAACCTGTACCGCATAAGTATAAAGAAACTATCAGGAGGTTTTTCGTCATTCTCGGTGACTTTCTGGTTACCTAGCTTGATAGGCTATTATGCCTCAAGTCTGAGGGTTTAAATATGAAAAACAATTTTTCAATTTTAATATGTTATAAATAGGATTAATATGTTGTAGCCTGTTCCTCCAGAATGGAAAAGAAATCGGGAATTAAATTTTCTTGTCGTTGTTACTCTCGCTAAAATTTCTTGCTTTGCAGAGATATGTCTGTGTGGGGCAACATTTGGATTGACATAATGTCAGACATTTCTGCAGGATAGCTCAACAGACAAATCAGAGTGAAACATAGAAAATACAGAGTCAAAAATATAAGCCAGTAGGTTACAGTGTATCCAGGATAGTACAGCAACTGGGCCTTCGAAATTGAAGAAAAATTGGAAAAGTTCCTACCATATAAGAATAGCCTATTTCTACTTTTTGCCTGAGACGTGTCCTCAATTCATCTCGCAGAAGAGCGTCTTTTCATGGATTTACTCCATACACTATTCTGTCTGATTCCAACATAGTTTTAGTTCTTTCGTTCCTTGAAAGCCAGATCCACAGACGTATTATTAGCCGCGCAACTAGGCCTAATTTCAATTTGCAATGCCTAAGTCCAGGTTCAACGTATCCTGATGGGTTCAAATACAATTTTTTGGTGAACTATGACATTCGATTTTCTCGGGACACTTCCGCTTTCTTATCCGTCGTGCCAATGTTTCTCCATTACGCCATCATTGCATTGGCATCCTTAGTGCTAAGTAGGTTTACCTTCACATGTTGCACCATGGCCTATCTAGGAAGGCCACAAACGTAGCACACGGATAAGGAGGTGGTCTCTCGTCCTAAGGCAACGATGGAATCCCGCTTGGGTGATAACCCTCATGAACCTATTTAGGGTCCGGCCCTCAAAGCCTTAGCCAGCCAGTCTTTCAAGGTGATGGGCTCAATAATTACCAAGTCTGTCACTGAATTCAACGTCACTATAGCCTAAACCAGTACATAAATTTTCGTAAAGATTTTATTCCTTTGTCACCTTTGTCGAAGTATGCAATTTGTTCTCCCATTGCTGATACTAACAGCTTCATCTCATTTATTCCGTATTGGTACATCAATTATCGAGAGCGAGGAAGGTGAAGTTTCTTTCATTTTTTTTCGACTTGTAACAGGTAGCAGTAATTTTAATTGTCCGTGCTACAACAGCGATTTCTGTAAGTTATTCCCGGTTTCTGCTAAATAATCTGGATTACTGTTACACTAAGATGATAATGCACGTAAGCACGAGAAATGTTTGCTTCGCAAAGTATTCCTCCCACCTTCCCGATAATAGTCCACGAATTGTTATTCAAAAGAATTGACATTATATTAAATGTCGTCTTAAAGTGGGAAATAGACTACAACTTATAAGTTAAATTTTTCCGTTCGTGATAGGTGGTGGCCGTCTCGTAAGTTTTCTTTCTCAGATGCATGTCCTAGCGCAGCTTCATATTTATGTAGAGTCCAACTCGTTGCAGTTTAAGCTACTTCGGTGGCTTCTCGTAAGACGTTAGAACACATTGGCGTTGTGGAGCTAAAATTCCGCTTCAGATAGTTTGGTCGTGATAAGAGGGGATTAGGTCAAAGGAGGTGGTAACGTAGAAAGGTTTCATTGTATCCTGTCATTGAAGAGTCGGAGGGGGGACAGAAATCAGATCCTCCTTCCAACCTGAGATAAATGTATGCATTCAACACAACACATCAGTTACTGAAATTCCATAGGCTCTATAATATTTAGGACTATGTAAAATATATTGTGATTGATATTTTAGGTCCTCTGCTGTGGAGTAACGTTTATCATATCTGACCGTGAAAGGAACGGGCTCTGGTTCAAATCCTGGTTGGGACAAGTTACCTGGTTGAGGTTTTTCTGAGGTTTGCCCTCAACCAATTGAAGAAAAATTGCTTGGTAACTTTCGACGTTGGGCCTCGGACTCATTTCGCCATCATAATTACTTGCTATGTACCGTGGGCTCTCTCTTAGGGCTCACTCCGGAGATCTGGGGTTGAAAGACCGCAGTGATGCCTACACGGTAAGATAGGCTGAAGGGTAGTTAGGAGGCGGCCCACAAGGGAATCTGTAGCGCGGGGTGCCTTAGGGCATGCATTATTGGTGATACAATGGGCTACCCAAGCGACCTACGTGCGAGGGCAGTCTCCATCCCGTGCCCCTTCTCTCAAGGAAAACTAATAGAGGATAATATTATAGATTTATCATTTTGTCCTACAGAACAATATCTGTAATATTGACAATTAATATTTGAGGAGAAAAATTCGCTCCGTCGAACCCGGGTCCTTGGTTCTACGTACCAAGCGCTCTGACCACTGAGCTACGCCGAATTCAATCCACAACACCGGACCGAATCCTCCTCCTTCACTATTTCCCTTTTGACGTATACGTCAACATATATGCCTAACTTGGAGTCAGGCCACAAAGGGAAATAGTGAAGGAGGAGGATTCGGTCCGGTGCTATGGATTGAATTCGGCGTAGCTCAGTGGTCAGAGCGCTTAGTACTTAAAATCAATGACTCGGGTTCGATCCCCGGCGCCGTAGCGAATTTTTCTCCTCAAATATTAATTGCTAATAGAGGATATTTTAGAGCAAGGTAACATATATACCTACATATTTATGAATATTTGAAATTATGCTAAGCTATAATAATTCCTGAAGTATACAACACGTGCAGGCCAAATCAGTTTCCAGCTTTCCACTAGTTCCATTACCTACAACTTCTTGGCCTACGGACGAAAATGAAGACAGCCAAGAAAAGAGGCAACGCCCAAGAAAAGTGAGTTTAAGTATCTAGTTCTGTACAAAATAAAGCCTGTTTTCTTGATTTAGCTTTCTCATTATTCAAACTTTGAAGTGCTGTAAAAATTTGTTTTGTTATTTTTAAGGAATAAATGTTTTCAGTGCCCCTAATATCGAAAGGATGGTTTTCACAATTACGTCTGTAGGCCCATGTGTAGAGGGCCTACATCAATTTCTCTGAAAGTAATAGAAGGAATATTTTCATATTCAGTAGACTGCCTACTAGTCAATTGCTCCGGGAATAATGCACACGACAATACGTAAACTTTTACTGATAACTAATGGATTTTCATAAAAAAAAAACACAAAATGGCGTTTTACAGCAAATTGAATAACTCACAGGTACAACGGTCAACTTCATGACCTCGTTCCTTACGTACTGTCATGAAAATGAAATGATATTTACGGTATCTATGTACAACTGCAGAAATGTTTGTTCATTTTTTTAGATACTCTTATTTACATTAATATTTCTTCAAAAGGTACCGTATATTCTTCAGAAATCAAAGATGGAAGGGTTCGTGGGAGAGAGGGGGATTAATACGGAGTAGAGAGAAAGGAGGTGTGTCGAAAGGAGGGATAGGAAGTGTGAGGAAGGAACAGGGGAAGGGGGTGAACCAAAGTTCCGCTAGAGGGAATGACGTGTGGGATTAGAACAGAAATGACGAAGGAAAGGGATACGAAGTTGGGGAGTGGTCTGCAACAATTGTTCTACATAATTGACATCATACAACAACATACAAAATTTCGTGTTCAGCATTCGTTAGACTCATTCTTTGCCTAATGCTGATGTTTGCTATTTCACGGAATTTTATTTCTTAAAACACATAGCGTCAAAATGCCCTTTATTCTTATATTATGGCCACTGAGTTCTGCAAGAAATGGATTATCTTAGTAGTTCGACATTTAAGTGCGAAAATACAGACACTTCATAATGATTACATCAGTATATAGGTCCTTTATTAATCAAAGAATACTAAGAGGCACTGATATAGCCTATGTTTCGACTGTATGATACCGGTACCGCGATTTACACTATGCTATTCTGCAAAAATTAATATCGAAATATTTTTTCATCTTCTCTTTGTAAATATATATATATAAGATCGTGAAAATAATAATAATAATAATAATAATAATAATAATAATAATAATAATAATAATAATAGTCTAGCTAGAGCCCTTTAAGGCCCAGACCTACCAGCCAGCTGCTGGTCTCACGCCCACATGCCAAAGTAGGGTGCGGATGATCGTCCAACCAGAATGGAAGTATCGTGTGATTAACATGATGATCCCCCTACTGTTAAAGCTACCTATCATAGCTTCCCAAGTACATCACAATGCTGTGTGGTCACTGATCCCATACACTGGCCGAAATTTCATAAGAACATTTCTTCCTTCATGAGGATTTGAACCAGTGCTCATTGCATAAAGCGAGTCTTAGGAAGAATGCCTTAAGGTGCATTTATATGGTTCAACTTTTCTTTCAACTTTAAGCATTCAAGTGTTGTGTGCAAGAGTGAACGAAACGCATTCAGCTGTGCATGCCTTCTTCTACTAAAAATGAGAGTGCAAGCGGCAATTAAAAGCTACCGATCACTGGTGGGTATCTTGTGTGTATTTCGTTCAACAGTAACATGTAGCGAGCAGCTGATTGTTTAGGTGGCTTTGAATAAACTGAAAATTCTTCTGTTTGATGATGATGATGATGATGATGATGATGATGATGATGATGATGATGACGATGATGATGGACCTTTAAAGTTGAAAATGGCGGCAAGCACAATTAGTTTTATTGAAGATTAACACTGTGTAACAATGATTTTAAGTTAATTCTTTTGCTGTTTCTAATTCAGTATGTTGCAAACCAGAAGAAAACACCAATTTCCCATGTGAGAAATTGTTTTTAGAGATATGGCATCGATTTTCTTAATTTCAAGAAAATACCTTTTTTTTTTGTGTAAAATAAGTGGGTTTACAATAACAGTTTTTTCTATATTAAGACAGAAAACATATACATGGGCTGAGCAAATGTTCAGAAGTTATAAAAGTACATTGAAACGCTTACACGTCATAAAAACCCATACACAGAGTGTCTAATGATGTATTTTTTTCCTACTCTTCCTTTTTTTTTTTTTTTAGTAGGTTATTTTACGACGCTTTATCAATATCTTAGGTTATTTAGTGTCTGAATGAGATGAAGGTGATAATGCCGGTGAAATGAGTCCGGGGTCCATCACCGAAAGTTACCCAGCATTTGCTCACATTGGGTTGAGGGAAAACCCTGGAAAAAACCTCAACCAATTAACCTGCCCCGACCGGGCACCTGGTTTCGCGCCCAGACGCACTAATCTTTACTCCACAAGTGAGGACCTCTTCCTTTTGTAGGTTAAAATGCTTACACATCGTGGAAAGATATCCACAGAATGTCTAAAAACATATTTTTTTTCCTACTTTTTCTCTTGTAGCTTACATCAGAATCTGATCACTCACCAGATGAAGTCGCCAAGCATCTGCTCATTATACTGTACTTGGTAGTCTATCTATTTTATAACAATTGCAGGTCTTGATGGAATCTTTCGCCTTGTTCCTCTGAGTATGCACTGAAAACATCTAGATGCGAGTGGAGGAGATGCAACTTGAGTGACAGTCTGCAATCCGTTTCATTGTAATTCTTCAGAAGACCCTACACTACTTCCCTGTAATTGTCCACCCTATGATTACCCAGGAAACCATTCACTATATCACGGAATCTCTTCCAGCCTCCCTTTTGTACAGGTAGAAGTTTTTATGATGAATTCATAAACGTGAAGTAATTTCTTCACCTGGGAACCCACAAAAATCCCACTCTTGACCTTCACCTCTGACAGTTTGGGGAAGACAGTTTGCAGATACTTGAAGACATCTAAATTTGTATCTAATGCTTTTACAAATTACTTGATGAAGCCAAGCTTAATGTGGAGCAGGGGCATCAGAATCTTGTTTTCCTTCACAGGGAATTCCCACTTTATGGTTTTATTAACCACAAACTCCCTCCTAAATGGCCTTTCATTGGTCTGAAAATGCCTGGCTATATCCCTGCTAGCTTACAGGCAGAGAAAATAGGGATTTTTTGTGTATCCACCTTGTTGTCCCATCTAAAACACAATAATTTTGAAGTCACCAATTACATTCCACTGTTGTTCTACATAGTTAATCATCTGCAGAAGCTGCTGGACATTGGAGTAATCTTATTTAAGATGGGCTGAATGAGCAATTGGAATTGAGTGACATTTGTTGCCACAGTGAAGGAAGACAGCTTTCAGACTCTTGCACGAATTGTCAATGAAGGACTGCCAGTCTTTTGGATCACAGGGAAACCTTATTTCTTTAACAGGTCCCCCACATTATGGCAATGGCACAGTTTGTCAGCGAGAGTGAAATTATTGCCAGAATGTTTGGTGATGCTTCCTCTGTCCGGATACCTTGCAGCTCTTGTCCGAAAGGTTCACTCCTTTTAATCTTTATGTTAAAAGTTCTGCACAGGATTTTATTAATCCTAAGACCCTGATTAAATCGTTTAACTCCTTTTGAGTGGGAAAGTGAGGTGTAGACTCTGCATCCTCTGAGAAGTCCTCTTCCTCGCTGACCTGGAGACACGATTCACTAATGGAAAAGTTAGACTTCTGCCGTCCTGGAGGAGGAGAAATCGGAAGTTCCTCGTGTGTAGCAGGCCTGAGTGATTATGTAGGTCCGGATATTCGAACTCATTGGTTTTCGTAACTCTTCTGCAATGGGATAAGTCAACAACACAGAAATACAGTTATGCAGGTGAGCTGTTGGTTCGCACCAGATTCGAGGTATACTAAACTTCATTCTTCTGCTCTCCCCTCTATACCAGACCTCAAGAGTGGTTCTGTAACTCCTACACACATCATTTGCTGCCCATTTTTTTGTCTCGGTCCCCTATATGTACACCAAAATATGATTTGTAGGCTGAGCGGGACATACTTGATTTTGTGCTTCACCACTCTGGAGGTCAGGAAGACTCGCACACGTAACAAAACCAGTCTGGATCATACTTACAATCACGGGGAGACAACATCGTTAATCAACCTTGTCTGTGAAGCAGTAAATTAGATTAACACTATAAATCTAAGTTAAATATCACACAAAATACAGAAGATGTGCGAAACAAATATTACATACACTATTAAATTACATAATTGACCACTAGGAACTGAAGATACGATTATAAGAAGATAGGAGTACCCAATATATCTTATTTGTGATATAATTTATCCAATACAAGCATAAAACTTACTTAAACAGACCAAAAGTTTTGTTTTTGTTACACAGTGTATCGTAAATACGAGTGCCTATACAGTGTTCAATCACAATTTTGCGAATCAAGTAGGCATTAGTATTAGATTGATATTTAATATTTATTAATTAATATACAGTAGCCTATATACGTAATGAATAGGGCCTATGACGTTCAGCACGGCGCACAATGTAGGCAGAATCTGCATACATCATAATTGAACTTCATTTTCAACTCGATTCTTTCAATATTCGCCCCACATTGGAAGCGTAAACGCATGGAAAATTGAACCATGCAGATAGATGCACCTATAGAACAAGGCTGCTCACCATGCAATATACGTGCAGCACACAGAGCACAGTGCAATGTTACTTTGTAGGAAATGCACCTTCCACCATTGTTTACTCCTACACCATCCCTGTCTCTCTCCGTCGCTCTGTCTGTCTCACTCTGCGCTCTATAGTGGAGGATGATATACGCAGGACTGTAGATGTATTTTGCATACGACAGAAAACCGTGAAAGATAGCACCATTTTTATTTATTCGCGTTTTTTGTAATCTTGGAATAACGTCAGTAACATCAAGGACAATTGTTCGACGGATGGAAAATCTTAAAATATATTTCAGGTTTACGTCTGTCAGACCTGATCGCAGTCCTTGTTTCGTATTTTTAAAAAGGAGAAAAACTTTCACATATACAATGTGTTTCAGACCACCAGTATCAGCCTTTTTTCCCGAAAACTACCACATAAATGATACTGGTTGTTCATAAAAAAAAAATTGATAACCAAAACCTATGTAAAGAACCGATTGGTGGTAGTACCATTTCCCGAAACAAACTGAAGTTTGGGGTACCTGTGGTCAACTTTGAAATTTCAAATTAGAACATAGGTCATTGCAGGTACCATTGGAAACTACTTTCAAAAAGAAACAACTTTTACTGAAACATTTTCTTCTAACTTTCATTGTTTTCTCACGAAAATGGAAATTTCTGAGAAATGCTGTACTTTGTTTATGTATGTAGTGTACCGGTAGTAGATACATGATAATTGTAAACATTGCAGTTCTTGAAACCAAGTCACTGTGCATTGTCTTTTATTTTCCATAGCAACAGTGGATTTTGTTTAGTTGTCCTTATCATGTCGTCTCCCTGTCCATTTGCTATTTGGAAAATATCATTCACAAATGAAGAAGCATTCAACATATTGATACTTGGAGAATGCCATCGAAATTGGACAGAAGCAGCACATGTTCACGGAGAGAGATATCCATTGCACTCCCATCATTCCTACAATGTTTTCTGCATCTTGCAAAGTGTGTATGTACAAACAACGTGGTGCAGCCAAAACACAAGGGTGAGTGTATCAGACAACCTGTGAGGAATGAGAAAGCTGCCGATGTCCTCGCTGTGGTGATAGTTAATCCTCATGACTCCACAACAAGGATTGCCCATGACTCAGGATTGCACCATAGTACAGTGTTTAGAATTGTCAAAGACAACAAATTTCATTCATACCATATTCATCTCCATCAGAAATTTGGGGGACATAACTTACAGACTCACGTTGATTTCTGCAACTGGTTTCTAAACAGGGACCTTGATTCCGAGCTCAGAATTCTGTGTAAGGGTCAGGTGAATCTCCACAGTGCACATTACTGGTCTCCAGTTAATCCAGACTGGCTACATGAAGTGGATTATCAGCTTGTGTGGAGCCTCAACACATGGTGTGGCCTCCTCAGACACCGAATCATAGGACCATACTTTTTTGAGGAGAATTTGAACGGAATAATGAACACACGCTTCCTCAGAAACATTTTGCACCAGTTGCTTAATGATGTTCTCCTAGCACTTCAGTTAAGGATGTGGTTTCAGCAGGACGGCTGTCCGGCTCACTTTTCACGTAGGGTACGGTGAATTGTTAACCGGTTATTTCACCTATGGTGGATTGGATGAGGAGGACCAGTAGCTTGGCCAGCTCGATTTCCTGACTTTCCTCCAAATGACTTCTTCTTGTGGAGGAGAATTAAAAACATGGCCTACCAGTTGCGTCCAACAACTAGGGAAGATATGAAATAAAGAATTAGAGAAGCCTGTAGGTCTCTCAGCTGAGCTGAAGTGCTCTGTGCAATCACGGATGTCAGGAGGAGATCAGAAAGTTTTTTAGCACAGGGTGGCGGACATTTTTAACACTTACCATGAAGAGTGTACGATGTAAATAAACAATGTACAGCATTTCTCAGAAGACACCATTTCTGTTGTTTTATGAGTAAGCAATAAAAGTGAGAAGAAAAAGTTTCTGTAAAAGTTGTTTCTTTTTAAAAGTAGTTTCCAATGGTACCTTCAATGACCCGTGTTCCAATTTGAAATTTCGAAGTTGGCCACAGGTACCCCTACTTCCGGTCTATTACGGGAAATGATACTACCACCAATCGATTCTTTACATAGGTTTTGGTTATCAAAATTGTTTTATGAACAACCAGTATCACTTATAGTTTTCGAGAAAAAAGGCTGATATGGCCATCTGAAACACCCATTATAAGCGAAGACAAACATGGACAAAACTTCAGTTGCTTCTCGATGGAGTCGAGAGAAGTCTAGTTAGTACTGTACCTATGATAAAATGCAGGCAAATTTCGCTCTGTGTAAGTTACGTCCTGTTGCCGAATATTGAACTGTAACTTCAGGAGTTCTAATAAATTACAAATGTTCTGGGACATATTTCGCGTTTAGGGAAAATGGCCTCACAAAGACATCGAACCCTGGGCATAGTCCAGCAATGTCCTGAAAGACAAGTTTTAGGACTAGAATTATAGCCCTATGGACGTAAATTATGTTTTTTGTGGCTAGGCCTAATAGAACTGTCGATAACACTTAAATTAAATCTAATAATAATAATAATAATAATAATAATAATAATAATAATAATAATAATTGTGAAATCTAGATGAACTCTTCATTAATGACATGTATTGCTGCCACGTACCCTTGAAACCATACACTGGCTCATAAAAAATTCTGGCCAAGCAAAGCAAATTGTATTTAAAGTATATTCAACACATGATCCTCTATATTGTTAAACCAGAACTAAAGTGAACAATTTTGCAAAAAAAAATGCATTAAGGGTTAGTAATAGAATAGAATCGAGATAAAGGATTAGAATTAATTTTAAGTGAAGCATCTATTTCCTTTCCCAGTGTTCAGACATTGCGCTGTATTAAAAATGAATAAATTACGTTTACTTACCTAAATCCGAGTAGTGTGCAGTATTTTCTTTTGAAAGCTGGTTGTCCCAGAGAAGAAGCTTCTTTTCAGAGATGTTAATTTTGTATGTCATGTCTGTCATTAGATGGTTTTTACACATTTAGCGTACCCTATTGATGTGACCATTAACGCTAATCCTAAAAGTAAAATCTCCAACCCCATTAGGGTCCTGCAAAATTGGTTGTGGGCATCTTTTCATTTTCACAAATTCTGGAATAGAATCTCCCAGCTCAAAAAATGCTTCAAAACAAGGCAACACGCATTATATCTACCACAGCCACATCCTTACCCCCAGTCATGCAGAACTACCTGGGAAGCATAAGGCTGCCATAAGCCGCAGATTTTGCAAACAGTCTGTGATTTTATTATGTAGGAAGGAAGTCCGGGCCGAAAAGACGAAGTCCATAATTTTGAATGCAGCTGGACAGGAATCTGGAAAATTTATCAATGACTGAAGACACGAATGCTAGAACTAGATAATGACCAAAAGTAAAGTTTCGCGAAAAATGAGAAAAACCTTTCAGACCTTTTTAAATGCAGAATCAGCTAAGTCTCTTTACACAGACTAAAAGTATTCTGTAATGTGTGCGGATTAACAAAGTTTTGAAGCAGTAAATATGAAAAAAATTGGAAAATATGTGGTGGATATATTCATTTCTTGCACTCAGATAGTTGACAAGATTTAAAAAGTAAAGATATGATGCCAAATAATGTTGCAATTTTATTTATAATCACAATATCATATCTTAAAGCAATAAATAGAACACATAGAAAATATAAATGGAAAAATATGATTTATACATATTTCAAAGTGATCATCAGAATATGAGGCATGAGTTTCTGTTTCATTGAAGGCAACGTGATTATGTACTAGCAAGATCATTGTACCAACTCATATGCACAGGTGGTATGTATTTCTGTGCCAGTTTCATTATGTCATTATATTTCTTGAAATCCAGCTGCAATTTAGCAGAATATGCTTTGGGAGCATTAAAATCTGGAGTCTTGTGAGCAAAACTTGTTTTGGACAACGTTGCTCTGATCAATGGAAACAGATACTTCCCTTCCTTCATAAATGATATTATGGTATCGGCTTATTGTAAAGGATCCTGTTGCATTTTTTATTATTATCTTGAAGAATGGTGCCATATGCTTTTTAAAATTAAGACTGGTTTCTTGTTGCACTTTAATAACTGAGAAATTATTGGATGCAGAAGACAAAACGTTATACCATTCTTCTAGTAAAAATAAAAAATACTCTTTCCTCCTTTTAAGTTTCTCGATTCATGCAAATGCCCTATCACAAGACATGAATGAATGGCCACACTCAGGAAAATGGGGGTGCATTTTCACAAATTGCCCCAATGCTGCAAGTGAACTCAAGAACTGGGCCACCACAGAGTTTTTATTTTGGCCCACACAGTTGTCCGTAAAGATATGCACAAGATACTTCTCTTTCTGACGTTTCTCTGCCATTGCTCCTCAGTTCTTACTCTTTTCTTCGGTTTTACAGAAGAGCCAGAAATAGACGTTTCAGCCTATAATGTATTGAAACAGATTTTAAAGAAAAACACATTGTAACCATTCAACGAATAATGTTCACATTATTACATTTTTAAATATGATCTAAGGAAAGAAAATAAACCTCATAACACCATAAAAAGTTAGAACTTACCTCTGTATCATAGTGTTGCGAACATACATTCATTGCACTGTGATCTTCACTTTCTACCATCTTCGAAGTCCAGATTGACTATAGCAGGAAGTAGATATGGCAATTACCTTTTTCTTGCATTCAAACAGGAAGTAACTAAAACTTCAAAGCCATCTTTTTACAAATGCATGCACTTTTTGTGAATAATTGAAATGGTATCCTATAGAGGGAATTCTAAACAAAACAGGTCACATAAAAATTCATTTTCGCCCAAATGTGGTTATTATCTAGATCTTGCATTCATGTCTTCAATTTGTGCACTATCATCGAGATAACTCTAAGGTAATGTAAGACAATACATCTTGCAAGCTGAATGAGAGCCTTTTCTTTGACTAGGTGATCAAATTGAAATCTTTTCTATCTGACAACAAAGAGGAAAGTTCTACTAGAGATATAATTTCGCACAAAATCTGGGCAAATTTTATTACAGCTGTATTTCTGAGCAGCAGTACTCGGAATTTATGAAAATTGTAGAATTTTATTTCTCTGTACCTAGGCTAAAAGCCAACATTGAAAATGTACATTCCTTGGTAAATGCTCAATGGACAGAAGGAACACATTGTCACTTAAGTCAGTACAGTGGCGGTTCCTCGGGGGAGGGAAGGGAGGAACGTCCTCCTCACATTTTTTTCTTCTTTTGAAAATATATGCCAAATAATGTATGTCTCTTGAAATTCGTGGAAGTTTCGATAATTTTTAAGTTCACAGCTATAAGAAAACCTCGGTTGATCGAGTTTTAAACGACGCGCGCTCATGTGCTGCTAGAAAACTGTGAGAAAGACGCGAGATTGTTTGTGTGGAGGAAAGCCAATCCATTCCTCCTTTACTGCAGTTAACACACATAGACAACAGAGCACTAGCAGCCAGAGAAAGAAGCAGAGTTTTAAAGCAAGTAAGTGAACGGTTAGGGAGGAGATCCTCTTCTGAATCAGCGTATGGGCGGGAAATAGAAACCGACTGGTCGTGCAGCAAGATCGCTACCGTTGCCATCTAACGATGGTACATTCAACCATACTATAACACATCTAGGTGAGACACAATAAAACAGTTTCAACGCAGCGCTATGAAAGATACCATATACACTTTTTTTTTAATTATAAGTCAAAAATATTATTCATTGCACTTTATATAGGCTACTATTCATGGTTTGAAACTTTGATATTTGAAAGTTAAAGTCGGGTTTATATAAAACAAAGTGGAAGTAGTTTTACGTTAGTATCACAGATCTTTTGGCCCCTGAAATTCACTTCCATTCATTGTGTACTAGACCGGGCAACAGCCAAGTTGTCAGTTTTGTACAAATATATTTGAAATTGAAAGTAGGTACTACAAACTGCATTATTTTTAGCATAAAAAATTAATCGGCCACCGGCAGCTTTGAACAATAATGGTAGTATAACTTTACAAGAACTGACATTCTTCAAAAGCAAGTGATATTGAACTTGTAAAATGTACATGTGGCAACACAGACCACGTGGGTGGGTGCAGTGTTCTCGCTTTCCTCAGATTATTTCCCATTCCCATTTCCGTAAAACAGTTCGATTACGAGTTAGTAGCTATAGTCTCTTCCAACTCATGTGATGCTGTAGTGTGCTCGAAAAATGCTGCGAGGTTGTGAATTTCCTTGTAATTGTTAATTTGTGCAATTATTCAACAATGAATGGAAGTAAAATCATAATATATTTTGGAAAATTTAGGAAACTCAGTTTACAAGAACAGATTATTGCTATACAGAAGGGAAGGCCAACCCCAACACTACCTGGTCTTACATGTATGCATGTAGGCTAATTTGTAGCATGTTTCATTCAAGAAGGTGTCATTTCGTGCTGTTAACTTCTTTCCTCCTCTTAAGAAATACACAGGAGCCGCCACTGAGTCAGTACCGTACCGAGTAAATGCAATTCTGCAGATACAGTATAATATTAAAATGTGAATTGCAGTGAATTTCATAAGATTATTCAGGAACAAAGTTCTTTTCCTGTCCACAGTTCTGAGAAGTTTGAGTGATACTGGGGTGCTGGCACACAAACTTGAATGATCTGTCCTAAAATAAAAGTAAATAAGTGATACTGATGTAGTGTCTATCTATACTAATAATAAATCCGTAGCCGAAATTTTTCTGGTAATTTTCGATTTTCCAAAAATAATTGGTCCTAACATATGTAATTAACCGCCCTGAAACCGAAAATCGCTTTTTTTGAAATGTTTGTTTGTATGTCTGTCTGTCTGGATGTTTGTTACCTTTTCACGCGATAATGGCTGAACCGATTTATATGAAAATTGGAATATAAATTAAGTTCGTTGTAATTTAGAATTTAGGCTATATGGCATTCAAAATATTTTATTTAAAAGGGGGGTTATAAGGGGGCTTGAATTAAATAAATCGAAATATCTCCCTTATTATTAATTTCCATGAAAAATATTACATAACAAGAGTTTCTTTAAAAGTAATTTCCAATAAGTTTTATTCTATACAAAATTTTGATAGGACTGATATTTAATGAGATAAATGAGTTTCAAAATTACAATAACAACGCCATCTAAGGTGATGTAATGAAATAAAAAACAAATGACTTCGTCTGTAAGGGGCCTTGGACAACAACAATCGAAAGCTATGAAACATAGCCTACAGAGAATGTGTCTGTGTTTGTACGAAGTAATATCGGAAGCTAAATTAACTGATTTGTATAGGCCTAATTAATTATTAATTCACCACTGGAAAGTGTAGTTTCTCTAAATGGACATAATGCTATAATGTTATTACAGTAACTTCTGAGTGAATTGAGGACAGGTAAGATTAATATAGCTTCTTATTCACAGAAAACTTGATAAACTATTCTGTACATTCGTTTCCTGTATTTCCTAAAATAATTTTTATGATCAAATGAGTGGTCTCTGGATCAAAATGATCGCATTTTAATTTTTTAATACAATTTAAATTAAGTAACATAATAAAAGATTTATCCTTCTATCAAACACGAATGTTCCCTGGATCAAATGTCCTATTTTAATTATGTAATTACTTTATATTTATTTCTAACGGGTGCAGAGGAGCGCACGGGTACGGCTAGTTGTAAATAAATGTTAGTTGGTGTTCATATTAAGTAAGTTACGCTATAAATTTATTAGAAATTCATAAGTTTCCAATTACACTTTCCTTCTTTCACCATCAGCACCGTTTCTTCTCTAGGTTTCGGGCTTGCTTCGATGTAGTCTGCTGCAGACCGCTGCCAAATTTGGACCCCATGGATATGTAGTCATTTGTTGTTGGTGGTAGCACAAAGCAGCATGAGCTCTTCACTGGGCTCATTGTAACTCATGGTATTGGGGATGAGGGACCATGCTGAAGCCTATGAGGAAAGGTTAAGGGATCATCTAAGTTGTAGAGTTTGGTGGCAGTGTGGCAGTGTGTGACACTGGGGCCTTAGGGAATGCACACCATTTCATCCTGGGTAGTACAATGGACCCACCCGAGCAGCCTGCATGTGAGAACATTCCAAGTCCATGAAGGGGAATTAATAGAAAAGAATGTATTTCTTCAATATTGAAAGTCTTGGGAAATACGTCTCTAAAATGTGACAATGCTTACGCCATAAAACACGTCAGTAATAAAAAATTTTGTCAAAATTACAGAAAGAGGTCTATTTAATTCACTTCTATAGATTTTTTTTTTCTGTTTCAGATTAAACATTGCCAAACGAAACGGTGTGAACCAAATATTCCAAAAAATATATAGTTAAGAATAATAATAACTACAAAATTACACAACATGTTAATGTCAGACAAAAGACTGGATTATTGAACCCTCTAAACTATGAAGATGTTAAGAACATCACTCTTGATTATTGTTGTGTGTTATACAGGTTTTTCGTAGGATTTATAGAAGCCAGACAACTCAGCATTTGAATCATATCATTTTCACATAAAGTAGCCTGAAAGAGTGGTGATAGTATATAACAATGTCTTGATAAATATTTACTTGAAATTGATTTTATTTTAATCACTGAATAATATGTGTAAGCGTAATAGTAAAGTGAGTGTCATTTATATTTTGCACATATTTTTCAGGAGACGTAAACTCGATGAATTGAAATCAAAGGTGAACAAAACCAAAGTGTAAGTAGTATAAAATATCATTACATTGTTACAAAAGATTTAAGCAGCAAAGAAAAATTTCGAATTTTTACAACAGACAGGATTAAAAAATTATTTTATAAGTCATGTATATCAACTTTCTCTGGCCCAGTACAAAATATTTAAGTTTACTGTACATTAAAAGTACGTACCATTTACATTTTGTACATATTTTTCAGCAAGAGGAACGGACAAAAGAAGGCTGGAAAGGGCCAAAAGTAAGTATCAGTCAGGTAATTTACCATCAGAATTTATGATTAACACAGTGAAGCTCTTATTACATGTTCAATAACGTTTATCAGTGAGTAAAACTCCAGTAGTATAAAATATCATTGTCACAAAATATTTCAAATATCAACGAAAAATTTTCAAGTTTTTACAAGAGACAGCACTAAAAAATTATTCTATGTCATGTATCCCAGCTTTCTCTCGCCCAGTACAAAATTTTTATGTTTACCGTACATTAAAAGTATGTGCCATTTACAATTTGTACATATTTTTCAGCAAGAGGAACGGACAAAAGAAGGCTGGAAAGGGCCAAAAGTAAGTATCAGTCAGGTAATTTACCATCTGAATTTATAATTAACACAGCGAAGTAGTAATTACTTGTCCAATAACGTTTATCAGTGAGTAAAACGCAAGTACAATAGTATAAAATAACATTATACTGTCACAAAATATTTCAAATATCAACGAAAAAATTTCAAATTTTTACAAGTGACAGCATTAAAAACAATATTGTAGATTATCTTTCTCCTGAGCACTCCAATATTTTTAAGAGCAAATTAAAAATATATGCCATTTAATTTTGCATTGAAAAATAACATGATGAAAGATACATGGAAACGTAGCACATAAGTTATACTGGCTCTCCCACTCGGTACCAAACCTGGAATTTCTTGGGTTATTTTAAGGGGAGGCAGAGGTGAATATTTCAAAATCCACAAAATTTATCCGATTTGTTTGAAATTGATAATGGATATTAAGTATGTTATTAGTAATGGACATACCAAGTTTCAACTTTCTAAGTACAAAAGTTCTGTAAATATTAATCAATTAATTATATTCAAGTGTTAAAAGTAGTGTACGCAAGATTCAAAATGGATTACTAATTTTATAAAACTTTATATCGTTTGATATAAAATGCTCCATGCACCATATTGTCAGAAATTTTCAATATTTCTTTTTATTTATATGTTCAGAGAATATATATAAATAATGATAAGTATTAGTTTATTATGGGAATAATATAGTAATACAGTTATCTTGGTTTTAATTTCATAATTTTGAAGGGCACAAAATCAAAAACTAACATCGGAATATGAAAATAAAGATAATAAAAATGGAAAAAACCAAATTTTCATGTTTTTGTTCAGAATTTCACCTCTGCCTCCCCTTAAGACTAATAAAAATATTGCAATGAAATCTGAAGCAGACCTACCTCGTTTTGTGAGAACTGTGAAAACATCATAAAATGTGCTGGAAGTGAGCACCACCTGCATCCAGACAGCATTGAACCCGGTGTGGCATATTTTGGCATGACTTTATCAAATGTGTTTTCTAATAAGTGTGATTGATAAACACTCACTCCTCCAGGTATACCGATTCGCTTTCCAATTATTGTGTGCGGACTCACACGTTAACATCACGTCTTTCATTCCCGAATACAAACTGTATTGCGTAGACACCCTTAGATGACTGGACAGCTGAAGAAAATAATAATGGAGCAGCAGAGAGGCATGTCAGACAAGAGTCAGGCTGGCTGGCAGACCAGAAAAAGTAAGCAGACCACGGCACACAATCTATTTCATTTCCCACACAACGAAGGTACTCCTGTTCCAATTTCATTGCCATATCTTCATTGGTGTTGGAATTATTAAGTGCGACACCCAGTATAAAAAATCATTATAATATAAAAATATATTTGAAGTATCATGAAAATATTTTTAAATTGTTAAAAATGATGGAATTAAAACAATATCGTAGATCATTTACTCCATCTTCCTCCTGTACACTTCAACATTTTTAAGAGAAAATTAAAATTATGTGCCGTTTACATTTTGCACATATATTTCAGAAAAAAAAAAAACATGAGAAGTTGGGGAAGGATAGCACATAAGTTGTATAAAATACCACTTTAGTATTACAAAGTATTTCAAGTATCATGGGAACATTTTTGATAGCACAAATGATAGCATTAAAACAAATTTGTAGATCATGTACTGATATCCCAAATCTATTTCTACACACTCCAACATTTTTTAGAGCAAATTAAAAATAAATGCCATTTATATTTTTGCATTTTTTTTTTCAGGAAGAAACGAGAAGAGAAGGCCAGGTAAGTTGTATAATGTAACATTGTAGTACTACATAATATCTTAAGCATCATGGTAAAAAATCAAATTCTTACAAATGATAACATTAAACCAGGACTGTAGATCATGCATTCCAACTTTATTTCTGCACACTTCAACATTTTTAAGACTAAAGCCCAGTTCAGACGGTGCGAGTTTCTGTGATGGATTCCAAGGTGGCTGTACGGATGGGTCGCCTGCGTGGTCACTCACCGTTAATAATGCGCTCTGGTGGCTCCGTAGATGGCTAGCTTGCTGGATTTCGAGAGTAGGTTCCTTGCTATTTTTCCTGCGTGCTTCTGTGCTGGTTCAGTGTCACCAAAATAGTTGTTCTCCAACTAAATCTTTTTTTTTTTATGTATTTCTTTGTTTCTAAGGATAGAATAATCAAATATAGAACTTCAGTTGTTTTAAACATTTGTTTAATTGCTTTGTTGCAACATTTACTATTGTTAATGTAGAATTTTAGTTGCTTTCCACTTATGGTTAGTTTCTTATTTATCATGAGTGTTATCTGTTCTGGGACCTTGGGAGCGAGAAAACAACAGTGTGGATCAACCTCGGGAAGGTTGCAGAAGCTACTATTTTAAGGGGAGAGGATGGTATTTTTGATGAAAAATTACTAAATTTTCAAAAAAAAATATATATATATATATATATATATATTCTTTAAAATACTCTGTGATATGTGTGGGCCGCCATTTTTAACCTTCCTGCATTATGGACTTTTAAATCACTCGCCCACTTTTATTGTTGTTTCCGGTAAATTAAATAAAAAAAAAATTGTTTTTTTCTTTAATCCTTTCCAGCCCAATGATTCCATATGGCATCATACACTTTACCTGCTCTGAGAATGCATGTAAAATGCCAAATGACTCCATATGTTATCATAGCCATATTCTTAGTTATTTTTAAGATAGCTGGCACCCCTGAAATCCCGAAACAAAACACTATCGGGCAGCGTTTCTCCTTCATGTCAAAATATATTTTTTAATTTTCAATTTAATTTGGGCTGGAAAGAGTTAAAATGCCCTTTGATATGTGTGGAATACATTGCATAACATTTTGTGGGTATTTGTGCCCTTATCGGATGTTGAGACGTCATTTTTAAACTTCCTGCGCTATGGATTTTTAAATCACACGCCCACTTTTATTGGTTTCCAGTAACTTCATTTTTTTGCTACATTGCCAGACAAAATGAATATAATTTCTGAACTATTAAAGATACATGCATGATATTTAGAACACACATTCTTTAGACTATTAGGAATCTTTTCTCTGTAACAGAATTTTGTTAATTGATTTCATTTTAAAAATACGTGCGTTTGTTTGCTAGAAAGGAAATCAGAAAATTGTTATTAAATTTTAATTGTTTATTTTACCAACGTAGGGACTAATATCAAAATTCTGTTACAGACCGTTTGTAGAACATACTTTTGCAAATAAATTGCAAAAACTGTTTGAATCTATCTTTAAAAACAGTTTAGATATATCGGTTTTAGTACAATCCTGCATTGGGTATATATTTTTTTTCAAATTTGGGCCCCCAAATAATTTTTTTTTAAATATTTTTATTTGGTTGAGTTGCCACAATTATGAGCTCTCTACATACAAAAAATTAATAATTTACACCAAATAGGAAAAGAGGTTTGAAAAATACCATCCTCTCCCCTTAAGAGACTTACTTACTTATTGGCTTTTAAGGAACCCGGAGGTTCATTGCCGCCCTCACATAAGCCCGCCATTGATCCCTATCCTGAGCAAGATTAATCCAGTCTCTACCATCATATCCCACCTCCCTCAAGAGCAAGTCGAAAATTTTGATTATGAATTCCTACGGTTGGACCAAAGATCAAGTCAGAACTTTAATTGAGGCGTACAGAGAAGAAACATGTTTATATGCTATACAAACAGCATTGTTAAGACATCTTGGCCCGTATTTCTACGCAGTAACCATTTTCGGCTCCACATTCTACTCTTTTTAATTTGATCCGTCTCCTCAGCGTTCAAAGCTAGCAAAACAGCAAAGGCTGCTAAATGTCTTCTTCGTACAGCTTCACATACAGCTTCCATATTTGATGTTTACAAATCGTACCGCGCCAGCATCTCCAACTTCCAAACTGGGGTCCAGCCAAAGAGTTTGTAATATTTCAAACTCTTTGGATCCAGCATGCAAGGCAGCTCGCTCCGTGTGAACGAAAACCATCACCGCAGCCACCACGGAACCCAGCCTGCTAGCCACCTTGGAATCCATCACAGAAACATGCACCATCTGAACCAGGCTTAAATTAAATTTGTGTGCCATTTACATTTTGTACATATTTTTAAGAAAGGAAACTCATGAGAACAGGAATGATGACAGTGAAGTGCTGAGATGCACAAAATATTATTATTGCATTACAAAATATTTCGAGTGCCAAGATAAAAATTATCAACAATTTTACGAATGACAGTATTAAAAGCAATATTGGACATTATCTATCCAACTTTTTTTTTCCCACTTCAACATTTTTTTAAATTTATAAAAGTATGTGCCATTTACATTTTGTACATATATTTTTTTTCAGTGCTGGAAGCATTCCCGCAAAGGAGGAAGAGTAAGTAGTATAAAATATTACTATAATATTAAAAATATTTCAAGTACCGGTACCATGGAAAATAGTATCAAATTTTTGCGACAGACAACATTAAAATAATATTGGAAATCATAGGTGTCCAACTATTTCCCTGCACACTCCAACATTTTTAAAAGTTATAAAAGCATGTGCCATTTATATTTAGTACGTATTCTTCAGTGCCGGATCCCTATCTGAAAGAAGTGATGACGTCCAGAGATAACTTGTATAAAATATTACTACAGAGTTACAAAATATTTCAAGTAGGTGCTTCAATGAGTCCATGTTTTGTTGTAAGCTTCTTATTTTTTGTACAATTTCTTCAGTATAGACCACAGTATTTCAATTGGGTTCATTTTCGGCCTTTTTGCAGACCATGGGAGAACAGATTGTTGAGTATCTTCTGCAGTATATAATTAAAACACAAATAGTACCAACTCTGTGAATAATACTGATAGTTGATATGACATATGTTTCAAAGAAAAATGTTTTAGTCTAATAATTTGGCCATCTCTGTATATCTGGAAAATGACACAGTTTATAATTTATTAGAAATGTCGTTTGGTAGACTTAAATATGGGCATAAAAATATGTTTTAAATTCTGGACGACCTACAGTTCCATTTGGTCTTTGTTTTTAATAAGTGCTAAAGAAATAGAGAAGTTGTATAAAATAACTTTAAAATATTATTCCCATGGAAGAAGCTTTTCTGTTTGAGAAGATTGAAACATTTCACTCGGAATGCTACATCACAAGAGAGACTTTCATCATTAGCCCTATAGCTTTTCATAGACATATAGGTACTCTCCACCATCAGTGAAACTCTGACATTTTATGAAGACATCATCGACAGATTTGCAGCTTTGAAAGATAGGAGGATTGACTTACTGTACAAGAAATAGAGTGTGATGAAATAAATTAATTTTTCTGTTTGCATGTGTTATAGAACTAGTAAAATTGTATGTAGTTTATGAATAGTAGGTACTGGTAAAAATGTACATGCATTTGTGTATGTGAACAGCACTTCACCTATTCTTTTCATGTCGAGCTGCTACTGCTGCTCAGCTGCAATTTTAATATTATCTCTGATATTTTACCACACGCTATTAATATCTAACTCCTTCTCAACTTCGTCGGAACTTGCTAAATTGGCAAACCTATTTGAAATTTCGACCTGATAATGTTGCTTTGTTTCCTCGTCTTTAATTTGGAATTACAAATTTACAAAGCCTCATATGACGTATGTACAGATTTGAGTACGCCATTGGTACTTTGTTGATGGAATGACAACTCCATTGTTACCATAGTGTCTAATTGTGAAGGAATAGAATCACTTGCAAAAGAATCTCACTATTCAGGTTCTCAAAACAAGACAGTGCAGATTTCACAACCCTTTTAGGTAAAAACTTACAATTCAAATATGGGCGGCATGGATAGAATCAAGGCTATCTCTAGTAAAGGCTGTGGCGTGCGAAAATTGGCAACGTCGGAGCGACGTGCTACAGTCGGTCACTCGCGCCATTGATTGCAAGAAAGTTATCTGTGATGCTTGTCATTAGAATGTTAAATTAGCGGTTTTAAGTAGGAGATTATATTTGTGCCATATGTGAAAATGCCTAGTTCTTGTGTGGTACCCGGGTGTAAAAGCAATTATGCCTCGTCAATTAAAACGGAGGGCTATGTTCGATCATTTAAATTTCCTAAACAAATTGCACTTAGAGAAGAAAGGATTCCTGCTATTCCACGTGCCAATTGGAAACCAAATGACATATCCATTGTGTGCATAAAACATTTTCGTGATTCCGACTTAATTGCCGTTGAAAAATATGTTGATAAGGATGGAAAACAATGTGAACGTGTACTTGGAACTCCCATTTTAAGTGAAAGTGCAGTTCCAAAACTGTTTCCTGGCTTGCCTTCTTACCTCAGCATTAACAAGAGTGTGAAAAGAAAATCTTCAGAGGAAAGAAGAAAGGAAGTGGAGAAGCGACTGAAGACTGCAGAAGAAGACGAGAAAAGACGAATTGAAGAGGAAAATAAAGTTACTTTCTATGGAAACTTTTTATTAAATGTGCGTTCGAAGGTTCTGTCTTATTCGCAAGACTGGCATGTACATACAACTGACAGTGTTTGTATCTTATATAAATTAGATTTTACAACTATTCCCAAGGTTGGTAGTAGTATTAGAATAAATAAGGATCTTACTACTGAGGTTCATGTCAACGGTGGAATAATGCCTAATGCAAGTGTACTTACTGACAACAAACTTATTTTTAGGAACTCAGTTCTGAGTGAATGGAGCCAGTTACAGGCGTCGTTTAAATACTGTGACAATTTTCATGATGTCATTAATAATGATAAGAGTTTTTTAATTAACTTGATAGATAAGTTATTTGAAAAGTTAAAGTCTGTGTTAGAAAACGGTGTGGATGAGAGTTCTGATAAGGCATTTAAAAAGCTCAGTCTACTCCATGATCAGTTTTTAATAACATTTTTTAAAAAGCCAAAGTACAATGTCACAACAATCCTGAATGCATTTTTAATTTATATGCAATCTGTAAAATGCTACCAAGTTATTAGGTTAAATAATATCTTGACACTGCCTCATCCAAGAGTTTTACAAAAATTATCTGCAGCCTTCTCTATATCTCCTAATACGGAAGTAGAAACCAATAATTTCCTGAAAAATATGGTTGAGGGATTGTCTGAAACCGAAAGAATCGTAAATTTGCAGGTAGATGAGATTCATGTGAAACAAAGTTTAGACTTCAAGAATGGAAGTATATTTGGAGTTGCAACGAATGATACGGAAAAAATTGCTAAGACAGTGGTTTGTTTCTTAGTTAGTTCTGCATTCGGTAGCTTTAAGGAAGTTGTGAGACTAATTCCAGTAAAACAATTAAAGGGATCCGAACTAGCAGCATTTACAAAAAGTGTAATACAACAGATTCAGTTATGTGGTTTGAACGTTCTGTCTGTTATTAGCGATAATAATAGAGTTAACAGAGTCATGTTTAATGAGTTAACAAAAGGCTCAGATTCTAAGTATTGTTTCCAAGTTGAAGGCAATCCCTTTAAAACATTTGTACTTTACGACAGTGTACATGTTTTTAAGAAAATAAGAAACAATTGGATTAACCTAAAAAAAACCCTTCTAAGATATTTTACGTCCCTTTTTGGGCCGATCTGTAATCCTGTAGTAACGAAGTTATTGATGTTAATAACAATGATTTGAACAAAACTACTAAGCAAAATTTACGGACATTATAGAGTTGTACAAAAGAGAGTCAAATTTACTAATAAAGGCAGCTCCAAAGTTAAGTCACGAGACTTTGTATCTAAACACTTTTGAACGTCAGAAAGTGTCTCTTGTAGCTAATGTATTTCATGAAACTACAGTTTCAGCACTTCATAAATACGAATGTACAGGTACACCTTATTTCGTAAAAATCATATTAATGTGGTGGTATATCGTTAACACCAAGCGACCTCTAACTCATATTTTGAAACTCAATGAACTGCAACAACCATTCTCTGACATTCAGTACCAAAGGCTAATTTATTTAACTAATTTCCTCTCCTGGCTTACACGATGGAAAGAGCTTGCTGAAGAAAACTCTCTATCAGGCTGTTTAACATCTGATACTTACAATGCACTGTATAATTGTACCTTTGTTTTAAAAGAAATAATAGTTTATTCTCTTAGCGAGTTTAATGTATCCTATGTCTTACCAGGGAAATTTGAAAGTGATAACTTGGAAATGAGATTTGGACAGTATAGGCAACTTGTTGGAGGTAATTACAATATATCAGTTACTTAAATTATCGAAGCTGAAAAAAAAAGAATTAAACATGTTCGTGGTCTTCGTTCCGCGAGATATGGGGCTGTTACCTTCTCAAAGAACTTCATAGAGCTTAGTGAACGTAATGATAATGATACAGAGTGTAAAACTATTGCTGTACCACAACATGAAATGTTTCTTGAGATTCTAGGAGAGAATTATCTTGTAAATATTCAGTTTGATGAGTCTGGCTTTTTGTACATATGTGGTTTCGTAAGTTTCAAGCTCGCTGCAAATGTAAATTGTACTTACTGTACTGAGTTTTTAGTTAATAATGATGACTGCCAAGATGAGTATTTCCAAATACTGAACAGGGGTCGGCTTTCGGTGCCATCTGACATAATTTTGTCTATAGGGAAGCATGCAGTGGGGATTGCACAAACTCCTGTATCAGTTAAGTATGAAAGCAGTTTTTTGATTGTGTGATCAGACAGATGTTGTTCGCCACTTAAGTGAAATTTCAGTCCAGAATGACGTAATAATATCCACTGTAATTCAAGAATCATGCTTCTGCGGCAACGATCGTTTGAAGTTTGTGAAGAAGGCTATAAAAACAATTAGCTATATAGTTCTGAGTAATTATTGTAAGAAAAGAACTCAATCTGTTGAGACACACAACAACAAAAGAAAACTTAATATTCTGTCTTGAACATTTCCCTCCAGGCGTTAGAATATGTTAAAGATTTAATATGTGAATTGTATTCATTGTATTTGTTTTGTTTAGGAATTTACCAACCCTTGAGTGCTAATAAAATGCATTGTAAATGATTATGCATGATTGATTTCATTAGGTTAAACATATTCTATAATTAGAACACAATCTGAAGAAAAGCAATATTCAGTATAATATTTCGTTATCATGAAATGTGATGTTTAAATCATTAAAGAGCTCAGCTTCATTCAGTCCATCGTGTTTAGATAAGACTCTCTCTAAGAACAGCATGTCGGCTGACCGCGAAGGCGGCGTTGCCAAGTCTAAGGCCTCAGCCTTTACTAGAGATAGCCTTGATAGAATGGATCAAAACGTATCCAGCTATAGAACCAGCGTCCATTCAAAGAAATGGTGGTAGCCTACTTTCCTCTGGAGCCTGGATGTATCACTGCAGAATGCTTGACAGCTTCACAGAAGACCCAGTAGTGCCACTGGCTCTCATACACTGGACCTATTGGAATTCAGAAGGATTGTATCTATTGAAATACTGCAGAGATTCGGCCAACCAAGAAGTAAAACTGGTCCTGTGAAGACACCTATAACTATGGGCTCTCGATTCGACACTGTGGAACACTACATTTCATCACAGAATAGGAAGACAAGGTGTGCTATGTGCAAATCTACGACAATGAAGAAATGCACAAAATGTGAAGTTGTCCGCCATGAAAAATACTTTCTTGCTTTTCATGTAAAATGAACTGTTATAAAAGAGTGACTGCATTCTAAACAATATTTTCGTGATTTTTGTAAGTAACAAGAGTGTAGTCTCTCTTTTGGCATTGTTTGTACATTCTTTACTGAATTTGAATATGATGTTAGAGTTAATTCTTAAAATAATCTTGATTGACAATTATTTATGAAGTTTAATTTATAAAATGATATGTCATAAATGTTACATTTTATTTCATTTCAAAATGTTCCGTGACCTGCTGTAATTTAAAGCAATATTGATACTGTAAGTGCTTGGTGTTGCGTTTTCGCAACAGGCCTGTACACAGTAACCAAGGACACAAATAAAATTTAATTCATGCAAGGTTACTCCTTGGATATGTATAAACTATAATTAGTAAAATTATGAAAATATTCAACAAAAAAAGTTACGGGTATAAATGGGTTAACACATTTTTCTTCAATTAGAATGTGATTTATGTGCCTTCCTTTTTACTTAAAAATGAGCCGATTTCTCTCACTTTTTCCACTACATTTGGGACTATTGATGAATCATATGGTAATTGAACGCCTGAATATTTTCACAGAAATACGACACGACGCATTTTATAAGATTTCTTCGTAATACAAGTAACACTAATGAAGATTCTGAGTTCTAATGTATATTGCATTGCCACAAACTAAACAGAACAGCACTGAATGGAAGACAGTTTTATACTACTCCCCTAAGTTTGATGTCCCTTCAGCCTGTGTTATTTGTCCATATTACACAACACAAAAGCTTCCCATGCTCGAGCCAGGAGAAATATACACACTATTTCCTTGGCAGTCACTTTTGATTTATGATAGTGAAAGGTCGATGTTATTTACCTAAGCAAACTATTTCCTTGCAAATGCTCTGTATAGCGAGAAAGTATGTGTTATCTTGACAATATTGATTATTATATTTAACATCTTCTTTTGCATGCATTTTTTAAAATAAATATATTTTATATCTATTATACAGGGTGGCAGGGAACCTGTTACATTAATTCACAAAGGTAACAGATTGAGTCAATACGAACAAGTTTTGTGAAATAAGTTCTTTGATACATTCAATAATTTTGATAGTACGAAATACAACGCTTTGCAATGCTGTAACACTCCTCGAGACGTTTTTGTTCGCTTTCTCCTCTCGCAAGACTTCTGGAGTGGATGAGTACTTGCCCGCACTGTGGAGCAACGACCTCAATTGGCATACTGTGTTGCATTTTGTACTATCAAAACTATTGGCTGTATCAAAAAACTTATTTGACAAAACTTGTTTGCATTGACTTTATCTATTACCTCTGTGAATTCATGTAATAGGTTGCCTTTCACCCTGTATAAAAATTAAAACTTTGTCAAGAATAAATTTTTTGTAACCATATTCGATTCAAATGCTGGTATAGCACCTATTGTAAATTTATATATATATATATATATATATATATATATATATATATATATATATATATATATATAAGTTCCTAAGTGAATATTCAAAACATAAAATAACACTTTTTATTTTTTTTCTTGCAGATTGATTCAGAAGATCAGCAGTCTTCAAATATAATATTACTCCCCTGTACCTTCAATGTTAATAGTTGCTATTAATTATAGATGTATTAATCTGTCCTAAAATATTAAGTTTAAGAGTTTAATAAAGTTTCTTACAAAAAAAAGTTTCAATTAAATAATTTGTTGTATAGATTTTTAAAATTTTCCTAAAGTGCTATATACTGCCCCTAGGTACATAAGGGCGATGTACCTTGGAACATAGGGTAATGTACCTTGGGACACAGGGTAATGTACCTTGGGACATGGTTCACAAACATAATATTAATGTAACTAATATTTTATTAAGTTTATATTTCTACAAAATACAGACAATTTACTGTTTTCTAAATGTTATTAATGATAAATTTTGCCTTTAAATTTAATGTAATAACAATAGTGATAATGTTACTAAATTTTAAAATAATTCTCAATTTTCTTGACAGGAAACAATATTAGGTTTTTATATAAATGAATTTCTTATTATCCAAGGGCGTATCCTTCAAATGACATTTTGAAAACATATTTCTTAGTGCCCCTTAGGCTTGAATCTTTTCTTTCAGAAGGTGGGGAAGTTTGAACACAATATCCTCTGAAGGAAGATCAACAATTTCTGATTGCTCATCATGTAACTTGTCATATTTAGTAAATTTCTTTAGATACTGAACTTCAAATTCTGTTTCACAAATCTTCTTACAAATTCTACCGACAAAAAATTTATGATTAATCTCTCTTTCCTGCCACATGAATGACAACAAAATTTTCTTCTATTATTTCTTCTAAATTCGCTCGAGCAGTGTAATTTACAGTTTAGATGGCATCTTCATCATCATTATCATTAGAACTAACACATTCCCTCGGCTCATCTGCAGTCTCTTCTGAATTTTTTTCTGGAAACAAAACTTGTGGCTTCAACTTTTTCAGCTTCTGAACTTTATTCATCATATTTCTCTTCTCACTCAACTTTCTTTTTCTTTCTTCCATTTCGGTTTTCTCTGGTGTATCTGTTAAACTGCTTGTCTTTCTTTTCTTAGGATTATGAGTTATTCTTTTCCTGGGAGGAGAATAATTTAGCTTCTTCGGGGTTTGTCTCTTGATTTTTAATTTGCTACATGGCATTTCTACTAAAGCTGAAACCCCATAAAGTCATTATTAAATACTATTTTTGATTACTCATCATAAGAGTAACTTATTTACAAAACTATTTAAAATCTAATGAGGTCCTCCTGAAGACAGTTGTCCCCAGGTACATTGTCCCTAAGTACGTAAAGAATCAGTAAAATATATCTCAGCAAGTTTTCAAGACTGAGGTACCAAAAACAAGTGAATAACCACATGCATTCCTAGTTAGAATAACGAGGTTTAAAAATATAGATTCAAGTTTTTAATCGTGTATCTAAAAAATCAATTAAATATAATTCTTTAAATTGACAATTGCTTACTTTTTAGGTTGAAAAACAGATTTTTTTTAAATAAAGTCTCTCCAGAATGCTTCAACAAAAAGTATATCATTCACAGAACAGCTGAATGATGAAATTAAAGTACGGTAGTCAACTGCGAAAACAAAAATTCCACCACATAACCTTGAAAATAAACGAAGTGTCCCCAGATACAACAGCTTCCCCTAACAACTCTCACCACACATTCTTAATTACACAGTTCCAGATTTTAATTTTATATTTCATTTGATAAAGTAACGTATTTCATTGTCCAGTAGAAAGGGTGAAATTAGGTGTACAGTTACTTGAGAAATCATAATTCATTAGAAGGAAAAAAAATGTTTAAATGTACTGACACAAGACAAGTGTATGCATACACTATGCATCTCTCTGTCACTCACATTACTTGGTCAGAATTACTAAATAGAACAATTACCGGTATTTTGAAGTACAATTTATGCTAAGAAGACATTGAAATATATCATTAACACATTATAAAATGAAATGAAAAAAAAATACAATTTCCAATACTTATACTGACCTTAAAATCACTGAAATTCGCATGAAAACAAAAACAGCAATTTATTGATGATATCTTGAAGCTACATTTCATAAGGGAAACAGTCTCCCACCAAAATATCGTAGTAAATAGGAAATACATGGTGTAGGCAATGTTACAATAAAATTTCCACCTCGACTCTTAATTTTAAAATTTTGATGAAATGTCCCACTCATGGAATGACCCTGCAGTAATTTTGTAACCACTACAAAAGTGCCTAATTTTTAACAATGTTTTAACATTTATAATCCGCAAAAATATATATAAAAAGGTTAAAAAAGAATGGGCTGGCAACAAATGTTTGAGTTCCATAAACAAAACAGTGTGCATGCCAGTCACCTTGAAGCTCCAGTTCACAAGAGGACACAATTAAACCATGTAAATGTGCTGTATTTTATTCTAAAATATGTTATAAAATAAAACGAATGGTTGATTCTAGCTGCATCAGGGCCTCTGAAGAGTGAAATAGCAATAAAATTGATAAATACTAAATCTATCGAAACAGAGTACAAAATTGATTGAAACAAAGATGAACGAGAAAGCTATGTAATACGCCAGAATAAAGTATGAGCCATTGTAGCATAGGTGGCTTAATCATGGGTCTAAACCAGACAGCATTGGTTGTAGTGGGTTCGAATCTCCGTTAGTCTTAACATTACAAATTTACCATAATAAGTTTCTTGTAAACACCATTTACACAAGTACCAAGTGGCATCACCTGGAAGTCGATTGAATGTTTAGTAAATAGTGCAACACCTCCCCAGGCAACACTCCTGTCTGCATTTATATCTGATTTATAGCTTTTAAAAATATGTTTAACTACAACATTAAAACATATTACCATTGTAAGCATAGAATTTAGTTTTATTTGTTTTAATAATGGCAATACTGAAGTGACACTGTTTATCATTCTTCAGTTGATATTGGAGTTTAGCTTTCTGTATTTTTTGTTTACCTATATTCTTCACATTGAGTATTGACATCACTGACAGTCTATCTCGTCATTACTCTTCAGGATGACAGACAAAGCAGCAGACAGCAACAACTCATTGCTCTCGTTCGCGTAGGTTACTCTGCATCGAGTACACCAAGAGAGAAATTGGAGTCCCTTTGACAACTGCTAAGAGGTGGGCAAAATTATTTCTTGAGAACAATGAAATTTCGAGTCGTCCAACTTCTGGTCGGCTGCTCATCTCTACAAGGGAAAAGGACGCCATCTTAATCAGAGATGTTGAAAACCACCCTTTTCAAATTGCCTTTGAATTGAAGATGGCGTCCAACTTTCCCGGCTCCCCACTGTGAGGAGACATTTTAGAGAGCGTGGGTATAAGGTCTCATCGAACTGCGTTGTAAGAACATTTGAAAATGTATCATGTCGTGGACTGTGTAGCTTATGTTACTATCTGACAGGACTTTGACTGGAGAAATGTCATTTTCTTCAACAGGGTAGTTGTTTCCAGTAGCATTTATGGTCCTGCCTGTGTGTATTGTATGGATGGCAACCGATACAATGACCGCTTCATGGGACAATTTCACAGATCGGGTCGCGTGAGCATTGTGTATTGGGGTAGATGTCATACATAGGGCAGGGCCTCTAAAATGCATCCACGGTCGGTTTACACCATAAGTATATGAACACATTTTGAAAATGTAATGATACCTTCCACCCGAGAATGGTATCTAGATGGAACACTTTTTGTTCCAACAGGACAACCACTCAGTACACACCACCAATTGCTTTCAAAGATGGTTTATGAGGAGGCCTGATGTCGACCTGCTCGAATGGCCTCCAAATTCATCTCATATGAATCCAATTGAAAATGTGTGGGGTAAATTGAAAAGAATCCTATGCTCTAATTGGGCAGAACCATCCATACGAACAGCAGACTAAATGTGGGACACAGTACTAGATGCGTGGGAAGAGGTGGCCAAGGATGTAGACCTGTTCCATATCTTGTGGATTCCATGCCACGCAGAATGAGAGCAGTTGTTGATGCAGGTGGTTTGTGGACGAAATACTAGTCCATACCACAGGCCTTTTCTTTTATATACATGTTTTGCATATTTTTGTTTATTTATATTTGATGTGCTTCTGATTTTTGAGGAAGCAAATAAACAATTAATTTTGTATATAGGCCAGGTCGTGCCTAATAATAGCCCACGAATGATGGGCTATAATGTGTTTGCAAGACTTGCATAACCAAGTTCATTATCAAATTCCATTAACATTTGTCATTAAAAATAATAGAATAAAAAAATTAACCCTCCTGGAAAACGAACTTACAACCTCTGGATCCGAAATGAGAAAGCTTACTCCTGTGCTACACCATCTCATAGCACTTGCTGCAATGAAGACAGATCACTATCAAAGAATCAACCGGAACAAACACTACAGCATTGTCTTCGAATGCAATGAGTTTACTCGTGTGAACCTGACTTAAAAATTTACATTTAAACTACCAAGAGTCGGCCCATTCTTTTTGAATCCAATTGTACAGTCTTAGAAAAAGTTTTGTCACACAGATACTTTATACGTCCAGAAAGAGAGTAATGCACATGATCAGACATACAATGAAACAAAACTAATTTTATTAACTCTCTTCTGAACCAGGTCGCTCATCCTCTACTCATGCACACTGTCTCCCCTCTGGTAACGTTATAGCATTGTAACACATTGCATTTCGTACTATTAAAACTTCTGAACATATCAAAAAAATTTTATTTGACAAAACTTATTCGCAGACTTCATCTATTACCACTGTGAGTTAATGTAATAGGTTCCCTTTCACTCTGTATATATTACACAAAGTACCCCTCTCCCCCATTGGTATTGCTAGGGTCAAATCCTGTTCAATATGAAGAGTCCAGGAAAAGAACGGACTTTGTCCATTTTCCCTGGACTCTACATATCTTAGTGCCTTCAGTACCAGTATTAAGTCATACTTAGTTACAAATAGCATTTAGAGAACATGGAGGTTCATTGCCAACCTCTAATAAGCCCGCCATCGGTCCCTATCCTGAGCAACATTAATCCAATCCCTAGCATCATATCCTACCTTCCTCAAATCCATTTTAATATTATGCTTCCATCTACGTCTCGGCCTCCCCAAAGGTCTTTTTCCCTCACGTTTTCCAACTAACAGTCTATATGCATTTCTGGATTTGCCCACATGTGCTACATGCCCTGCGCATCTCAAATGTCTGGGTTTAATGTTCCCAATTATGTTAGGTGAAGAATACAATGCCTGCAGTTCTGAGATGTGTAACTTCCTCCATTCTTCTGTAACTTCATCCCTCTTAGCCCAAATATTTTCCTAAACACCTTATTCTCGAACACCCTTATCTCTGTTCCTCTCCCAGAGTGAGAGTCAAAGTTTCACAACCATACAGAACAACTAGTAATATAACTGTTTTATATATTCTAACTTTCAGTATTTTTGAAAGCAGACTAGATGACAAAAGCTTCTCAACCAAATAATATCAGGCATTTCCCATATTTATTTTGCATTTAATTTCCTTTTGAGTGTCAGCTATATTTGTTACTGTTGCTCCAAGATATTTGAAATTTTCCACCTTTTAATTATAAGGACAAATTTCCAACTTTCATATTTATATTTCGTATATGTTCTGGTTACGAAACATAATCATATACTTTCTTTTCTTTTTTTTTTTTTTTTTTTTACTTTCAAACCTATCACGTTACTTGCTTCAAGCAGAATTCCCGTGTTTTCCCTAATCCTTTGTGGATTTTCTTCTAACATATTTACGTCATCAGCATAAAAAGTAGCTGATGTAACCTGTTCAATTCCAAACCCTCTCTGTTTTCCTGGATGTTCCTAATGGCATATTCTAGAGCAAAGTTAAAAAGTGATAGTGATAGTGCATCTTCTTGCTTTAGCCTGCAGTGAATAGGAAAATTATCAGACAGAAACAGGCCTATATGGACTCACTCTGCTATATGCTTCAATGAGACACATTTTAATTAATGGAACTAGTTTAAGGTGTGTAAGGAAATAGATAAAAAAAATTGTGATAGTTTGCATTACTAAAATAAATTAAAATAAGTTTTTTAATAATGAAGAATGTTTTCTACAAAATTGTACTACATTTTAGCAGTAAGGCAAATCACTATTAAGTTAAAATTGTTAGGTAAATAAGTAAAAATAAGTCTATATGTGCGATGTTTTGAACTTATACTGTATTGTATGTGCCAAGCTATCGTGTCAATTCAAATATTCCTCACGAGCTGAGAAATTATGAAATACCCCTGAAGAGGTAAAAAATTGATGAATTTGGTCAATTTGTTTAAACATAATATCATAACAGCTCTTCTCATTAACACATTAATTAATGCTAGAATGCTAAAAACTTACAACGTTTCTTTAGAGAAAAATGAAGCTGAGACTATTCTGAATAAAAGGAAAATTTAAAAATTATTCCAACTTTACTCATTGAAGAGCAATAACAAAAGTAACAGAGTATCACATCAACGTTTTTTCAAGAGACAATACTGTCTTTTTTTAAATACATTTGAAGAGTCCACTGCAAGAATGATAGATGTCACTTTCTTGTCGAAAATGAACCAAGACTGTCAATGCTCAACTTATGAATTATTTCTGCTTGTCAACTGAAATAATCTGCATGATATTATCTATTTTTGTATCTCAACTGACTGAATTATTTATGCCTTTATATTGAATTGAATTTACTCGATATGTAATATATTTTTATAGCTCAATTGATGAATAATGTTTAGGTTTGTAAACTGAATTACAAGCTTGCTATGTACTGCATATTTTTTGTAGAGCAGCTCAGTTGGCAGACTTGCTTGCCTGCTGATCCAGAGCTGGGCTCAGGCTTGAGTTTGATTTCTGTTTGGGCTGATTACCTCACTGGGTTTTCCCGAAGTTTTCTCCAATCACAAGGCAAATGCCATGTAATCTATGGCGAATCCTCAGCCTCACTTCACCTCTACAAAAAGTTGTATAATTCTTGACTTGTTCCACATCTTGAAGCTTGTATGCTAATGTAAGATCTATGGAATACAATACATGAAACAAAATTAAATACTGAACGTTCTCTCTGTCTTGAGCTAAGATTACACGTTCATTGGCATATAAAAGGGAATGTATTATTGTGTTTCCTTGAATAAGTGATAGCAAGGAAGTATTACAAACATTCGAACATTGGAAGAGTAAATGAACATAGAAAAAAATACTGAGAAAAGATCAGTGAAAAATAGGGTAAATATAACAATGTAGTGTATAGAAAAAAAGTGTAATATAGATAATGAGTGAATATCAGTTAGAGATAAAAAAAAAGGTTGAAGACAAACAGAAAACTAGGTATATATCACTGGTTAAATTTCCAACTTCTTTACTATGTTAATCGTTAGGATTTACATTGAATCAGTGGTGATATTCGGCTGGTTCGCACTGGTTCGGACGAACCAGTTGTTAAATTATTTCTAGGTAATATTTGCAATAACTATGGACATATAACACATATGTTTAACATAGATACACATGAGAGAACTGGTTGTTAAATTTCTTGAATGTCACCACCGCATTGCTTGACTAGATTTGAAGTCTTGTGCTTCATTGTACAAAGCCTAGTGGAGATCCTGCTCTGTCTTCTGGTTTCCTGTTGTGGTGGGGTGTGTTCATGATTGTGTCGAAAAGGGGGTGTGTTTTGAAATTGAGTTGAGTGTTCAGGATGTGACACATCCACATCACATCTCGAACACTCAACTCAATTTCAAAAGACACACCCTTTTCAACACAATCATGAACACATTCCACCACAACAGGAAATCAGAAGATAGCGTGGGCTCTCCACCAGGCTTTGGACAATGAAGCATAAGACTTCGAAACTAGTCAAGCAGGGTAAATCCTAAAAATTAACACAGTAAAGAAGTTGGAAATTTAATCAGTGATATATGCCTAAGAGTTAAAAGTGTATATAGAAAAATGAAGAGGAAAATTAGGGATAATATTAAAGAAAGATTAGCAGTGACTGTAGTGGAGGAATAGTAGATTGTAGCCAGGAGTGTTTCTAAACAACAGTAATGTAGACAATGATTCCACAGCAGTCAGGAACAGGATAAAGGGAACATAAATAAGGGGAAATTTTTAAAGTATTTCACAAAGGATGGAGATTGAAAATAGTAGATTGGAAGATATATTATAAAGATGATAAGAGAAATAATTCAGGATTTGTTGAATGAATGTAATGAAGTGTAGTGGTGGACCATATAAAGAAATGTGAGGAAACCATTACATGAAATGATAATAAAAATTAATATGAAAATATGAATATGGTACAGTGTTTCCAAAATGGAATCCCATTCCTTGACATGCCACATCCCATTCCTGTAGTAGGCCTACTACTTGAAGATTGATCTTAAATAGCGTAGGTGATAAGCAGCAGACCTAAGACTCTTAACTTAAGACATTTGTTTGTATTGCACTATATTTAATGGTTGTGATATCTCTTCCCTCCATCTTTATACATTCTTTACATTTTCTCTAAAGTTTTTGTGTTAAACCAATAATCTGTTGTTCCTCTACTTCAAATTTTTTAGAGCTTCCCATAAGTAATTAAGTTTTTCTAAATCTAGAAATACCATATGTACTTCCTTGTCTTTTATCTCCATTTTTTGCATTAACTGTCTTACTGTAAAAATATGATCCATACATGATCTTCCAGAAGTAAATCCTGTTTGTTCTTCTCTCATTTTATCCTTGAAGTTATCTTCCAATCTTTGTTTTATTATTCTATTATTCCCACGAAGAGCCTAATCATCAGGGCTCGGATGTTGATAACATGTCATCTTCTATATAAAAGGTCGCAGAAAAATGCTAACATATACATAATTCCTCAACATGGATTTCTGGTTGCAAAATATAGGTTCTTTTTGGGTCGCTTTTTCTCATTTTTCGAAGTTTTTAGTTTTTAGGGTTTTTTTACGTTTTTGATGCATTATTGGTCATTTTCGCAACTTTTGCATACAGTTGCAACTGCTTTTTTATTTTACAGCTTCATTGCCTTCCTCATATACAGAGTGATTCGTAAGTCACTGTACAAACTTCGTGGGTGTAATGTAGAGATAAAAAGTAAGAGTAAAATGTTATCTTTTTTCTGAAATTGGTTTTCAGAGTTATGCAGCAGAGTAGGGGTCACAAGTCCAACACAAACAAAACAAAATTAATTCCTCCCAGAGTTCAACTAAATAAAGGAATCACAAATTCAACACAAATGTAAGTACATTTATCCAAAACATGTTCAAAATGACGTCCATGAAGGTGAAGGCAGTGACGTGATCATCGTCGTACTGCTCTTGGAATGTTGCAGATCCCGTTCAACTCATTCTGCACAGTTTCACATCCATTTTCAATTCGCTGTGGTAGTTCTAGTACATTCGGAATTTCAGTACTATAAACGAGCGCCACGAGACGGCTCCGAAGGTAGAAGTTCAGGGAGTTATGGTCTGGTGATCTGGCTGGCCAAGCAACTGGCCCTGCACGACCTAGTCACTTATCGGGATATGCAACATTGAGATACACCCTTGCCTCACGACTGAAATATGCAGGGGCAACATCGTAGATGAACCATAATGTGGGTCGTGTAGCAAGTGGGACATCTTCATGAAGCAGAGCACGCAACACATATTCCAAAAACTGTCAGTACACTCGGTAGAACACGCAGTCCGATTAACTGATTGTCCACCATACTGACCCATGTTTTTAATACTTTATATATCATCATTCTGAAATAAAGGAAGTGTAATTAGCACTACTATCACTGGGTATTTTCCCATTTCCAGTGTGACTAAATACATACATACAAACATGTTCTAGCTGTGAAGAGATGTATGAATACCATGGAATGTAAGTTCAGAAAAAGTGCTATATAATATTTCACTCTTGATTTTACCTCTACATTACATCCACGAAGTTTGTACAGTTGTCAAAAAAAAAAGTGGCCGCACTCGTGAACAGCGAATATTTTCAAAGTCCACTTCGGGTCGCGACGATGTTACACGATGCATGTGCTTGTACAAGCAGTTCCGGAACTATGAAAGTGTTCCATATCTGCGCCTCGTAGACCAGCAGTAGAGTGCTTGTTTAATGATTCAAAGGTTGTGGGTTCGGGCATTCTTCAAGTTTTCATTTTATTTTTTAATCATTCTTTAGCAATGTAAATGATATTCAAATTATCATTTATATCCAGTTATCGTTCTTTATGGATATCACGTTATTTATATTTTGTTATCGTTCTTTAGAGATAGGAATAAAATTCAAGTCATCATTTGTATTCTGTTATCGTTTTATAACGGTATGAATAATAATAATTATTATTGTATCTCCAATGGGGGTTAGCCCTATTTTACATATGTATGTTAGGGCTATAGTTTTATACACAAAAAGATAAGCATAAAGAGAAATGGAAAAGAAAATTAAATTAGCTTATGCGATGTAAACAAAACATAAACAATCCGTAAATTAGGCATTGCGATTGCAAAACAAATATCAGTTATCAATTTGAAACATACAAAAACATTAACAACACACATACGTAACACTTCTATTACACAAATATGTAGCTTTCCGTACCATACATCATAAATTAATATACAATAGTCACACAAACACAATCAAACTATAATTACGACATTGCGACGACATCAAGCATTCCATAACTGACTCACATACATAACAAATCAAGCATCCGTTGCAACACATACACTTCAACATAGTAACCACACTTTTAAAACTTACAAATTTGGCTCCAAGAAGAATAAATAGAACACTGTTACTAATTACTATTCTTCTACAATTTCTTAAATACATCTGTAATAAATCTGTGAAATTCCGATATGAATAATATTCACGTTTTTCATATTGTTATTGTTCTTTAGCGATATAAATAATATTCAAGTTATCATTTATATTCTGTTTCCTTCATTAGCATTATAAAATAATATTCAAGTTATTTATATTGTTATTGTTCTTTCGCAATATAAATAATCTGTATTTTATGTAAGTAATTATTATAACACAAATAACCATCTTTCTTTGTAAAATAGGTTATTTTATTTAGATAATTAAATACGTATTATATAATGTCTTATATTAATTAAACAAACCGATATTTATCATTTATATTCTGTTATCGATCTTTAGTGATACTGTATAAATAATATTCAAGTTATTTATATTGTAATCGTTCTTTAGCGATATAAATAACATAAATTTAATATTAGGTTTGGAAAAATCCAGTTGCATAATACTGGTATTAGTTTTTCTTTTTGTATTATTACATTATACTATCTTGAACCACAACAAAATGAAAAGGAGTAACGAGGAATTGAACCTGACACGTTGACATCTAAATTCCGACGTTCGTCTCCTGAGCTACGAGGGCAAAAGTATGGAAACATTTTCGGAAAAATTGGCCCAATCACACTCTAAGATTTTCTGATGATTCGTAGAAGCTAGTCCAGGATGCAGGGGGCAAAAGCTAATTGAGATTTCCCGGTCTCTGATCGGGTCAAACATCCTGATAGAATTAATATTTAACCCTTGCCGTGACTTTCGGTGAAGTCCGGAGGGCCCAATTAGTCAAATCCACTCTCCTCATCTCCACGCTTGGGCCCCCTGGAATTTAATAAAATGCGAAAGAGATAGTGGTGTGCGGAAAGCAACGGGATGTTACCGCATTTAGACCTATCCTTCCCAAGAAAAACTGCAAACATGAACAAAGGAAGCTTTTAATAGAAGATCTTCTGCGGACCTCTGAAAAAAGAACTAAGGAAGAGACTAGTGAAGTGCTTTGTGTGGAGTGTGGCATTGTATGGGGAAGGAACATGGACATTACGACGAAATGAAGAGAAACGAATTGAAGCATTTGAAATGTGGATGTGGAGAAGAACGGTGTGTGTGAAGTGGACAGACAGAATAAGAAATAAAATTGTGTTTGAAAAAGTGAGTGGAGAAAGAATGATGCTGAAACTGATTAGAAAGAGAAAAAGGAATTGGTTAGGTCTCTGGTTGAAAAGAATAATAGACAACATTAGGATATGTGGATCATATGCGGAGACTAAGAGGAAGGCAGAAAATAGGAAAGATTGGAGATTGCTGGGTTTGCAATGAAAGACCTGTCCATGGACAGAACACTTATGTATGTATGTTCAGAATGCCTGGAATATCGTGTCTAAGAACAGTCGCTATTTGCAAAGACTAGTCAATTCCATGCCCACTCGACTGCAAGATGATCGAGATAAGAGGAAAATAGACTAAATATTGAATTGTGGCTTTTTGTTTTGTTTTTTGAACGCTTAATTGTTTGAATGTTTTAAGGCCGACGCCAGTAAATTTGTTTTGTTTATGCCACGAAAGATATTTTTATTGAGAATAAAATCTTTTTTCTTTCCGTTTGCAGCCACAATATCATAATGATAAAGTCATGGCATAATATATTAATGAACCTGATGTTAATTACTAAAATAATCGTAAAAGAGAAAGGAGCCATTACCTATAGTTTTTATCTCTCTCAAAAACAGAACAAAAAAGAACATAAAAAGCACGAGGTTGTAGTCGAACGCAGGACCTCATGAATAAGAGGCCTGAACGTTACCAATACGCTATCGAATAACACACAGAATACTTCAATTATAACTGTAGATATTCAGGCAACGTGGTACAACAACGTGTAACATCGCCTGTCTCCGAATTGTAGCGAAGATACCCGAAGGGAACTTTGTTTCAGGAGAGCGGCCACGTTTTCTTTTGACAGCTGTACAGTGACTTATGAATCACCCTAATAGTAGGCTATGGTAAAATTTATTTTAACTTTTGTTATACAAATGCAACTATTTTTTTTTATTTCACAGTTTCATTGCTCTCCTCTTTTATTGTAAGCCATAGTGAAATTTATATTCCAAATAACAGCATTCCAAGAGCAGATAGTAAGCTTGGGAGCTTAAAACCCTACTTTAAATTTACAAGTACAATACACAATATAACAGACAATCTTCATAAAGCCACTTCCCACCACCTTTCTACAGTGATTTAACTGCCGCATTCCTATGTGGCACTACTGTATTGCTACTAAGTATCCGGAAGGAAGGAGGATAGGATTAGTTCTGATTCTGTGACAAGAGAACAGTCCCTCTGGTGCCTGCATGCAAATCAGTTTCTAAGTAGTTTTGTGAAGTACAGTCCATTTTAGTTGCAGTTCAATTATTGTGTTCTGAAAATTTCGACATTTAAGCCATCTAAACAGTATCATTTAAAACAAATGATTTCTGAATTTGGAGAAGTATTTACGACGGATGTTAATGTATTACTGTGTATTGTACGTGGAGTTAAAGTGGCAGCGGATAAGAGATTCACAACACAATAGCACATCAAATGCGATAAACATATACGTGGTCTCGAAAATGCTGTCAAAAGGAAATCATTACAATTGTTAACCCTAGATTACTATACTTCTGTTGGATGGACATTATTACTAAACATTCGTCTGAGAGACAACTCACTTTGTGTTGACAGAAATACTTAACCAATTAAAATGTTCATTTAAACAAGAGCATGCTATTTTAAGCCTTATGATTTATCATAATAACACGTTTGTCTCTCTTATAACCCCTCCTACCCTTCACAGTAGCCTTTTCTCTGAACAGAATGTTGCCCTTGAGGAATGACTACAGAAGAATTCGGTATTTAAACGTAAAACTGTGGCCTAAACACGCATATTATTTATGATTCTGTATTTTAGTAGTCCTTGGAGATTCAGATTTCTGGTTGATATTTATGATTTTGACTTTATCATCATTTGCTGATATTTACTAATAATGTAAAGAGTTTGCACTGTTATTACAGAACACTCATCTATCAGACGATGTCGCACTGATATCTCATTAAAAATTCAAACATTTTCAGCAATCATCATAGTAACATCTTTTTAATTTAGATTGATGAAGGTACTAAAACTGGTGTCTCATGTAATCAGAAATACCTTAAATTAGCAATGCTGCCCACGTGAGTAGTCTGTCAGGCGAATGATTAATAATCTAGGGTTAACGCAAACTGCAGCAACAAATCACAGTAAATCATCGAAATTTTACAAAGACTTGTGTGATGTTATGGTTTCAGTGAATATTCCTCTATGGAAACTAATTAACACAAAACTGATCGACTTTCTACAATGCTATAATGGCCAATCAATTCCTAGTGAAACGACACTAAGAAGAAACTATATTCCACAGTGCTATGAGGACACTATGAGAAGAATTAGGCAAAAGATCGAGGACAAGAAGATGTTTGTCTCTATTGATAAAACCAGTGACATCGATGGTCACTATGTAGCTAAAGTCACTGTTGGGACACTGGAAGTCAACAACTCAGGTCAAATATTTCTAGTAACCACTGAAGTTTTGAAAGCAGTTAATCATTCAATGATTTGTCGATTGTTCGATCATTCCATGCATCTGCTATAGCCAGAGGGAGTTTGATATGATGACGTTCTACTATTTGTGACCAACACAGCACTTTCCATGGTGAAAGCGATAAAATCAATCCAGGTTTCTATTTGAAGATGGTGCACCTGACATATCTAGCACACGCTATGCACAGGGTAGCAGAAGAAGTGCATGCTCAGTTTTCCAAAGTCGACGAACTTGTGTCTCAATCAAAAAAATCTTCATTAAAGCACCATTAAGATGACAAGTCTTCAGATCCTTAACTCCAGATGTTCCCCTGCCACCGGAACCCATCATTATACATTGAGGCACCTGGATCAATGCTAGTGTCTATTACTGCAACAATTTCCAAACTGTGAAATCTGTGGTTGCCAATCTGGAAAGCAGAGTTGCTAAAGCCATCCAACGAGCTCACGAACTATTTTCCGAGAGTGGGATGGAGGAGAAGCTTGCATACTTGAAATCAAATTTCGGCTTCCACCCTCCACCACTGCGAAACTTGAAGAGAGTGGTGTAAAACTTGTTACCTCCACTGGACTTGTTAAGAAACTGTAGTTGCATTAGGCGACATGCGGGGTGAAATTATTGAAAAACAAAAATAAAAAGTGTGCTAGATAAAAATCCAGGATACTGCTCTATGTGCTCAATTTGTAATGTACTAACAGGAGAAAATTTCAATACATCAGGTTATGCAGAAGAATTATCATCTAGTGACAGCTTATTTTAAGTATGTTCCCATTGTAAGTGCAGATGATGAAAGGAGCTTTTCAAAATATAAGAATGTTCTTGCCGATAATCCACGTTCCTTTACTTTTGAAAATCTGCGCAACTTACTGCGATGTAGAATGAGACACCAAAGTACTGAAAAACAATGACATTTTAAACAAATCTGACTTTCATGGATGCCATCATTGATAATTCCCATTTCCTGTCATATATTGTTGATGTAGACAAAAGGTTTCATTCTCCAGGTATATTGTCTCTCCAAAGTATATTACCTCCTCTCCACCATTTTTCAATAATGACATTGCAATTCCTTCAGGTCCACTTTTTAAACTAATTTCTAAAATCATTTGTTTGTATTCCAGTTAAATCCTCTCTACCTACAGTACTGGATCTTACCTTCTGAATTATTTTCTACGCTTGTGTAGATCTTACATACCTGACAATATGGTGTATTTCTTTGCACACTGCTCTCCATGATTCTTCCTTAGCTTTCTTGAATAATTCCCTTACTATTTTCTTCCATAGATTACATTTTTCTCTATCTTCTACATTATTTGTACTTTGCCTGCCGAGTTAGCTCTGTGGAAGCATGTCTTTCTCCAGACTAGCTGATCTGAGTTTCATTGTCGGCAGGGTGAGAAATTTTCATGTAAAATCTCTACCTCAGGAAGACTAGGAAAGGTGGTAGTGCATAACTTCTAATCACTAAATTGTGCATCAATATGCCTAGGTTAAATCCCAAATCTCTCCGTAGTCCATATAAAGAGATGGCATATGTCACTGTTGATGATTCGTCTGTCAGATGGAGACATTAAGCCTGCTTGGTGCTATTCAACAGGAGTAGGCTACGTGCCAGTACTGGGTTTCCCCTTCCCCTTCCTCACTTTCATCATCACCCTCACTCATTCTCTACACTACACTTACACATACACTCACTCTATACACGACATAACTTTTCACAGATACACACCATGTACCTACAGCGTGGCCAACCAAAGTGGTGTACAAAGTGAAAATGGGTCACAGTTTTGCCATCTATGCGCAATATATGGAACCCGATTCACGCAAGTGAAGTGGGTAGGCATTGGAGAGAGAGAGTCTCTCTCTCTCTCCCCCTCCCCCTCTCCCCTCCCTTACTTTCTCTCTCATCTATAAATAAGATGTATGATTTTGTTAAAGAAAAAGTATGAATTATACTGTTAAAAAAAGGGTTCAAGTACAGAAAATACACAATAATTGTTTTAAATTTAAGTAAGCTGTTGCTGCCTCTGCTACTACCAATGCTACCATCACCACTGTCACCACCACTACTATGATGGCTTCTCAGTTCAAAGCCAGGCTTTCACCTCCTAAATTTTATTCCTTCATCTGTCCCTGTCCTGTGCTAATCTTGCAAGTTTCTGCAGACATCTTTAGAGCAGCCTGTTCCAAGTCTGCTCAAGAGAGTACGAGCACTCACGTGTATTCACCAATTACAGCTCAGAGCACATGTGGTGAGGACGGAGTACTGATGGTGGGAGCTAGATAATTGCCCACTCGCCTGCCCGGCTTCCTGCTGTCCATTCCTTGGTTTGTGTCATTCTGAGTATCAGTGATTGATAAGTGATCAGTATGACTGATAGAGCTAGCCCACTGACTGGTATGTGGGAGGTGAAGTTTTTATTTAATGAAAGAGATAGCCTACCTCAGTGATTTGTACCCTAGAAGGTATTTAATTCGACTAGTAAGTTCAATATACAGTATCACTACAAATGCCTCCACGCAACACAGTGTGACCAGATAGAAAGTGAAGCATGAATATTGCTCATTGCCAGGCTCAAGGACGACATTCGGAAAGTTTTTAGAAAATTTTTACTCTAGATATGTCAAACAAGTCACATGTCGTCAGGAAAACTCTATGCATTATACTGATTTTGTTCTAGGTTAATGCTGTCTAACAAGGAATGTGCGTGACCTCGAATGTTCAGAACTGCATGTAAATGTGCTTAGAATATGAATCGCTCATCCCAAAAACAGTAATATGAGTCATTCCCATGCAAAACTCAGCTGTTTTCTGCTAGTGCCATTTGACAGTGGCATGTCGTACCTGCATTAACAAGTTCTTACTCTAGTTGTGTGAATAGTATAGCTGCAGTAGGAGGCCGTCTTTTGGAGTCTTCGATTGTGGGTTAGAGTGTATGTAAACAGTGTACATCGGTATCATGAGGCGAATTAAACCATGAATGTTGTCAAAATGTTAGAGGCAAAGTTACGACGTGCTGAATGTGGAAACGTAATCGGAGTCGAGGATATGGAGTTCACGAATATGTTATATAGCATAATAATGCACAAATGCAATGGGAATGACACAAATGCATGAAGATACGCTGATTTTGAAGGACAGGAAGAGCCGTACCTAAATTGGCTCTTCCAGCAGTACATGACTTTCATCTCCAGAGCAACAGGAACTTTCAAGTCAAAGTGAGTATGAACCATCTTCGTCCAAAATGTCGAGGCCCAGAGTATTACAAGATATTGATGACAACATACTGGAGAACATTTATGAAGACTATTACAATTGTGGCTTCAACTCCTATAGCAAACTTATGAGGTGCTATAAGTGCATTTGAAGTAAATCAAATTGCAAGTTAATATTAGATTATGTGACTAGCAAAAGGCGAAGTCGAGCTCACTTCAAGGAAAACAAGATTTTACAATTAAAATGTTTAAAAGAGTAAGTAATGTCACAATTTGATAGGTCAAGAGCGTATGGATCTGCAGTTCATTATTGGTATCTGCAAATGTGGGCACTTGAAGCATCTGAATTGGTTGGCCTGGATAATTTCACAGCTTCGATTACTTTCATCAACAAACTTAAGGCTGAATATGGCATCTGTTCGAGGCATATTACTATGTTCATCACACGTAAGGACATACAAGAAGATCATAGTATTCGTCAGAAGGCACAAGGGTTTGTGGAGGAAGTGAACAAATATGTAACAGACGGGAGTGTGGACAAAGAAAATGTTTGGAACCATGATCAAAGTCAATTTCATTATGAAATGTCTTCATTGTCAACATTATCTCACAGAGGAGAGAAAACTACAGCTGGTGTTTTGCAGTCTGTGCATAGCTCTACACACAGCTATACAATTGATGTGGCCTTATCAATGAGTGGCAGATTAGCTAATAAGGTCTATATCGGTTTTCAAGAGACACAAGGCACATTGGCCCAAATGTTTCAAAGAAACTTGAAGCAACATGTCCACGAAACATTCATGTGGAGGCAAGCAAAATTGAAAAAATGACAAAAGAGCATACGAAAAGTTTTCTAACTACAGTCCTTGTGAAACATGTACATGACGATGAGAAGAGCCTATTGCTGTGTGATTCCTGGTCAGGCCATAAAGATCATACTCTGTTAGATGAAAGTTTCCTGAACAAGGATGTTACGCTCAAGATATTGCCACAAAAGAGACCAAAATATTGCCAAGCTCTTGAAGTGTACTTCTTTAGGCAATATACGCTATACATGAGAAGGATCGTTGATTTTGTAAGACTACAATGTGATAAACCAAAGTAAAGTTACATGATTATCATTTCATCATCAGACTTCATTCTGTGTTATACAATCAACATTCTGCACCGAAGTACAAGCCTATGTTACAATATGCTTGGCAAAAGGAAGGTTATGACATTGACATACCAATATCATCGTGTGAAAATGTAATTAGTGTGGAATTTGATATTCGACTGCTTGAATGCAGAAATGATGTTGAATGTGAGAAAGCGGCTTTAGTCAGATGTGCATATTGTTCTGTTCCACTTTGCTTTAACCACTTCATTGAAATCTAAAACCTGCTCTTTGAAGAGTGAATAGCTGTGCAACACTATCAGATCAGTAGAAAAAGTTTGTTGTTCAGATAGTGTAATTATTTTAAGCAGAGGGAAAAATAGCACTATAGGCATGACATTGAAATATGTGTGCTTTTGTTCCTATTATATCAATATTTTGTTTCTTCTATTTGTTTCTCGTGGTAAGACTTGCAGTTTTGCATGAGAATGACTCATACCACTGTTTTCAGGATGAGCGATTTATATTTTAAGCACATTTTCGTGCGGTTCGATGTCACGCACATCCCTTGTAAGAAAATGCAAGTGAAGCTGCAATTCGAGCAAGCTATAAAGTCGCTCACATCATTGCTATGACTGGCAACCATTCTCTGTAGGACCTGTAATAAAATCGCACATACTCGAGGTTGTGTAATATTTATGTTCAGTGGAGCTGACAAAATTGAAAAGCGTTTCTCTCTCCAGTGTCTCGTCGATTCCGCAACATGGGAGCGGATTGGAACTACAAACCAAAAATAATTGTCAGAGCTTTGTAGCATTTTTAGTTGCACTTGAAAGTACGGATATATCTGACTTTCCTCAGTTTGTTTTATTTGTGCGAGGTGTCAGCATGGAATCGACGGTTATGATGGAGCTCCTAGATATCATACAACGATGGGCATGGACATTTTTGAGGCGATATGTGAATCAGTAGACAACATGAATTTTCCATGGGAGAAGCTCCATTCTGTGGCCACGGACAGCACACCGCAAATGGTAGAGCATCATCAAGGATTAGTTTCGAGTTTGCAAAATAAACTTAAGTGTGAATTCGAGAGGGACCTACTGAGTATCCACCATTTCATTCATCAAGAGGCACTCTGTGCTCAAACAATGGACCTCAGCCACATCATGAAAGTTGTAGTGACATCAGTGCTGGATTTAGGTATAGTGCCATCCCTAGGCAGTGCTAAAATTTGCTGCCCCCAAACAATTCATAAGCAGCTATTGTACAGGTCATATTTAGTTTAAATTTAATTTTAAATGAAATGTCACAAATTCAGCAAACAAATTACTGGAATCAAAATGTAGGCCTATGTATCTTACTTGTAAAGTTTAAAGATTTCTTTCACACTTTCTTCACAGAGAAAGCATTGATGATGTATCAAAGTCCATCTGACGAAGCACATCTACCTCTCCTGCCAAACTTTACAATTCATTAGCTACATACCTTGAATGCAAAAGGGGTATGTTTGATCTTTACGAGGAAAAAGCTATTAACATGTGTGGTGAAAATACTTACAGCTACGATATCAGAAAATGAAGACGTAAGTTACAGACGACTGACGGTTTCTAATTCAATCTCAAGAGATTGAAATCTTTTATTTACACTGTTAAAACTTTCTAAAGTTTCATTTCACAATAATGCAGTAAAACAGGTCTCCAAATTTTGGAGCAAATCATGAAGTCCTTAAGCTTCAGAACGAGTAAATGGTTTCCCTTTGTTGCCTTCAGATATTACAATTAAAGCTGATTGGATCTCTAACGATGAAGAACACAAACTACTACAAGCATCATGCTTGGCCCTCCATCTTATTTGGGAAAGGTTTTTCAAAACACTAGAATTTCGTTTCAGATGAGATAATAAGAGTTTCCACATCTTTGTGGGCACTGAGAAAAAGTTACATAGCTCCTGAATAACACCAAAGAAGTTTAATGCGCACATACAATATTCCACAGCAGAAGAACCAACAAGTTTGAGAGAATGAGCTGAGCATGGAACATACACAGCGAGGGGATTTAACTCTTAATTTGCTTTTGAAGACCTAAGTACATGTCTGACATTTATTACTAGTGTTATTATAGGACTGAGCACGGAAATTTTTAATATCATGACCAAGCTCAGTCAGAGTTTTTATCACGGTTGTTACTAGCTTTTCAGCCTTATGATCACAGTTACGCAGAAATCATTGTAAAATGAAAATGAAAATAAAAGAAAGAGAGAAAGAGAAAATGCCGCCCTCCCCTGGAAATTGCTGTCCTAGGCGGTTGCCTAGGCCTAAATTCAGCACTGGGTGACATCTGGCAATTTTATTTGGTATCGTGGTGCCAATCATCGCCATTTCAAATGCTTCTTAAATTATCTAAATGCAGCATACAGTGACACACCTTATCGTAGCATGGTTTGGTGACCTAGTTGAGGGGAAAGTTCTGGAGTGTTTTTTGCCATTCGCAATGAAATTGCTGTTTTCATGAATATGAAAATGGACGAACAACAATATCTGATGGATCGGAAATGGATATCTGACTTCACATTTCTCGCGGATATAATAATGCATCTGAAATTTTTGAATATATCACTCCAGGGTAAAGATCAACTAGTTGTTGACATATACGACAAATTCAGAGTATTGACAGACAAGCTCTGTTTGTTTGAGAGGCAACTGAGAAATGGAAATTTAACGTTTTTCGATCATCTGGCTTCTTTACACTCATATTCTAGGGCATCATTTGAGGATTACATGTGTAAGATAACCAAGCTTCATCTATTTTCTGAAGCACGATTTCATGAACTCAGTAGATATGAAAAAGAGTTTAAATTATTCTGTATGTCTTTTTCAGTTTCACAAGATGATGTTCTGCCATCACTGCAACTCGAAATAATAGATTTACAAAATTCTATGCTATTGAATGGCAGATATTATGGCACTCTCAATTTGTCATGATGGTATCATCCCATACATTAAGAAACATTTCTTCAAATGGCCACACCTGTGGAGTAACGGTCAGCGCGTCTGGCCGTGAAACCAGGTGGCCCAGATTCGATTCCCGGTCGGGGCAAGTTACCTGGTTGAGGTTTTTTCCGGGGTTTTCCCTCAACCCAATATGAGCAAATGCAGGGTAACTTTCGGTGCTGGACCCCAGACTCATTTCACCAGCATTATCACCTTCATCTCATTCAGACACTAAATAACCTAAGCTGTTGATAAAGCGTCATAAAATAACCTACTAAAATAAATTTCTTCGATTGCACAGGAATGCAGCAGAAATCATGTCGAAGTTTGGTTCAACATAGTCTTATGAGCAGTTTTTCTGCCATGAAATGAACAAAAAGCAAAGACCGATCAATGCTTCAAGACCCAACACTGAAGAGTATCCTGCGTATCACAGCCGTAAGTGCCTCGACTCCGGATATGTCCTCACTTGCGCAAAAAAAGGTGCCAACAGTCAAGATGTCAACAAACAAGACACCTGCAGAGGTAGAACTGCAGTGCCGAGTGCTCTCAGCTAGTCGAAGCTGCTCGCAATACAAAGGGAGTACATGGCTGCTCACTGTGGAATGCCTGAGCTGGAACAGCCTGCTTTAGATGAACAATAATATATTGCAAGAGCTATATTTTTCATCACTGTCTCAGAATTGCCCACGACCACAGTTTTTCACTTGACCTGCAAAAAACCTGTATGTATGTGCAGAAATTTCCAAAATATTTAATTAAGTCTGACATTATTTCCATAAGACAGTATTTGAGCATTTCACAACCTCTGACTGAATAACAATTTTAATCTCGTTGCTAACAATTTTAGGACACCTGGCATCAGAAAGACAATCTGTTGGCTGCTCCTGAACAGAACCAGTGGATGGAGATTATTCCAATTCTTCCTCTTGCATGGATTTCCTCTTTTGGTTGATTCAGAAATGCTTGGTACACTGTTGCAGGGAAGATTTTGTGTCGATACAGAATTGGGTTTCAGCCTAAGAACAGTTTATTCAAACAAAGTAAATATTTATACTAATCACATTGCTTTTTGAATAAGCACATATACTAGCACTACGAAAAGTAAAACTGGTACATTAGCACAAAATATTAATTACAACAATTAGATAATCTGTTTTTAAATACCATAAGTTTCATACTAGCTTTGTAACACCTTAAAATATATATATAATACTCTATTTAAAGTTGTAAAATACGTTAAAAAGTTTCATAAACGAGCACAATGTGGCTTCATAACTTGCTCTTAACTGTACAGCTGAGGATTCTTGAAATCTGTGGATGTGAAGGGACGTTAACATATTCTGTATGTTTTATTGAAGTACGCAGGTCCTTCTTTCTTGTAAACGTCATCTACATGTCTCCTACATTTTATAACCCATTGATCACATCTAAAACGAACAGAAAACAATATGAAAAATCTAGCCTGTAAGTGCAACTTGCAGGCCTTGGTCTACTTACATTATTTAACATATGCACTTATCTTTAAATGAAATGAGTCAAAGTCAGGATAGGAGAAGAAATGTCAGAAGGATGTGAAATAGAGAGAGGAGTACGACAAGGATGCCCTTTATCACCTACTCTGTTCAACATTTACTTGAAGGATTTAGTGAAGAACTGTTTTCAGAACATAGGAGTGATAGTGGGAGGCAGAAGAATAAAGTGTGTAAGATTTGCTGATGATATGGCATTGTTAGCAGAAGAGGATATGATACTAAGGGATATGCTACTGGACCTAAATGACAGCTGTGAGCAATATGGAATGGAGATAAAGACCATGGTCATAGGAAGAAATGTAATGAAGATAAACTTGCGAATTCTAAATGAGGCAGTAGAGCAAATGGACAGCTTCAAATACTTGGGTGTACTATAAGCAGTAAAACGAGCTGCTGCTAGGAAGTTAAAAGGAAGACAGCAATGGCAAAGGAAGCTTTTAATAGAAAAAGGAGCATCTTCTGTGGACCTCTGGAGACAGAACTAAGGAAGAGACTAGTGAGTGCTTTGTGTGGAGTGTAGCATTGTATGGGGCAGAAACATGGACATTACGACGAAGTGAAGAGAAGCAAATAGAAGCATTTGAAATGTGGATATGGAGAAGGATAGAGCATGTGAAATGGACAGAGTAAGAAATGAAGCTGTGTTGGGAAGAGTGCATGAAGAAAGGACGATATTGAAACTGATCATAAAGAGCAGTGGTCGGCAGGTTGTGCATTTGTGACGTCGGAGCAAGATCACACTAGATGAGCACCTGAAGAAGAGCACAGCAATCGCGCAGCGGCAAGCTATTACAGTTGTTTAATAATAAGTGGTTCAGGGGAAATGGCTAAGTTCTAATTTTATTGATACGTTGCATTGTAGCTAACAGGTTGACCCGTATATAATGTTATTACTTTCAGGGGCTTATTCTTTGAAATATTTCAAATAAACAAGTTAAATACAATTTTGCTCGTTTTTACTTCCTTATCGAGATAGAAATTATTCCATATGAAATATTTCACAGGATTTTAAAGGACAAAACTAAAATTATTTCAATCATTTGTTATCATGATACACTGCTCTCTTAAACAGACTGAGCATATTGGGAATTAAATCAATGGCTTTCCCAAAATACGCTAAAAAATGTTACATATAAACACCATTTTTGTCTCGAAAAGGAAACAAAAACGAGCAAAATTGTATAAAATAATCATATGCACCAAATAAGATGTAGGCCTATAGGTCGTCATTGTAGAGTTCAGTATTGAAGCTATTCTTCGCCCTCAGAGCTCTGGATGCCGATGTTCTTAAAAGAGAGCACGACTGCTCTGAGGGATGACGTCACAGAGCACTGATTCTGCCGATCACTGGCTTAAAGTATTTATTTCTATATTTGTATCTTTATAGCAGTTTCGGAACCTCAATTATATATGCAAACGCTTGTGCAGCTGGCTGTATTATGAATTTCATGTTATTGCAAGTATATTAAATTGATTACAAACCAAAATAATTTGTTACATTGATTTATCACAGTTGTACAGTTTTGTTTACGTACAAACATATTGTAATTGTGCAGTTCCCATACTATCTTAGAAGAATGAATCGCGTTCTGTCAGTGCATGGGAGCCGTACTGCCACTGTTCAGTTGAATCTTCTCTCCACGCTGTGCTCAGTATGCAGAGATTGCAGAGCAAAGAGCAAGGCAGCTCCGTCGTATGATGTCACAGAGCACGGAACATGCTGGCCTCTGATTAAGAGGAAAAGAAATTGGCTGGGTCACTGTGTGAGAAGAAACTGCCTACTTAAGGATACACTGGAAGGAATAGTGAATGGGAGAAGAGTTCGGGGCAGAAGAAGATATCAGATGATAGACGACATTAAGATATATGGATCATATCCGGAGACAAAGAGGAAGGCAGAAAATAGGAAAGACTGTAGAATGCCTGGTTTGCAGTGAAAGACCTGCCTTTGGGCAGAACACTATGAATGAAAGCACTTTTATATATTTATTTAAGAAGGTAAGAATACTTCGTGCATAACTAAATCTTAAATCTTAATGTGATATGTATACTATTATGTTATAATAATGTTTTGATACCAGAAAAGCGGAAAAAAGATTTTGATAGCTTCACGTGTTCAAAGTTATTACAGCCAAAAACAATAACACAGAACTTACCAGACATGGTTGAATATTTGTCTGTTTGATAACATCTAATATTCTGTGTCCACAAAAGAATTAAATTTTCAAGAAAAGCACGCTATTAACGTAGATAATAAAGAATTTCAAGAACAAAATCAGCTATCACTCCACCGTCATTATACGAGGACAGGCATGTCCATGTGTATCTTCTTCGTTTATGTTGTTGGAATAATGTATTTCCAACAATCATTGCATTTCTTTTACAGAAATTCACAAAAGATTCTTTCCTGTCATTTCTTTTTTCCAATCCATATTTTCCAACTGTTCTTCTATCTTGTCCTACAACTCCACTCCAGTCGCCGATTAGGATTACGCATGCTCCCTTCTTCTCCTTCTCACTCTTCTATCTTGTTTCTTCCCCAGTAGTTTCATCATTATCATCCAGTCATCTACATAACACACTGATATCACTTTATCTTTCACATGTGGTCCCAGTAATACACTAACACCATTACTTCCTTTGCACTAACAATTTCCATAAAACAACCTAAATTCATCATTCACCAACTCACCACTATTTTCCCACCTCACTTCTGATGTACCCATCAAATCCACTCTGAAACAGTTAAGCCATATTTGCAATTTTCTTGAGAAAGTTAAATGAGGTAGCTTCCCGTTGCTTTCCACACACCAATCTCCACCATGGAGTTGAAGAGAGTGGATTTGACCAATTAAGCCCTCCGAACTTCGCCGAAATTCACAACGGTTAAATATCAGTTCTATCAGGGTTTTTGACAGGATCAGAAACTGAGAAATCCCAATTAACCCTTGCCCCCAAAAACAGTTATTACATCCTACCATTTTAAATGTACGGTATATATTTTTTTCAGGTAGACATATACATAGATAGAACTATGATTCTCTATTCCAAAATTCAGTTTTGAAAATTCTGTCTTATGGAAGTTAAAATTTCATTACATTTTTCTGATGAACTATATGTCTATGGTATGAATTAGATTTGATCAACTTATTATTTGTTTATTCAAAAGAATGTTCACATAAAAGTGAGTACAACTCTACCTACAATAACAGGCTGGAGATAATTTTCATCCACTTCAAATTCCAATGGGATCGTCTCCATTATTTCAGATGTATCCTTATTGGGTCTTGGGGAATTTGGTCCACCAACAGTCTGATGAATTGCTTGGTAGTTCACTGAAACAGACTTTTTTGTGTCCAAATTCATGCACCACCATTGCTGTTTGAGCTCAGTAAGAACCCTGCCTCGTACATTTAACTCTGTGAATCTTTTCAAAACACATAATAATTAGTTTAGAAAGTTTGGTTAAACGAGCGTTGAGCGACTTCTTTTCCTACTGCGGATATATGCATCTTCAACTGTCTTACATGTCCTACCAACATAACTTACGAGACATTACGAATGTTTCACACTAGTTTGCAATGTTCCAGTGGGATAGAAATTCGGCCATTTTCATACCTCAGGGAAGTGTATAAGGGTGAGAAAATGGAGTGTTATGACAGGTTAGGTCAGTTTAGACTTTTATTATGTCTTACGTACTTATCTGGGACAGGTTAGGTTACGGTAGTTTAGGGTTTTGTTATGCCTTGTATAGGCAAATCTGTGACAGGTTAGGTTAATTTAGGATTTTAGTGATAGGTTAGGTTAGGTTAATTTAGGCTTTTATTATGCTTTGCATATACGAAACTGTGACAGGTTAGGTTAGCATAGTTTAGGCTTTTGTTATGCCTTGTATAGGCGAATCTGTGACAAGTTAGGTTAGGTTAGTTTAGGATTTTAGTGACAGGTTAGGTTAGTTAGTTTAGGCTTTTATTATGCTTTGCATATACGAAACTGTGACAGGTTAGATTAGAATAGTTTAGGCTTTTGTTATGTCTTGTATAGAATCTGTGACAAGTTAGGTTAGGTTAGTTTAGGATTTTAGTGACAGGTTAGGTTAGGATAGTTTAGGCTTTTATTATTGTCAAGATGAAGGTGAAAGCGATTGATTCTAGTGCTCTTGAACAGGTGGTGATTTTTTGTTTTCTATGTTGGCAGTTCAAGTCAGTCGGTGTCTATTCCAAATTTGGCAGAAGCCACTAAACACTCGTTTCACCAAAAGTTCTTGCAATAATACTAAATAAAAAATCATAAATTTATAGTTCAAAATAATTTCATGCTTAGGTAGGCCTACCTACCTGTTGCGAACCTTTTTCTAAGGTCTAGACTTGATCTTACCGATGCTGGTATCAGTCACCTTGCATTCTATAATATTCAAATCATCATTGATAATTTATTTCAGGACAGCCTGGTACATATTATTCGTTTTTAGAATAAGTAGGCTTAGACCATACCCTTCAACATTTGCAGGTAATGTGGACTTCTCATATAAATATTTGCTATGCACAGTGTTCCTACGCAGTCCGGCCCCAGGCAGTCATGTTCCATCAGCTTATATGAAAGTAGTGCGGAGTGCCACCTGAGGATGCTAAGCAGTGGAGAGCGAAGTGGGACAAGTCTGCATAGAGAAGTGTGAAAGAACCTGTCCGTACACCGGGATATGGACCCATTTCAGTATATGATCACTCGCCACCTGTCAACAGATATTGTTAGTTAGAGGCTAGAGTGAGACCGATCTGCATACAAACTCTCTGTATTAGGCCTAAACTAAATAAACCAATTTCATAATCCAAATACACCAAATACTGGTTTAGTTAAAATAATTATTCTCCAGAAAAATTACAGTGAAGAAGACAAAATTGTTTTTTGCTTCACTGGCTTTTGTGAGATGCAGGCCTATACACGTGGTTTTAGTTGGCAGCCACAATAAGTCTACTTTGAACATAAAAATTATGATACCTATATATTCTAATGCATTATGTAGCCCCTCCCTTCTTCCCTAGCCTACCTGTGACAAATACAACACTTGGGAGGTCCAGAACGCAATACTAGGAAAACTGACCATTTCCCTAGTAATTCGTCCAGGAGTCATCACATAATATGTCGTGTCAGAGATGGGCGTAATGTGCCCGTTTAAGGCCTCCCCACACCGACGCGAAATATTCGCAGCGGTGGCAAAAGTTTCGCTTCACAAAGTTTTTTTTTTTTTTTTGGTTATTTTACGACGCTTTATCAACATCTTAGGTTATTTAGCGTCTGAATGAGATGAAGGTGATAATGCCGGTGAAATGAGTCCGGGGTCCAACACCGAAAGTTACCCAGCATTTGCTCATACTGGGTTGAGGGAAAACCCCGGAAAAAACCTCAACCAGGTAACTTGTCCCGACCGGGAATCGAACCCGGGCCACCTGGTTTCGCGGCTAGACGCGCTAACTGCTTCACAAAGTTGCCACTGTCTCAGGGTACAATGCGGTATATGAGTGTGCGAAAGTATCACAGGACGTCTGTGAATCTGCAGTGTTGAAATTTAGATTCGCCGCCTGCACGGTTTTTTCCGCTGCCACCGCGAATTTTATGATAGTGTTCTGTGAGAAATTGTAAGGAAACATCCAGTTTTATACGATTTATTCTAGAGGATTACAACTAAGTAAGGAAAAATGGCAATATGAGATGCAATCCAATTGAAATTAAATGAAAGTGGTAAGTTATTCACATCTTTAACATATCTTAAGAGAAAAATTCTAGCCTACATATGGCATGTCTATAAGGAATAATTTCATATTCGCATCTTTGTTGTCTTTTATCAGTCCTTCAGAATATCATAGCATTGCTTAGTACAGAAATGTATTCCTAGAGAACCCACCTATATGAACTTTGTGTCATTTAACATCTTACTAAGGTTTCATAGTTCAAAGTTAATAATTTTCTTAGTTTAGGAAAGGTTTCATTCTTGAAAGCAAATATATAAGCCTACATTAATAGGAACTTTTTTGTCAAAACTAATCTCATTCATATTTTATTCCTATGAAATACTCTAGGAACTTCTGCATTAGTTAGTAAAGCAGAGTTTGTTTCAATGAACATAAATAGACCTATTAATTGTTTTCATTAACCCTTATGTATTCGAGCACTACTCGCGTTTGGTGTCACTACAACTCAATCAATAATCAATGTTTTGGATTTAATATTTTTATTTTATTATGCAATATTTGCCTACATAATGTTTAAATAACCGAATTGAATTAATTTTTAAATATTAAATATAATATTATAGGATTGTTGTTTAGTCAATTGTCTGAAAACAGGTCTGAACCTCACAAGTGATACCAAGAAGGCACCACTTATGAGGTAACTATGCCAGGAGATAATGAGGTAGGGTTGCCAGTTCCTTTCTCCCTCCATTGCATACATCGCCGAAAAAATTAGCAAAAATCTACACCTAGATACTGCTTCATCAAGTCGTCTTTGTTGCCCATGCACACTTAGAGACTGCACTTACACATAAACAGGATCATTATATTAATTATACGCGAATATCACTACTTGTGGGACAAACCCCTCTCAGATTTCAGACTTGGCATCATCTCTTGTCTTCCTTCTCTTGAAGGACGCATTATAACAGAATCAAAGAAAAGTTAGAAAAGACGAGACGAAGTAGAGTCTTTTATGTTTTCGAGATTTTTTTACGCACTTAACACATGCGTATTGTATACTATTTTTGCACGATCATGTATTTAGAACTGCAAATACTATATGAATTTTATGATGCTTTCTGCATTGAGAACGCATTTTAGTGAATGTAACCATTATACATCCAAGGTAGTATTAGTTTGCTAAAAAGTTTAATAAAAGTCAGTATGGTTTTCTTTTTGTATCTAATGATGAATAAAAAAACATTAAAAGTATGTTATTGAGAGGGGTTAGAAGTATTATATTACATTGTAATAGAAACGCGAACAATTAAAGTAAAATAATTGTTTCCAAATGTGAATGTATTGATTTCACGGCACTAAAATTATTTATATCATGTTAGGAGTTCGTTGAACATAATCTCATCAATTCCTAGAAAATTGATAAATGACCGAGAATCTGCCAATGCCATCTCTCTTAGTAGGAATAAAAATATATATTACCAATAAAGGATCTTTTATTTTCATTTCACTATTTTAAATTATTTATACATGCTGGGATCAAAGACGTTTTATAGTTTAACCGCTGGGATGGTAATTCAGTTATGAGGGATTCTTTGAATATTCGTTTCTTTTTTTATTTTAGTAGGTTATTTTAAGATGCTTTATCAACATCTCAGGTTATTTAGCATCTGAATGAGGTGAAGGTGATAATGCCGGTGAAATGAGTCGGGGGTACAACACCGAAAGTTACCCAGCATTTGCTCATATTGAGTTGAGGGAAAACCCCGGAAAAAACCTCAACCAGGTAACTTGCCCCGACCGGGAATCGAACCCGGGCCACCTGGTTTCGCGGCTAGACGCGCTAACCGTATATTCGTTTCATAGGTAATTTATTTTTTCAGATATCTTTAACTTCTTATTTATAATGCACTTACGTTTTTTTTCTACTTGGACTTTACTTTCTCACCTACACTTCTCTTTTTTTTATGTGTTCTACCCTCCAGAGCTATAAGTTCTTTGACAACATTTGTAACCGCAAGCACAATATCTTAAGGCTGTCTAAATACTAGGTATCATCATTCGCCATTTTGATTCTTTTCTTTTAATAATTTAATTAAATGAATCCTAATATTTCAGTTACATTTATTTTAATATTGTAATTACATTTATTTTAATATTGTGATTACATTTATTTTAATATTTAATTGCATTATTTATATTTTAATTACATTTATTTTAATATTTATTATTATATTTCAAAACACATAATTAAAACAATTTAAGCGATGAAAGTATTTTGTAAGTGGATTTCAAATCAGAGCGAAGATTTTTGCATTAACAGACAAGAGGTTGTCTTGAGTTCTTCACCAAGTAAAAATACTCTTTTCTTTAACTCGCCGTAGCTTAAAAACCAGTAAAGATTTTGAATAGCGGCAACTTTTAAAAGTAATTCACATTCTTTCTCAACATTTCACTCGCTCTGACCCCCCCATCTAATGTGAAAAATAAAAAAGCTTGCCGCTAACCACTTCTGAAGGTGTAAATGTCTATTTTGAACAGATCAGTTCGAAGTTTGTATATTCCCCCCCCCCCCCCCCCGCGTTTTAAAAACAATTTTGATTTCAAAATTTGTTCTATGCTTTCCTCAGACATTGATCTGCCAATCATAAAAATAACAGTGCGATTTATTGACTATCCTAGGAGCTAGGACATGATATTCTGCTGCGTACGCGAAATTTTGGTCTCTGTTAGCGCTGCGAATATTTCGCGTTGGTGTGGGGAAACGTGCATATTTCATTGCCGCTGTAGACGCGAAATATTCGTCACCGCCACGGCTGCGAATATTTCGCGTTGGTGTGGGGAGGCCTTTACACTGTAAGCAGTGCGCATGCAAGGACATTACGTCCATCCCTGATGCTGGTGATTAATAAAGTGTAGTGGGGGATGGGAGAAGTGCCTCTTTAATATAGTTTTTCTAGAGAATTTCCCTTTCCATTACATCCTGGATCTCTCAAGTGTTATAGCCTATTGGGTACAAGTACATGAAGCCCTAATTATACACGTACAAGGCGTTGGGATGCAAAACTTGTCTTATCCAGTATAAGCGATTCTGAGAAAAATACGAAAAACCTATTACTCTTTGCAAAATTAATATTTCAGAAAGATTTTTTCACTTTTAAATAGTTTGCCCATAAATTATTGAAATACTTAAACTTAGTACCCAAAATAACGGAGATATATCACAAAAAAACTCTGGATAAGAGAAGTTTTGCAGCCAAATTAAGCTTACAGAAATTTTTGCAAAAATACATTTGGGATAAAGAAGTTTTGATTCATTAAGACGTGTACCAGTACTAAACATATAAGAATTTTTAGCATTTGTTATTGAATTTTGCAGTTTATGAAATTTGTTTTTAAATTTGATAATACAAAAGTAACGTACAAAATGTACATATGCATTAAATTGTCTTTGAAGCTTTTTTTTTTTACAGATTATCTGTTTTAATGTGAACAAAATGCACTTTATACAATGTAACCTTCAATATCAGTATGATAACAATGTTCTTCCTCATCATAATAAGTTGTTTCACCTCCTAAATTACATTGAAAATTCATTACTTCTCACATTCGACACTCATTGCCAAATGTTTACTTAGCAGCCTATACACATCCTTCAGTTCGGCTTTTTAACTGGCACAAAATGCTCAAGTGGTGTTGATTTTGTTAGAAAAACTTTCCCCTTTCTATGAAAGTAAATGAACGTGCAATTGCAAATGTCTGAACGATAATGAGGCTCACCTCTTAGTAGTATATTCTGCCTTGAGTTGGATTTTGTGGTAATTAGTCTCTTTGACTGGGACAATTGAAAATGTCACTGTCCAGGAGGCTTAACAACTTATTGGAAAATCAAGGACTGGCACTTCATCACAGAGATGCTTAACAGTTCCATACTGACTAAAAGTAGAATCATAATGTTCGGACTTAATTATTCTTTTTTTCCTTCTAACATCTTTTTCAATCCTCTCAAATACCCTAATTGGGGGGATGAAAGAATGTCCTACGACGGGAAAGATGTATTCAATTTTTACTATATTCTGAGGTGCCTCTGAATGTAACCACTTAGCCAACATATCTATTATAGTGCAATTTTTTATTTTACCCAGGGCATCCATCAGAAAATAGCCATATAGAGCTCTTACCATCTGTGTTGGTGTGGTTTAAATTATAATTAAGAACAGAGGAAGTCTCATTTGAAGCTTTATATCGTTCATTCTCCAACCAAGTATAGATGGTCACTGTCTTAGTATTTTGGGGGCTGAGAATGATCTCTGACATATTGTAGAACTGTATTTTTTTAACTGTTGGCTATAATATGTACTCTGATCAGATACATTGGGCAACAGTAAACTTTTCTCACAATCAAAACTTAAAACCAGAGTTGATTCAATATTTTCTTGTAACATGTTGTAAAAAGCCTTGGGCCTTAACCTGTGCATCCGAAGCTTTGTCATACTATCTATGTTACCTTTTTCTGGACGTGCAGAAATGTTTGCCTTAAATTGTATACATTCAGAACATACATCAGTACTGGGGGATTTGAAACTTATATTGAATTTGTAAATAAAAGTAGTCCTAAATAAGTTGTATTTTACTTTCATCACTGGATCATCATCTTCACGTTTATATAAACGTCATAATTTCCTTATACTAAAATTATTTGGCAGATACTGTCTCAAACTCTTGTCTCGAGTATAGTGAGATTCTACGGATTTAGTCTCTGTATGAATTTTATTACAGCCTCCCTTCTGTTTGAATATAATTTAGTGCACCTATCACCACCACTATTTCCCCTAGGACTTTGTCCAGTGGCAAGGCGAGCCCTACATACTCACTGCACTCAGGACGTGAAATGCCTAAGGTAGATAAAAATGTAGTTGAGCAAACCTGGATGATTCCTTTTTTTGTTGGGATGTAATAGTTAATAGCTGCAGATTTCCTGGAACTACGGATTACATAGTCCTTGATCACTTAGGTGCTGATTGTGTTGTGTACTTAAGTATATAACAGTCTTGCATGACTTTTCTTGTAGATGAATAGAACCTCTCATGAAAACTTCTGATATCTTGCATTTTCAGGATTGAACAGCTGTATATTTTTGTAGATGCGTGATGACACTGGGGAGCTCTGGGAAGCGATTTAGATTGATATCTATAATATACAAAAAGTATAATTAGATTTCAGTGAGTATAAAAACATTACAAATAATGTTATAATCAGAAGTTACAAAACGGTATCTTACCTGGACGCTTTGTCTTTCTCCCTTCTTCAATTTTTTATATTTCTTGTTCTTTTTTGACCACGTTCCTGTGATTCCATAATAACCTAATATTCATCCATCACGTAGATTTATAATCACTTTTAAAGAGGCAAAATAACTGGATGTTGCACTAGTTAACATTGCACTCTTCACAGAGTCAAAATTGAGTAAAATGGAAGGAGCTGGGTATTTTTTATGCATTATTTTGGCGCCTTGTACCTTATATTCAATAATTCCAACAAAAAAACACAGAATTTTCGACCAGTTTCACCTTATTTTTCAACAATTTTCCCTCCTCAACACTGAACATTAACGTGATTATGTCTTTGGATTACAAGTTTTGGAAACAAACATTCATTACACGAATTACTGAATGTGCATGGGATGTAACAAGTTTTGTTGCATAAATATGTATATGAATCACACAAGTTTTGAAACAAACTATTCAGTGGATTACACAAGTTTTGAATAAGCAGAGCATTTTCAGTGGCTATTTTATTAAGGATTATGTGCGTTTAGCTCAATCTTTCCTATATAGAACTGTTAAGGGATTAGTCCAGATGTCTGAACATGTACTAACTCAATTTTTTCAATTTTCGAATAAGACAAGTTTTGCATCTCAACGCCTCAAATTAAAAACACGTGGCATTGAAGATTAAACGCTGACGCCTCTGTCGTAATACGGATTTCGATTTTACTTCATAAATACAATGCTATTATTGCACCAAACACAATATAGGAGCCACAGAAATGACTGTAGGTGAGGATTGAGTGAGAAATATAATTGTGGAATAGACTGAAGGTAGTCTGGGTACTATTGTATCCTAACCTAACTTTTCTGAACATTAAATGCAGTGGCGGCTCCTGCATATTTCTTAAGAGGAGGAAAGTAGTTAACAGCGCAAAATGACACATTCTTGAGAGAAACATGCTACAAATTAGTCTACATGCATACATATAAGACCAGATAGTGTTAGAGTTGGCCTTCTCTTTTGTATAGCAATAATCTGTTCTTGTAAACTGAGTTTCCTAAATTGTCCAAAATATGTTTTCACTTCCATTCATTGTTGGATAATTGCACAAATTAACAATTACAAGGAAATTCACAAACTCGCAGCATTTTTCGCGCACACTAAAGCATCACACGTGTTCGAAGAGACTAGCTACTAACGTATAACCAGAACCGTTTTACGGAAGTGGGAAATAATATGTTAGGAAAGCGAGAACTCTGCACTCACCTGCGTGGTCTATGTTGCCACATGTGCATTTTACAAGTTCAGTATCACATGCTTTTGAAGAATGTCAGTTCTTGTAAATCCATACTATCATTATTGTTCAAAGCTGCAGGTGACCGATTAATTTTTTTATGTTAAAAATAATGTAGTTTGGAGTACTTTCAATTTCAAATATATTTGTACAAAACTGACAACTTGGCTGTCGTCCTGTCTAGTAGACAATGAATGGAAGCAGTGGCGTATACTGGTTAAAGGGTTTGGGCTACCACTGACCCTATTATTACACAAAATATATTTTAAAAACCCTATAATAAAATTCCTTACATATTTATGTGAATTCCAGACGTCTTGATTGGGACGAAAATACGTTGATGACTTCGTCCTTGAAATTACAGTTGGGCCACTTGCGAAGTTTCTGTAGAAATGACTTTTCAATGGATATTAGTGCCAAGCCGGATAAACGTTGTTGTGTATGAGTTGATCTACAGTAGGATTTTATTCTCTTCAACGCAGAAAATGTTCTTTCTACCGATGCTGACGTAGCTGGTATTGTCACAATTAATGTTGCCAATTTAAGGACTTCAGGAATAACTTGGTTCAGCTGGTTTTCATATATGGCAGATAATATTTCATGGATAGGTTTGTTCGAAAAATCAAAGACTTCTGCTGAATATATTACACTTAATTCATTTTTCAAACGTACTTGATCAAAGTGACTGTTATAGGACTGAAATAATTTGTTTAGTGCCTCATTCGGGAAGTTTTCTCTATAAGCAGAAAATTTTTGAGAATCTAGAAGATGTGTGAACCGAAGCTTTCCATAATCAGAAAATCTGTCAGTAATTTCCATGTGCATACGATCTAGTATGCTGTAGTACAGCTGCCTGTATTTCAATTCATCATCTCCTTTACTTCGCTTTAATGGTGGTTGCATTGTATTGGCTGGAGAATTTTCATTTTCTATATTACTCCATATGGACGGAAACACACTACGTCTGAACTCGGATATAGTATTTTTTTTTAACTTTGATACCTCTTGCAAGTAGTATGCTATGTCTAGACTTTTTGTCTGAAGAATATTGTAGAGCACATCTGTATGTGCGAACACTCTAGCATAGACTTCAAGAAGAAATATATTCTGAAACTGTGTGAAAAAATTCTAATATCCTTGAGCCTGCATATTTACAGCATCATCCCAGTTTTCTTCAGAGTCATTACAAATGATATTTTTAAAGAAAGCAGTCCGTTTTTCTCTGTATTCCTTTACTGTATTTACAAGCCGAGATGTAAAATTCAATCTAGTTGGTGCTACTTTTGGGAGTATCTTGTTCATAAATTCCTTGAGTTTTCTGATCTTTTAGGAGATGATGAGAAAAATGCAGCTAAACCCGACAGTGTTTTGAAAAAAATGAGGCATTCCGGAATGGATGAAGTAGTTTCTTGCAAAACTAAATTGAGAACATGGCTGTAACAATGGACAAATAGTGCTTGAGGATACTTTTCTTGAACTTTTGTTTTTAAGCCATTAATATTTCCCGCCATAACTGAAGCACCATCGTATGTCTGTGCAATCAACTTATTGCCGACATTGTATTCTGCTATAACACCTTCCACATGCTGAAACAAAGCAGCAGCAGTTCTGTCCAAACTGACATTTGTGAATCCTATAAACCGTTCTTGAACATTGGCAGTACTGTCGACGTATCTTAAAACAGTGGACAATTGACTCTGATTAGAGCAGTAACTTGTTTCATCAACAACAATGGCCACAAAAGGTTTTATGTTCTTTATCATAACCCCACTTATAGCAAATATTAAGTCATTCTGAATTGCGAGAGAAGTACCACGAAATACTGTTGAACTCTCAAGATGATTGGCCAGTAAATGGTCAAATTCACTTAAGGAACTTAAATATTCAATATAATTTCCTATATTGTCTGATTCCACACTCTCGTTATGACCCCGAAAAGCCAATTCTTGTTTTCCTAGAAAGCAGACTGCGTTAATAAGATGCAGTAAAATCTCCCGATTTTTTTTTTCACAAGAGCATTGTGTTGGTTGATGTGTAGAGCTTTTTGCTTATCTAGCTGCAAATCAATTCTTGTCTTCCCAAAGTTTGCAAAGTTCACGCTACTACAAATATGAGCTTTTGATTTGTCATATTCTAGGACTGCCGTTCGAAGGGAGTTCATATTAGAAAACCCCTCTTTTGACCACACATTAGTTTCGCGGCTAAATAACAAACATGGCCAGCAAAATAGTTTAGACAGTTTAGAAGTACCACACAACCAATTCCACTTACCATATGATGTTGAAGTGAAATGGTTTGTGTACTCTCGCTGTTTTTCTTTTACGTCCATGGACAAATTTAACTCAGGAGTTGGTCTTTCCATTTTCACAATTTCAACTTTCTCGTTGTTATGTACGACGGTTAAAAGGCACTTTGAATAAACCTTCTATTACACAGTCATTTTCAACACAAACCTCTCCAGAATCTTGTTCTGCCATATTTTTCACAATATCACTTAATTGGGAAATTAAAAACTTAATAATTCACAATTAATATAACTCTTAGACACTCGAACAAATCACAGATTTAAAATAATGCACTGCAAGAACACAATCACATTCAATTGCTAGCGTACTAAGCATATTGCTGCTTCGCACCTGCGAAGAAACCAATCACGAGAGCGGCAACTCGCCCGGCCTTCACTGCACGATGGAAACAGAAGGGAGCGGGGGGGATGGGCAGTTGTGCGACAGGACAGCGTGAATGAACCGGTCACAGGCTACCTCACGTAGCAAGCGGTTTCTCCAGCGATGCCGCCTTGACAACTTGTTTCTTTTCGAGAGCAGAGAGCGCATATAAATCTAACAATTACTTTAATTTTAATTACTGTGGTAAAACTAATAATACAAAATTATTACATTATGTTATATTATAAACTTTTTCTTTTGTAATTTCCTTAGGCTACTGCCGGTAGCCCCAGTAGTGCGCAAAATACGCCCTTGAATGGAAGTGAATTTCAGGGGCCAAAAAGATCTGCATGCTAACGTAGAACTACTTCCTCTTTGTTTTATATAAATGTAACTTCAACTTTCCTCGAAATTTTCAAACCATGAATAGTAATTTATATAAAGTGAAATGAATAATATATTTTGTTTTATAATTAAAAAAAAGTTTATATGGTGTCTTTCATAGCTTTGCGTTAAAACTGCTTTTATTGTACCTCCTCTAAGATGTGTTAGTCTGGTTGAATGCAGCATCGTTAGATGGCAGCAGTAGCGAGCTTGCTGTGCTCTGGCTTCCTGCACGACCAGTCCATGCGCTGATTCAGAGGAGGAACTCCTCCCTCTCCGTTCATTTACTTGCTTTAAAACTCTGCTTCTGTCTCTCCCTGCTAGTGCGCTGTTGTCTGTGTGTGTTAACTGCAGTAAAGGAGGAAAACATTGTCTTTCCTCCACACAAATAATCTCGCATCTTTCTCACAGTTTTCTAGCAGCACATGAGCGCGCGTCGTTTAAAACTCGATCAACCGAGGTTTTCTTATATCTGTGAACTTAAAAATTACCGAATCTTCCTCCAATTTCAAGGCATATATTTCATTTGCTATTTACTTTCGAAAGAAGAAAAATGTGAGGAGGACGTTCCTCCCTTCCCTCCCCCGAGAAACCGCCACTGATTAAATGTTATCTAGTCATTAAATAGAAACACAGCTCTCTAGCACATTATATTTAAACAAAAACAATACTTACTTTCTCAGTACTGTCCCAATTTGGAGCTCTTGTTTGCTTCGGTCAATTCATTTCTTCAAATACTTTGAAAAAAATATGATCAAGCGCATCAAAATGTCCGCTGTTTCTGTTACGAATTTACGATCACGTGGTTGAAACGTCATAAAGTAATGACGAATTGATGACGTAGTCATAGATGAATTCAATTATCGGTAAAGATTACTTTACCGGTATATAAAATACAGCCTGCAATACTCAGCAAAGGGGAAGGTAGGAAGGAAGGCTACCCAGACTGTTCAGTGATGAGACCATGTTCCACACCTGTGGTATCGTCAATCACCACAACAGCAAGGTATGGACTGATGAGCAGCCACATAAGATCATGGAATGGGAAAGAAACACTCCAAAGGTGAACGTGTGGTTGACCCAATAGCGCATTTATGAGTCATTCCTGTTTCTGAAAAACCAGTCACCTCAACAACGTACCTGGACATGCTTCAGCAATTCCTGGAGCCCCAATTGTTTGCCAACAACATTCAGGATATGGTGGTATCACAGTCTAGTATATACAGTCAGGAAGCTTGAGTTGTGAGGGTACTAGGAACAATAGACTGTGCCGATACTATTTCGCATTGTCTGTAATGAGGCTATATTAGCGATCCTAGTTGTCAGCAACTACATATGGATGCATATTTACTACGTATTGAGCTTCGTCTCTGTATATACTAGACTGTGGTGGTATTCTAACAAGATGGCACTCCACCGCACTTGCGCACATTGTGCATGATTACTTAGACCAGACGTTCCCTGGATGCTGGATTGGGAGGCCTCACCACAATTCTGGTCAGCACTCTCGCCTGATCTGACACTCTTGGACTTCTTCGCATGGGATTATATAAAGGGTCAGGTGTACAAAGTCAAGATTAGAGATTTGCAGCATCTGTGTGAATGCAATGTGGTAGCGGTGAATACCATTATCCCAGCAATGTTGCAGAAAATGCTCAGGTCCACTGCAGAGAGGTGGTAATGGTGTGTTGACATGCAGAGCAGTCATATCGAGCTGCAATGATTTCACATACTTATGGTGTATTTTCTTGGATTCTACTCTTTTCAAATGCATTATAGTGATTTAAGGGAATGCATAGGTGTAATTTAAATTTTAGTTCCTATTTTGTTTTACTTATTTTTATTATTATTTTTTTTTTCTCTTAAATTAATATTGTATTATATAATTTCTGTAACTGTAATTTTAATTCTATTTCCTTTTTTATTTTATTTTATATTCTCTTATAGGCCTATTAATATTATATCTGAACTGCGACCGAACACGAGCACTGCTCATTCGGTCTCAAATTTTGTTAATACTATTTTATCTCCTGTTTTATATTGTTTATATTATTTTATTTCTATTTCTCTTGTTTGTTTGTAATTATATTCTTTATTCTGTATAAATAAATAAATAAATAAACAGATAAACAGATAAATAAATAAGTAAATAAGTAACTAAGTAAAGTAAGTACGTAAGTAAGTAAGTAGGTAAACAGGTAAACAGATAAACAGATAAATAAATAAATAAATAAATAAGTAAATAAGTAAGTAAATAAATAAATAAGTAAATAAGTAAGTAAATAAGTAAGTAAATAAGTAACTAAGTAAATAAGTAAGTAAATAAATAAATAAATAAATAAATAAATAAATTTATAAATTCTACAGTCTTCATCCTAATGAGCTAAAATTTTTACTAGATGTGCATCTCCTAATGTACATTTAGTTGCATAATTTCCGATTTTATCAATGTAACCTTCTTTCAGATATAATTTTTTTTTTTTACATTATTTGAAATATATTATAGAAATGGTTCCACATGATGAAGGTAGAAGAATTTCACTTTTTAAAAATATGCATTTTATTCGTTCTATAGTTAGGCCTATATATAATTTTGTCATATGATTTTGTTCAATTGTATTTAATTTCAGAGTTTAAAATTTTTCAATGTGATGAATACTAATTTTAATTTTATTTTGTAATTTATTCATACTTATCAGTTAATAACTTATGAAATATAAAGAGTACAAAAAATTCATATGACAGAGTTTTGTTAGTTGTATATTCTGAGTATATGTTGAAAATCTGAAGCAAATTGCTTTAAAATTCCATCGTATGGAATGTTTTACATATTGAGAAATGTAAAAAAAAAATACTTGCGAGAAAAACAAATTTTAAACTATAACTGCTGTTTTCTGCATTTGGCATACTTATGTATACTTTAAAACCCTCCAGGTTCGTAAGTGGGGCCCCTCCTGCTTCTTCTTCCTTTCCTCAGTACCACTTTTAGATAAACGTAGCTTCCTCCGGAATTATTTGAATATCTACTTGCTAGAAGGCGCACCCTATTGCAAGCAGCGCCGGTCCTTCATATGTCCAATCTTGTAGGCTGCTGGTGATGTTTTCATATTTGTGACCACATCTTACAGTGATATACTTGCTGTGCATCCTACATTGAACTCATTCACAGCTGAGGTATCTGCAATTTCTAGTTTCTTTTTAGAAAAAAGTATCTTTTGGGCACTTACTCCATATCACACTGTGTAGACTCTCACTGACATTTTGAGTTTTCCCTAAAGTACAGCGTCTAAGAAGTTCACCAGAAGCCAAACGTTGGTACACTGGTATGATCTTGGCTATCACTTCAGGTCTCAAAACAGTCTTCATTGTCGAACTGTCATGTTTCAGAATTGGTTCACCTTTGGTGATTGCTCTGTTATAGAAACACCAGGATTTTTCACTAAGGACACTTGGAGTGTTGGGGTTTTTTCTTTTTCCATTCATGAACAATATTCCTAAGCCCTTTATTTACCCTTTTGGCTACATGATTTAGGCATTCTTCTTTTTCAATATTTACTTCTTCTCCATACACTGACAATTCTTGGAGAATCTTGTACATTTTTGCATCACCATCAGAAAGGAGGGATGTGTATCTCATTTTACACTAGTCCACTGATTTCTGCCAAATCCGTTTTGCTGCTTATACTTCCATTGCATTAGAAGATTCATAAAAGTTTATGTCACATTTTCCTTCTTCTTTACGATTTTTTTGCCACAATTTAAATTTCCTACTTTCTGCTGCCATTCTTATCTTCTGCTGCGCACAAATACCACAATACTTGGATAATATGCAGTAATCTATTACCACGCCAGTCAAAAAATCTATTACTATACCAATTCCACAAAGAGATGTCCTCGCTTCACCCACGTGCCATCATACGACGCGGCAATGTCTATAACATCACCCAGACTAGTGTCAGCTTCAATGTGAGCCTGTCTTACAGTAGCACATGCTTCTTGCAGCACACTCTCCTGTATCACTGTATTCTTCTCTGACATTTTATGTACATGAGAATTGTATGTTGGTGTGCTCATGCATGTCACACCCATTTTCATGCAAAACTGTTCCATGCCAGCATGACCCTTCCCCAGAGACAAGAATGCATTTACCATTCTCAGATTCATTTCAAAAGTGATCTAGACGACTCGCTGCTCACACATGGACTTGTGTAAATTTCGTTGCATTTCACATCACAACTGGAGCATATCGTGGTCTATTCATGATTATATTTTATGTACTACATCCTAAAACTATAATATATGACTATAACCTAGATAATATACAATGTTTATATTCACATGTACCTACACACTTGCCGGTAAACACGTCGATTGAAATTAAAAAAAAAAAAAAAAGTGTATAACACGAATAGTAAATAATTATATAAAATAAACTAAAGACGATATAGAGTATACTTTTTATATAGATACAAAGAACACGAACAACAGAATTTGGCACAATATATGCGAAACTATAAACTTCAATACCACAAGCAACCTTTGTTTATCATCAGGTTTAGCAGTCCACATTTCATTTGTTTTCAAGGTAACCAACAAACTAATTTACATAATGCCAACACACTTATTTTCCCAATAGTAGAAAGAAAATACCAGTATAAACATTGCCCGCTACATTCAAATTATAGTGTATGTCTAGAAATGACAGCAGTCAGCTGGGAGCCATTTAATTAGCGAAAGAGCGTGCACGCGTCCCTTTAAATGATCATGTGACAGTTTTAAATGGCCACTAGGACGAAAATTAAACTAGATTTAGAATCTAGAGAGATTATACTTGATTAATAGTATAAAAAAAAGATCGTAATTTTTTTTTTTTTAGATTTTGGTCAAATTTCACCTAGGACCTATGCATTCAGTGAAAAATAGCAGGAATTGGCAAAAAAAAAAAAAAAACTTTACGAGTGGATTCAGAGTGCAAGTAATATGTTATTGGGTCAAAATCACTTTCGAGGAAAATTGCACGTTTTGGAAGCAAACCATTCATATTTTCCTCTTCGGAAGTTCGCTTTGCCGGGTAGTAACTACTGAATGGAGAATAATTTCGAGGGAAAAATTGTTCCGGGGCCGGGTATCGAACCCGGGACCTTTGGTTAAACGTACCAACGCTTTCCCACTGAGCTACCCGGGAACTCTACCCGACACCGATCCAATTTTTCCCTCTATATCCACAGACCTCAAAGTGGGCTGACAACCGTCAAGCAACCAACATTTGAGTGCACACTAACTCTGTGTGAGTTTAAATTGTGGTTTTCTGTTACGTACAGTGACGTGTATTATGCAAATTAAGCTTTCAGGAATAACTCCCTGTAAAGTTAATTTGAATAATTTCGAGGGAAAAATTGTTCCGGGGCCGGGTATCGAACCCGGGACCTTTGGTTAAACGTACCAACGCTCTCCCACTGAGCTACCCGGGAACTCTACCCGACACCGAAATTATTCAAATTAACTTTACAGGGAATTATTCCTGAAAGCTTAATTTGCATAATACACGTCACTGTACGTAACAGAAAACCACAATTTAAAGTCACACAGAGTTAGTGTACACTCAAATGTTGGTTGCTTGACGGTTGTCAGCCCACTTTGAGATCTGTGGATATAGAGGGAAAAATTGGATCGGTGTCGGTTAGAGTTCCCGGGTAGCTCAGTGGGAGAGCGTTGGTACGTTTAACCAAAGGTCCCGGGTTCGATACCCGGCCCCGGAACAATTTTTCCCTCGAAATTATTCAAATTAACTTTACAGGAAGTTATTCCTGAAAGCTTAATTTGCATAATACACGTCACTGTACGTAACAGAAAACCACAATTTGAAGTCACACAGAGTTAGTGTGCACTCAAATGTTGGTTGCTTGACGGTTGTCAGCCCACTTTGAGGTCTGTGGCTATAGAGGGAAAAATTGGATCGGTGTTGGGTAGAGTTCCCGGGTAGCTCAGTGGGAGAGCGTTGGTACGTTTAACCAAAGGTCCCGGGTTCGATACCTGGCCCAGGAACAATTTTTCCCTCGAAATTATTCAAATTAACTTTACAGGGAGTTATTCCTGAAAGCTTAATTTGCTTACTGAATGGAGAGTTTTTTTTCTTCCCCCCCCCCACATTCGGGATCTATGAGCTAATTCATTCTGGAATGATTCTTTTAAAACCTATGACAGGAGGTCGGCGAATATGACAAGGAGGTCGGCGAATATGACAAGGTAGATTGGACTGGATGAGGATACAGCATTTTCTTCCATTAACCATGCTATAGGCCTAACTGTTCAAACGTTGACAACAGGGGCGGCTTTCGAAGGGGGGCTGCGGAGCTGCAGCACCCCCAGACATCTGTGGCTCTTGTCTCGTTTTATGTTGTGAAATACATTTATTATACAGTCTCTATTTAGCGGCTCGAATTTTTTTTTTTAATTTCGCTCTCATTGACATGCACTCAATCATTAGTGAAGTCACTTCCTCCCCTGGTGCTGCCAGAGCGAAACGAGAAACAAGGACATATTGGTGAAGCCACTTCCTCCCCTGGAGCTGCCAGTCTCGTCTCGGATGCTTTGCGCGTTAGTTTTACCCCCCCCCTGCTACCCTCGACGTGAGTCCAGAGTTTCCAGGCGCTGCTAAATTTACAGCAGTTTGTCAGTAGCGCGCAGTTTTAAATATATTTTCTTTAATGTTGTGAGTATAACAAATGCAACAATGTTTAATTCTGTACAATATTTACAGTCTATTCAGTTCAATACCTTAACAATTCAGGAGAAATGTGAAATTAAGTGCCCATCAGTTGAATCTCATAATGGAAAGAGCCGCTAAACAAAATAGCCTACAAAGCTCGCATATTTTTTGCTCATTTATCCAGTATCCCTGCTTTCTTCTCTCGATCTCCACACAGTCTGTATTAGATTAATGTGTTTCAAAGACAATTCCATCAGCTGGGGCAACAAGATGGAGTTTTAAAATAAGAACAGTAAATGTTGTTCATGAGAAGAACGAGCCATTGCTAGAATGTTTTCAAACCATAATGGAATCTGAAGCATCTAACAACATCACAATAAATGAGGCAAGCGCCCTGGTGCGTACTCTTGAAGATCCTGAATTCAATTTCTGGCTCAGTTTTTTTTCATTTATTGATGTATCATGTAGATATATTATAGAACCAACTACAACATCGCCAGTTAGATATTTCTAAGGTTCAAATCTATATATATAAAAAATTAAATTATGATTTATTTCACGACACTCGCAACTGCAGGGGTTATATTAGCGTCGCCGGTTTGCCGGAATTTTGTCCCACAGGATTCCTTTAAATGCCAGTCAATCTACTGACATGAGCCTGTCTCATTTAAACACATTTAAATGCCATCGAACTGGGCCGGGATCGAACCCGCAACCGGCTATGCTACCGAGGTCGACTCTGCATATCAAGCTTTGTTACTGCCATATAGACAATACGGAACAGTGCACAGTTGAGCAGCGAGATCTGTGAAAATGAAAACCCTAAAAAGCGTCGTAAGGTTGAAGGGATTCAGACAAGGGTTGCGGCAGCCAAGGAAGTGTGTGATCTCATTTTCACACAGGGCTAACACCCGATTCCAGTTCATAGATCGTCTGATATTATCTTCTCTTCTGTATCAAGAAAAATTTGAATGCTACAAAAGCCAATTTCTTGAAAATGACCTAAATGTATGTGTGAAGCTCTTTCCAATGTTCGATAAAGACAAACTAAAAACGGAACTCACTGTGTTGTATCAGAGACAAGAATTCAGAAATATCAGTGACGCAGTCAAGCTCTTGCAGTTTTTTCTATCTGAGAACTTGCAGGCATCATTTTCAGAAGTTGTGGAACTACTACGCATAGCTATCACCATACCAATGACAACTTCCGAACCAGAAAGTTGCTTTTCGTGTTTGAAAAGAGTAAAATCCTATCTCAGAAATACGATGAGAGAAGCGAGACTGACCACATTAGCTATGTTTTCCATTGTAAATACTATGTTAAACGACATATCGAATTTTAATAAGAAGATGATTCAAAAGTTTGCAACCTACAAAACAAGGCGCATGGAACTAATCTCTAAATAAGGTAAGTTGCATGGTTTATTTTTGTATGCAGCCCCCCCTGAATTCAATATCCACGAGCCGCCACTGGTTGACAACATTATTTCTACGCCCTAATAAAGTGCTTCTAAACACAATAATTTATTTGAAATGGCTACTCTTCCTACTTCGCTTGTAAGTGGTATTTATAGCATGCTAGGTGAGCCATCCATTGAGAAAGGACCACTTTCTCGAAAATCCAGGTCAGCTCGTAGGTCTTAGGCCTATACAGCTTATGCTCTGAAATTCGCTTCCTCAGTTTCGGTGAAGGTAAAAGTACTGCAGTAGGCCTACTAGCAGGTTATTTCACGATGACGTTCAAGTGCAGACGTTATTCAGAACCTAAATTCAAATGGTCGATGCCGAGAAATGGCCGAAGAATTTCATCTGGACCGTAGGCCTGTACAGTAGCGTGTAAATTAATCCGAACAATGTAATTACTTATGCAAAAACATTCAAACGGGATAAAAAAAAGGATCTAAGACATAAGCTTACCTCAGTAATCTATGTGGCCTCCCTTGTTCCTAATAACAGCTCTGAGACGATTTGGCATGGATTCCACTAATTTCCCACAAATATTCTTCATTTCTTCATCGCGAAACCATACACCAATGAGGGCAGAAATCATCTTCTCCTTTGTAGAACAATCCATTTTTTGCATTCTTCTTTTGCAAATTGACCACAAGTTCTCAATGGGATGATGTCGGGTGAGTTGCCTGGCCAGGGGAGTACCTGAATATTCTTCTTGTTGAAGAATTCTGTAGTTTTTAGAGACGTATGGCATGGTGCCAGGTCTTGTTGGAACACACCTCTGCCATCCGGAAATGATTTTTGCAGCTGGGGTACGATTCTGGTTTCCAATAAGTGAATATATTTGTCAGAATTCATCATTCCCTTGATAGGTATCAATGCTCCAGGCCCTTCATGTGTAAAACAACCCCAAAACATTACTTTAGGGGGTATTGGGTGCTTGTTGGAGATGAGCTGCTGTTACTTTTTCGGATCCTTTCCGTACGTAAGAAACACGGTGGCCGTGGACCTCGAGATGAGACTCATCGGAAAAAAGTACATTCTTCCAGTCATTCACTGTCCAGTGTTGATGTAATTTTGCCCACATTAAGCGTTTTTTGCACATAACAGGGGTTAGCAATTGCTTCTTAATAGGCTTACGAGCCCTTCGTCCAGCTTCCGAAAGCCTACGCCGCACTGTTGTGACGTGAATATTCACCCCATTGGTAGCCATTAACTCGCGGGTTAAGTCGACAGCAGTTAGTCTAGGATTTAATTTACTTTTCCTGACAATTAAACGATCATCTGCAGGTGAAGCCTTCCTTTTCCGGCCACAGTTTCCTTTTTTCTGGGGTGTGATGGATCCAGTCTCCCTGTATCGTTTTATGATCGAATTAACAGTAGCCAAACCGATGTGACATTCTGCAGCAATTTGCCTCTGTGTCATAGAAGAATGCTCTGCTAATGTTATAATTTTAGACCGTTTTCGAGGAGTTGTATCCATTTGTGAAGACGACAGAATGTACACAGGATTGCAGTATTAAGTCTTCAACAGAACTGAAATGCTTATAAGTACGAAACGACAGGCAAAATGTCACATATTATAAAAAAAATAATGACACACCTTCAACAATGGAATTACACGTACTACAGATGTCAATTAAAGCGGTATGAGCAGCTGTGAAGCCAACAATGACAGAAAATGTAAAAATATGTCGTGTTCGGATTAATTTGCACGCTACTGTACATGGAACAGGATTACTTCAAATGCAGTAAATTTGTGACACGTTCCTGTCAGTTTTACTTCCGTTTTACCATGCTAAGAATTTTACCGCATTTTAAAATCATCACTCTCGGTCGCGCGAACGTCGCATCCATCGGCCGGTAAGGTAACTGCAAGACTATCGAGGACGACTGGAATATTTAGGAAGGAAAGGTACCGGGAAGGTGGCACATACCTACTTCCTGATTATGATCCACGAATTTTACAAAAATTCAGGTCTTTTGTCATATTGGAATGAAGGGACCTCGTAGAAGTGACTGCGACTTATTTTCTTATAGGCTACCGGTACTGTAAAGATATGCATATAATAAATCACTTTATACAGGGTGGAAGTGATATAACTGTGCGGATTGAAGGGAGCAATAGAATAGCCCTGCATTAAAATAAATAAAAAAAAAACTTATTGCGCGTTTTCAAAGTGCGCAGAAACCAAGTGCTCCTGCTGGTAATACTGGATTGGGGATTAAGTAATTTGTCATGAAACTCTTGGAGAATAAGTTTCTGCCCCTCTGAAGTAGGCTTACTCTAGATAGTGTAATATATAACTGTTTTATTCGTACTACTTTGGCATATTTCAGGTCAATCTTAATGTGTAAAATGACCTACCTGTCGCGTTTCTCTTTATCATTTATTTTAATGGGTGCAGAACAATGACGTCATGCGCTAAGCTGGAACGGAAGCATTATGTTTATTCAGTTTTCACCCTATAGAACGCCTTTAGTAAGCTTACATCGCATTGACAAAGGATAAGCACCTGTGTTTTGTAGGAAATATTAATGACTACCGTTAAATCCACCTAAATCTCCTTCTTATGTGGGCAGTATGGCTCTAACATAGCTCGAAAAATTACCTGAAACCAATTTTATTTCCAAAATTAAAGTTGAGTTTTGATAAGTCGTTGGACGGGCAAACAACATGTTTTTTATTAAGCCATATTATTAAAATTATTACAAAATTGATGTAGCCTGTCCACCGCTGGGGAGTAATGGTCAGCACATGTGGCTATGAAACTAGCGGGCCCGGGTTCAAATCCTGATTGGGGCATGTTACCTGGTTGAGATTTTTTCTGGGGTTTTTCCTCTGGGGTAATTTTCGGACTCATTTCGCCATCATTAATTCACATATCACCATCATCCATACAATATCCCGGGTTAAGTTCATGGTGTAGCGTGTTGTACTCGTACAAGAGCGCGGCCGTTCGGCTACCCAATCATTCAAAACAATAGGAGTGGTAAGCACAATAATCCTCAGGCTGCAGTGTAAGCCTTCGGGTCCCTCTTCTGTACAAGTGAAAAAAATTGATATAGCCTAATTTTGTAATTACACAACTGCTGTTTCGGTGTTACTACAATAGGCTATCCATCGCATCAATGGGGCACTATTAGCATATGCCATTAAAGTGTAGGCGCAGAATTTTGAAGCAACTGGTTTTGCTTTGTAAGAAATTCCCTAGGTAAACTAAGAATAATAATTTACGTAAGACCTCCGCCCAAAAATGTAACTACGTAAGAGCTGCTATGCTGTGTAGTCCTAACCGTTCTGCCCATCGTCATGCAGATGCACTAGGTTTATCCAACACCAGTGTCCGAAAAATATTGAGTTGTCTCATAAGTTCATTCGCTTTTATCATAAGTTTTATATGTTCCGCATGAAGACACTCTCTACCATAGCTGCGGGAACACCCTGCGACATTGGGTTGCAACCAGACCCGCTATATTGCCCCTTTCGAATTTTATCTACTAAGATCCATTCAGAATTTCGTTAATGGCAAACGCCTCACTTCCTTGCAGGACTGTAGACTCAACATGGAACAATTCATCAACCAGAAATCCGCCAGATTTTGGAGAAACGCAATTTATAAACTTCCAGAGAAATGACAATATATTGTCGATTAAAATTATTCATACAATTCAAAATGAAGTTTCTTTACAAAGCCTTTTTCTTTTACTAATTTTGGCTCTGCAGCCTGAGGCGTATTGTGCCTAGACCCACAACTCTACTGAACACACGCACACACTGCAGGATTCCCCCGTTTACTGGGTCAAGGTACCCGGGAGGCCACTGCGAGACACCACACACACACTGAGACAATAAACATACAACCAGTCCCCGTGAAAAGGTCCGAATTAAATCCCCCTGACTTCAGGACTGGGAATCGAACCCGGGCCGCCTTGATCACGAGTCCATCACGTCGAGACCAAGGAGGCGGACTTACAAAGCCTTACTGCCTCTTTGCTTTTAGTGACCTTGTGTTTAATGTCCTGTAAATAAATTCCATATCGTATCGGAGATTGAATAATTTCAAGGGAAAAATTGTTCCGGGGCCGGGTATCGATCCCGGGACCTCTGGTTGAACGTACCAGCGCTCTTTCCAACTGAGCTACCCGGGAACTCCACCCGACACCGTCTCAACTTTTCCCTTTATATCCACACAACTCGCGTGGGCTGACGAAACGCCAGAGACCCACACCGAGTGCACACAATCTCTGTGTGACTTGGAATAGTGGTTTTCTGTTAATGTACACAGTGACGTATATATTATGCAAATCTAGTCTTTCAGGTAAGGCTCCCTGTAAAGCAGATTTGAATAATTTCAAGGGAAAAATTGTTCCGGGGCCGGTTATCGATCCCGGGACCTCTGGTTGAATGTACCAGCGCTCTTTCCAACTGAGCTACCCGGGAACTCGATGTGGATCTCTGGCGTTTCGTCAGCCCACGCGAGTTGTGTGGATATAAAGGGAAAAGTTGAGACGGTGTCGGGTGGAGTTCCCGGGTAGCTCAGTTGGAAAGAGCGCTGGTACGTTCAACCAGAGGTCCCGGGATCGATACCCGGCCCCGGAACAATTTTTCCCTTGAAATTATTCAAATCTGCTTTACAGGGAGCCTTACCTGAAAGACTAGATTTGCGTATCGGAGATTATTCGGCAACTTCTCTGTCGTAGCTGTGCTTGGGTGTGCAGTGTTCTCAGGCGTTTTTAGTGGTGGAAACATGAGGAAGAAGTGAACGAATGAATTTATAAGACAACACCAACACTTCATGAGAATTTACGCATGCATCTGTATAAAACTGCAGTAAGACCTACTGTAGTGCATGCATTGAAGGAAACTGATCAAGTCAATCCCAAACCTTTTGCTGGTAACTCTTGGATCTCATAAACCTTAACGAAGACGCTATTATTATAGCCTATGCTAATGAGCAATGCAGCACACTTCATATATCTGGATATGTTCAAAGACCTAAACAAAACATTCGGTAGGCCTATTGGGCAGCAATCAATCGTCATGACACGCACCAGGAACAATTGAATTTTACCAAAGTCACTCTATGATGTGCAATAGCATCTTTTTTGAGGCAGAGAGCCTAATGAAAATTCTCTTATAGCCATATTAGAGACATATGTCGGAATAATTCAAGAATTTTTCTTCCTCAAATTGAAGAGAAGTCTGAAATCAATCAAGACAGGTGTTTGCAACAGGATTGGTTGACCATTCACAGGACTAACACTGACACCGGGCGTGATAGCCCATAGAGGACCGAGACAACAATCAATTGCCAATACGGCGGTAAAGTGTGGTTAGCACGATGAACCCTAAAAATTTTAGAGCTGTTTTACAAAACCGGGTGTTCAATATCTACTGAAACTTTTCAAATTTATCACCATACCGGGCGGACACCGCTCCCATACACTGGCCAAAATTTCGTGCGAAAAGTATCAAAATTACTTCGCTCACGAAGACCCGAACCAGTGTGCATTCCGTACTATGAGTCTGAGTGTGATGCCTTGGAAGTCACACAGCTATACAATTGAGCCGTTCAGAGCAGAAGTGGTGTAAATTAAAATTGAGTAATGAGGTTTAAAGTAAAAATTCTGTAAAATACAGCGCAAAGTCCTAATTAATATGTCCTGCGTGCTACCCACTGACTACTAATAGTTTAAATAAATTGGATATTAATTGCTACTTTGCGCTGTATTTTACAGAATGTTTACTTTAATCCTCATTACCCATTTTTTACTTACACCACTTCTCCTCTGAGCGGTCACTTAATGCAGTCAACTTTATTCGTAGACCACATTACCTCTAGATATAGCCAGCGAGATCGCTTGGTCTGACAACATGTGATTTCTTCTTGTGAGGACTTTTGAAAATTAAGGTGTTAAGTGATCCCGTCATTCACACGAAACAACAAAGAATCAAAGAAAAAATGCGCGATGAAGTTAAAAAATTTTCTGTGGACACGTTGCGACATGTAGGCTAGACCTAATGGAAAACATATAGGATAAATTTTTCTATTTCCGTGATACCCCTAATCCCGTGATACTTACTTACTTACTGGCTTTTAAGGAACCCGGAGGTTCATTGCCGCCCTCACATAAGCCCGCCATTGGTCCCTATCCTGAGCAAGATTAATCCAGTCTCTACCATCATATCCCACCTCCCTCAAATCCATTTTAATATTATCTTCCCACCTACGTCTCGGCCTCCCCAAAGATCTTTTTCCCTCCGGCCTCCCAAATAACACTCTATATGCATTTCTGGATTCGCCCATACGTGCTACATGTCCTGCCCATCTCAAACGTCTGGATTTTATGTTCCTAATTATGTCAGGTGAAGAATACAATGCGTGCAGTTCTGCGTTGTGTAACTTTCTCCATTCTCCTGTGATACTTTTTTAAAATTGAATGTCAGTCAAAGCTTTGCCATTCGACCATAGCGCCAGACATCTTTCGCCTACTTTTAAGACATCGGTGAACTTCCTAACAAGATACCCAACCCCGTGATATGCAGTGAAAAAAAACGTATCACGGAACTAGGCAACTTTACCCTAGGCCTACCTACATAGAATTTAGACTTGAAGAAATTATGCAGAATAGTGGAGGTCGCCTGCAGGATGTAGTGCTCAGAACACAGGATTTTTTAAATACTCTTACAAGTAGGCCTAATTTAAATTTAGAGTAAATGTTCTTTTTAAAAAATTAATTAGTACCATAATTTTTAAAGACATAATATCGGCCAATTCATTGGTTCATCGTTTATATAGGCCTATGCGAATGACGAGCGTTGCAAAGGGCGACTCCTAAAGGGCCATGAATGCAGTACTGAAAGAATGAAGGGCTAGTGAAGTTACGGTTGTAGTATTTCACTTCTGACGCCAAAATGAAAGGAGTCGGAGAGAATGAAGAACAGTTGAATTAGATTCTTTCACGGATTGTGACAACACAGAGGATTCACAAATTTAATAAAAAACAACCACAAGTCCACATGACATAAAAAGACAAAATCTAACACATTTTATACAACACATCAAATTAAAAGAGTACACAAGAAATAGGACCCATAACAAAATTCAAAATCACAATCATAATCGTAAAGTGTATTCTTATTTTAAATCAACTTCGGAACATGCAACTTCCAATATAAGCTTACCTATCCAGTAAAATCAAGTAGCTACGTTAAATCAAAGCAGTATTCTTTTGAACAGAAAACTTACACTTGAACGGAAAAGAAAGGGGCACTAGTAATTTCATCTCTTACAAGTTCATTGTTGCATTCAGAAATACAATCAATTATTTCATTTTGAATCGTTTTAGATTTCCCAGAAAGAACATGCCTAATTTTTTCATAGTGATTTCTAATTTTCATAGGGCGAATGAAATGAGAGTCAATAATTCTTTTTGAAATTCCCCTTGTTCTGTGACGAAATACTCTCATCATGACCGCGAAAAGCCAACTCCTGCTTGCTTAGAAACAATACCGTATCGATTGCGGTGTGCATTACCAGTCTATTTAAAGGTAAGTTTTCATTAAATTGACTTACGTATAACTTTCCTTTAGTGCATCCGCAATGGTGTTCATGTTCTTCTGCAGTGCCTTTAATTGCAAAATACATTTAATGTGTTCAGCTGAATCTGCATGGCTGTGAAGACAGCGATTGACATTTTTGAAATCGCAAAATCCAGTTGAATTCCAAGCGAGTTTCTTGTTCCCCAGAAGAAGACAAGGCCAACAATATAACTTCTCGTTATAGTGACTCCCACATAACCAGTTGCAATCGGCATACCACGAATCTTGAAACTGAATATTGTATGACCGACCACCACTTTTCACATTTTTCATAGTTATATTAATGTGACGTGTTGTTCTGCGGTATTTTAAAATATCTTGCTTATCTTCTGCACACCAACGAGAGAACGGTGTCTCCAAAAGATTACACACTAAATCGTTTAACGGATTCGTGTTTTCATCGCATTAATACACGTAGTAACACCTTCACACTTCGCTGCACTTGTCACAACAAAGAATACGTAAAGCGAAATCATTGGTCAGCGCGGGTCAAATGTACAACGTAGTTTCAAATGTTATGCCAACTTTCTTTATTACAGGGTACTCAAATTATTTCAAAATCCATACAAAACATAATATTCAAGAGGTACTAACGTTAAAAAATGCCAAAATATATGCGTTCAATACTAAATTTAAACAATATTTAACTTCTTTACAGAATATTTTATGTTTTCTTATTTAGTTGCAAAATATTACAGTTTTCCACCCTGATCCAATGTTTGGACGAGAGAGAGATTCTGTCTTTCAAGAATAGAGAAAGGAGATGAATGCCTGCTCCACAGACCTTCATAATAGCCTCGCAAAAGGGACCGGTACTTCATAGTAAGCAACTCATTGTCATGGCAACCGGATGTGTTTACTGAAGGCGAAAAGGAAAGTCTCATTCGGACCTTCAGCTAGTCTGCTAGCCACGTGGCCTGACTGGTGAGGGGTTCGTGTGAAGTACTGCAGTGAACGTTAACTGAGCGGATTAAGCCGACAATATATTAAAAAATAGAGCAAAATATGGTTTAGTGAAGAATTCATTTTATTTTAATTTATTGATAAAATATATTTTATTAAAGCACGAAAAAAGGGGTGAAGGTGGCCTTCATGTACTTCACTTGAATAACCGCCACTGGCATACTCCTATCACTACAAGGAAAAACGTAATTATGGCAGAAATTCTTCGCGGAGTACGCGATCGAACAATGGAAGCATACTGCGACCATGTTAAACAAATTACTAAGCGACGATTTATCTATTAGTCTCCCTTCTGGGGAGGGCACGGACTGGGAATGTTATCGTACGCAGGTCGCTCTTACGAGGATTGAATGGGTGCATGTCCTAAGGCCCCCCCGCGCTACAGATCCCCTGTGCGCCTCCACCGAACTTCCCCACAGCCTACATCAGTGGCCGGCAGATGCTGCAGTTGTGACGTAAGAGCCAGTCAGATCGCAAGAGCTTGGGAGAGCGAGCAGTTGAGTCGTATTAATGTTAGCACACACCAGCGCAGTGGCGTCAGTGCAGCAGTAGAACAGGACTGTTGAAAACAAAAAGGATCTATCTACATTTTATAGAAGATTTCCCCTGGCAAGATTCTCTCGACTGCATAGATTTGCTACTAGGATGTTGAGCATATTCGGATCTACGTATGTATGTGAACAGTTCTTTTCTTGTCTGAAGATCTGCAAACCACAACATAGAAACCACCTGTCTGATCTGAACTTGAAACATATTCTTCGCTTGTGTGTTAGCCAGGCTATGACTCCAAATATTGCAAAAATAGTACGCGAGAAAAGAGGAAAAAAATTCGACAAAGCGTTTAGCTTGGGCACGGTAGTGACACAAAGTGATGGTGTGTTTCAAAAGTTGAAATATACTTTGCATACTACTCACCAAGATAGGGCCTATATAGTTTAATCTGTATATTATGTAGAAAAATGTGCGTTAAAAACACTTGAACTGTTTTCAAGTTTTCGAGTAGATAAAGTGTTGCAGTACTGCTTAAAGTATTTATTTATATGTTTGTATGTTTATAGCAGTTTCGGAATTTCATTTATATATGCAAACGCTTCTGCAAGTGGTTGTATTATGAGTTTCATATTATTGCAACTACATTAAATTTGATTACAAACCAAAATATTTTGTTACATTGATTTATCAAGGTTGTACAGTTTTGTTTTCGTACAAATGTATTGTAATTGTGCTGTTCCCATACTATCTCAGAAGAATGGATCGCGCTCTGTCAGTGCATAGACGCCGCACCACCACTGTTCAGATGAACCTCCTCTCCACGCTGTGCTCAGTATGCAGAGATTGCCGCGCAAAGAGCAAGGCGGCTACGTCGTATGACGTCACAGAGCACGGAACATGCTGGTCACTGGCCTACATGATCCCTTAACCTTTCCACTTAGGCTAGGCCAGCGAAGATTCAAGCCTTACGGACTGGAACGCGCGGAGCGGAGGGCAGATGCTCTGCGTGCGGGTTACTTTCTTCCCCTACTACAGGGATGAGACGATATTAGCTCCCAATCACGGTAGAAGAACTCGACCTTGATTACGGGCGCACAGCGCATCCACTGTAACGTAGACAACAGGGATGTACATGCACATGCAGCGAATAAAGGCAGCAATTATTATAGTAACTTGCGTTACTAAATTTCTGGCTATGTAATAGGGCTAATTATTCAGTTATTTAATATACATGTACATATATAAACAAATCGCAATGGGAAGGGTGCTTTAGGAACAAAAAGAGAAATAGGAAAAGTTAATTGTATGTAAACCATTTTCTTGTTGAAAGCAATTATTTATTATGTAGCCTAAATACTTCACTTCATTGGTTAGGAGTCAACCTGGTTGGCGAGTTGGTATAGCGCTGGCCTTCTATGCCCAAGGTTGCGGGTTCGATCCCGGGCCAGGTCGATGGCATTTAAGAGTGCTTAAATGTGACAGGCTCATGTCAGTAGATTTACTGGCATGTAAAAGAACTCCTGCGGGACAAAATTCCGGCACATCCGGCGGCGCTGATGTAACCTCTGCAGTTGCGAGCGTCGTTAAATAAAACATAACATTAACATTGGTTAGGAGAAACTAATAGGGTCTACCTGCTCGACGTGTGTGATCTCTAAGTACTTTTGAGTATCTGTTGAAAAAATAATAACGCCAATATTGATTGAAATAGAGTATATTGATTGTATGATTGTGAAAATGTAGCCCTTACTCTCCAGTCGTGATTATGTAGGCCTAATGAGTTTCCTTAGAGTGATTTGTGAGATGCACGTAACACAGAAAAACAAATTGATTAAATTAAGATATTGAGAGCCATCGTAATTTTTGGGGTCAATCATTTAAGGGGATATGTATGACTTTTAAAACTTCCACACTTTTCAGCCCAACATTTGTGAAATTTAAACTATATAAACAGATCTATAATAATACCTGTACAAAATTTGGTGCAATTAGGTCTAATAGTTTTGAAATTATATTTTTAAGTATATTTTATATTGACGTTACTAAAAAAAAAAAAGCACCTTGAATCAAAGTTTTCAAAATGTTTAGTTCATATTTGCTCAAAATTTTGAAAATAGTTATTGGAATAAAAGTGAATTGGCTTTTTGAGCTTAGTAATAGTATAAGTTAAAGTGTAATCAAAGATAAAATATTATTTCTAAATTAAAGAAACACGTAGTCTAATAAAAGTAAATATCCAGAAACAAGCAACAAATAAAACATCAACAATACATTTAAAATAAAGAAATAAAAGGAATCTAGATACAATCTCTTCTCCTGAATAATGCCTATATATATTTTTTTAATGTTGCGTCTCATAATGCCGTTTCATGTTGCTTTTTTTGCAAATGTTATTTTTTTACACAAACACTGGACTTCATCACAATGTTCGAAGCATAAATATTGTATCTTCCACTCTTCCTTGAAACTTTATTGTATGAGCGCTTCCGTTCCGTCATGATGCGCTGTGTTCTAAGATTTGTACATCCTTTAGCAATGTTTACAGGTGAAAGAGCTCCGCGCGCGCGCTGCGGGCAGAAAATAGCTCTCGCCCGCAAATATTAGTCACCATCGCAAGACTGCCCTACTAGAACGCATCGATAGAGAGGCAGCGGTGCAAAGATTGTCTATGCTTACATTAAGTATAGTAGAGATGTAGCCTGCTACGGAACAAGAAGGAGAAATATTGTCCTTAATATGTGGAAAACGCTGCATTATTGAAATAAAATATTCAGAGACGCTAAATGGAAATGATTCAACACAAATTAGAGCTCTTCTGTGTCTCCCGTTCAAAAATCCAGAAAATTTGCCTCCAGAATTGCAGCTAAAATGAATTGATCTCTCACATCCTACTGCACAGCTGAAATGTGCATATAAAGACAATGACTTCTGTAGCTCTTACAATTCATAAAACTATGAACTGTGTCCGAAGATTTGCAGCGAATATTAGTTTATTACGATTTTCAGCAGCACATAGACTACGTACACGTAGGTTTTCATGAATCTAACAAAGGCAAGATTAAGAGCTAAGCTATTCAATCATGACAAGTGCCGGTTACCTGGTTGAGGTTTTTTCCGGGGTTTTCCCTCAACCCAATATAAGCAAATGCTGGGTAACTTTAGGTGCTGGACCCCCTGACTCATTTCACCGGCATTATCACCTTCATCTCATTCAGACGCTAAATAACCTGAGATGTTGATAAAGCGTCGTAAAATAACTTACTAAAATAAAAAAAAATGATAAGTGCCCTATGCTTAGATTTGATTCTTTAAATTAAATTTTGCTAGACGTAATAAGGCGGATGTGAGGCGGATATCGAAGAAGAGATTCTGTCGAAATTTTAACTTAAAAGTTTTATTTTCACATAACAATCTATTGCTGTTATGATGACAATGGTATAGGCCTAATACTCCAGCAGTTTCGAAAGTTGTCGACTTCAAAAATTTAATTTTGTTTACCTTTGCCTTTTGATAGCCCCAATTTGTAAAGCATAGACCTATATTCTGCAGCCAGATAGCACGCGAAAAAATCGAACGTCGTTCGCGCTATTTCGTAGACTGACGTAGGCCTCAACGCGATCCCTCAACCCCAGGTGGCGGCCTGCAGCCGAATCTACATCGGAGCAAGCCCGAAGTCAAGGAAGTAAACGGAGATGATGATGATGATGATGATGATGATGATGATTATGATGATGATGATGATGATGATGATGATGATGAAAGAGGAGAAGTGTAATTATAATGGCGAAATGAATCCGACATCCAACGTTCAGGGAAAATCTCGGAAAAACCTCAACCAGGTAACTTTCCCCAACCAGGATTTGAACCCGGGCCCGCATGTTTCGTGGTCAGACGTGCTAACCGTTACATTAAGCAGCGATACTACAATATGATTGACGGTGAAATAGACCGGATAACAATTTCTTTGGACTGCCATTGCCATAGTAGTAGGAGACAGCTACGATGAGCAATACCGGTATTGCAGTCACGGAACCACCAATCACAGTTCAAGGAAGGAATGGTGGGGACCTTGTAAAGGTAAGCAACTCCCACGGGGTCTTTTCCACCTGGCTGGCCTATAGCATCCTTTGTAGCTTCACCAGATAAAAGGGGAAGGGAAGCGCAGACAGGATTCGCCGTGAAATTAATATATTTCCTCCAATCCCGTCGTGTTTGCAACGAGCCCCCCCCCCCCCCAGTTTATGGATTTCCACCGTATCATCAGGGGTGTATTCGCGCCAGGGTGCCGCCCAGTCACTTTTTTCCGCAACCTGAAAGCATCCTGCTTCATTATTTTTACTTTTAAAGTAATAATGCTCTTACTTGCATTTTACTCCATTTTTATGGAAAACATTATTACACAATGTTGCCGTATAACGGTATAAATTCACTTTATTAACTTGACTCATTACTATACCAAACTACATAATACACATTTCATTTTAGTAATAAAAACTCGATTTTTGTAAAAAAAAAACTCCAAAACATCACAAATTTTCGTTAAAACACTTAAATACATAAATCACGCACTCAAAGAAAAATTCTTTCACAGGTTATACACAAAGGCCGGAAAATAACACTTACAAAGTCTATAGTTGTCCGTCGAACATCACCCTTTGCGATACCTGCAGTAATCCTCATGTTTTCGGTAATATTTGTATTGCACGTACTAGAACTAGAAGGATGGACATTTCTAGCTTTGAACACGGTGCCTTCCATTGCTTTGACTGCAATTTTATTTTCGTGAATGAACGTATTTCTTTATGTTTTCTCCTCTGTGCGATGAAGAAATATGGGTTCCTTTTACGATGTAATTAGTGATTGGTGATCAAAAATGAAAATAAGCGCCACAAACGATGTGCTCACAATTTCAACTTGCTAACATAAGAAGAATTCTAAATGGTTTCCGTGAGTAATTTGACGAAGGTGGCATGAAATTTCCTAACATTTTGATCCCCTTGACAAATGCAGTTAAGTCCATATCTTGCAATAGGCCTACAGCAGATTGTGGATTCAATACTAGGAAAATAAGCGTCAATAAACTTAAAACAATACCTTTAATCAGGGTGCTGATTTTGTTGATATGCCAACTTTTTTTCCTTACATTCTTTGCAACGCCCATAAATATATGTAGGCCTAAATTCGGGATAGGAGCTGCTGGTTGTAGAAATGTAGAGTTTTAAGTCATTTTTGGTTATTTTTTGTTGTTTTAATCTTGTATGTCACTTTTTAAATGTAGAGGGATTTTTTTATCATTTTTTTAATTTTAAATTGATTTTTTTATTAATTTAAGTAAAGATTTTAATGGCGATCTAAAATTTCCCGATTTAGGAAAACTTGCAAAATTAGTACTGACACTAGCCTTTCCCATTAAAATGCGGAATCTGAAATGATTTCCTCGACAGTAAGTGATGTAAAAAGGAAGAAGAGAGAAAGAATAGGAGATGAAGCTCTTGACTGAGTTGTTATTGTTCCAAACAAAGGAATTGAATCGACTTTTTTCAAAAAGAACATAACTTATATTACATTTTTTGTTAAAATCGGGTTTTTCAATGAAACTGTAACTTAATGGATGGCCAATGGAATAATAATATAAGGAAATTATAACATATATCAGTCACATTTGTAGCTAACTTCATGTAACAAGAATATCAAGTTCCAATTTTAAGTTTCCTACCTGTTATTATGTTTTTCTTGAATATCTCGAAACATTAAATTTGTAACATGTGTCCTTTTTGAAAAAGTCGATTCAATTATGTTAGACAAAAATTTAGGATACACACTTTGTGCACAATCGTTTGAAGTACTCTGAGAAGAAAGCGCAGATTCAAGAGTAATTAGCCTAACACCTAGTGATCTGTCACTCTTCAAGTATGCTCCTGCGATCAGCGCGGATGTGGAAAGAAGCTTCTTAAAGTATAACTATGTCCTCGCCGACAACAGCCGGTCGTTCTCATTCTTTGGATGTAACCTTTTCACTGTAAGAAAAATCCTAATGTAAACAATAGCACGTGACTGAAGTGAGGCCTCATTGGCCACTGTTTGGCGCCATAGATTCTCAGTACGTGTTCCCGCCTACTGTTGTACATTCTGTTTCATGTTAAACATTTCCCGTTACTCGTCAAGTAGGCCTAACCTCACTACTATGCATTACTTTGCTTAGGAAACATTTAATTTATAATTACTGTAATTAAATTATTTTTAAGTATTATGTCTTCACAATGGACAGTTGAGGTTACAGAAGCCATACTTCAGTACCACGTGCTTACGTGAACAACTACGAGCTCAAGTGACGCCAGCTTGTTACAAGAACAGACTATCTCGGTATTACTGTTGATATTCATCCGCGTTCATAGTACATAACAAAATATAAAAGTAGCTTTTCTTTTATATAGCGTTTTACATATGAGTGAAGTTAAATGTTTCATCGTATTTAACAACTAGAATTCAATTTTTTATTTTCAAATATTACAAGATAGTGATTTCCAAATACGAACTATATTTTCCTGCGCCATGTGAGTGTTTCGACTGGGAGCCAATCACGGGTATGACAGCAACGTGCTTATGTTTACATTAGGATTTTTCTTACAGCGAAAACAGTATACATTATTATCTATTGCAATGGAGAGGAGAGGTTTTGATTGGAGGTAAGATTTTTATTTATCTATAGGTTGTTTATTGTTAGAAAATTACCTAAAATGCTGAAAAATGACCTAACACTTTATTGGATCTTTTATAGGTCATTTTTAAGTCAACTAAATCCGCTTCCTGCTTATAATACGACAGGCCTAATGTTTCTTCAGTGATATTCATAAAACTCAACGAACCACCAGTTTCTAAATGGAACGCCGAACTATATGTTAGGTCACGGTTACTGTATCATCTCTCAGCAGATGACCACCAATCAATGTCAAACAATACGAGGCGAACATGAGAAGAGGGAAATATGGAAACTCTTTTGATTTGGTTTCTGCGCATAATTTTTAACAGCCATTATTTACTTATTTGTATTTCTTAATTAGACCTATAGATTAATATAATTCTTATAAGAGCAGCATTACTACTACTACTACTACTACTACTACTACTACTACTACTACTACTACTACTACTACTACTACCTACTACTACTACTACTACTACTACTACTACTAATAATAATAATAATAATAATAATAATAATAATAATAATAATAATAACGATAGAAGTTGAAAGAATGTGCTGGCAGAAGTATCAGTGTGAATGTAACAGTGGAACAGTTTTAAAAGGGACGGATGAAGGGGATAAAACAGGGGGAGGAAAAGAAGTGAATAATCTACAATCTACATAGGCCTACTGTACAATAGGATTGTTTGGAGTTATTGAAGGAAAAGGGACAGAGTAAGAAGATAAAACAGGGTTCTTACCAATGAATTGGATTAGAGATAAGTTAGTGTGAAATCAATATTCATAAGTAGGCCTAAGATGATGATAAATGGAAGCGAAAGGGCGGAAGAAATGAAAACATTAAGGATGAATCAGATGCAGTGAAGGTCAGTGACATAAGTGAAAATTCAAGTGAAGCAGGTGGGAGAAGTGACAAATTACGAGTTCCATATTACATAACGTAACTCTTGACAAGAAATATGTTATATAATATTATATCATAGTAATAATTTATTTAAAAAGGTTACAAAAGGCAGACAGTATTATGGTTAGTGCTAAAATAGAGAAAATAGCAGGAGCAGTTTCATAATAGTGAGTAAGCAAAAGAATGTAGTCAAGTTGAGATTAGAATAACAGACTTCGTCTATAAGTGTTTTGTTTTAACGTGGTGCAATGTAAGCGCATATGTAAGGAATATAGTAGTGGCACCATATGCGATAAATGTGAGGTCCACTATTACTCGGGAGAAATTGATGACATGAAAAATGGCATACCATTATTATTAATATTATTAATAATAGTAATAATAATAATAATAATAATAATAATAATAATAATAATAATAATAATAATAATAATAGTAACGATGGATAGGGCATGTAGCACGTATGGGCCAATCCAGAAATGCATATAACTTAGAGTGTTAGTTGGGAGACCGGAGGAAAAAAGACCTTTGCGGAGGCCGAAACGTAGATGGCAGGATAATATTAAAATGGATTTGAGGGAGGTGGGATGATTGTAGAGACTGGATTAATCTTGCTCACGATATGGTCCGATGGCGGGCTTATGTGAGGGCGGCAATGAACCTCCGGGTTCCTTAAAAGCCATAAGTAAAGAATAATAACAACAATAACAATAAACTAGCATAGGCTATTACAGTCTGTTCACTGAATTCTTAATCCTGATGTTAACATATGCACGTGCACCTACTCCCTTGTTATTGGTAGAATGATTGCTGTGAACATCTTACAAGTGTGGCACATACAAATATAGTTTGATATGACGCTTTTTTCGTTCAAATTCATAAGCCTAACTACTGCCTTTTCTGTTTCCACTTATAAATATACGGTATTTCACTTTAAAATATGTAATATACTATTGCAGAAAAGGGTAGGCTTGGGGAAACCCGGGCAAAGCGGGTAAGCTAAGAACAAACAATGCCACAGGCTATATTCTGGTGCTCCCGAAATAAAATTTTCATGACATTGGTTGTGACACATGTTGTCCACACATATATAAAAAAAACAGCAATTCGTTTCTCATACCTATGGACAGTGATATGATTTGAGAAAGAAAGTATAGTTAATTATTCGCTTTGCCCGGGTACACGGGCAAAGCGAATAATTAACCCGGGCAAAGTGAATATCCCTATAACATTTTCACATTTCTATTTAATTTTTTTTCACTGATAATAAAATTAAATCAACACATAAACACGATGTTAATGAGTTATATTAGACGATAGGAAATGTTATTTACAGCCCGTTACAGCACGTTAGATTAGTACAAAATACAAATTTGAACAAGTCGACGTTTCACTAGCACTGAAGACTTAGATTTCTTCTGCTTTTGCTCCTGCCCATAAGTTACTTCTCTTTCAACGTTTTTAATCAGCATAGATGTAAGAACTTCAGAGCGCTGACATTTTCTTCGTTTACCTCGTATCTTTCGAGCATCCACTTTTGGCACTGGTCTAAATAAAAAAAAAAAACTGACTTGGATTCTCTTGCGTACGATGTTGAGGGTTTTGGTGTAACCGGAACTGAAAATCTGAGTGTAATTGATGCATTGAATATTCCTTCAATCTCTGAAGATAACGACATTACAGAGGTGGTTGATTCTGAGTGAGCATTAACTGTTTCTTCAGCCGGTAAAGAAGCTGGCACCGCAGAATTTGTTAAATCTCAGCCAACTGTCGTTTCGCTGATTTCTATCTCAAGTGGGCGATCTTAATTTGATCTGAGCAAAATCTTCATCAACAAACATGTCATGGTTGTATGGCCAGACAGCAGAACCAATGATTGAAAGATGTTATTTCTTCAAGTGCTTTCTTCATGACTTCTTCAGACCATTTGGCTTGTTCCGTCTTCCTCTTGAAAAATTAAGCCATCTGAAAACATATTACGACCTTTTTAAGTAAAAATTAAGATCAATGTTACTGATTTATAATTTAATTAGTGTGACTTAATGCCTCCACTATGCAAAATGATCTAACACGCTTTATTACAATTTATCCACTTTGACCTATTCACTTTGCCCGCAGACGCAATTTCGCTTTTCATTTAAGGTTATACAAACATAAACGTCAATAATCTTCTTCGTAAGTACGGCACTTTAGAAGTAATCGTATCGCCTATATATTACTATCACATAACAAAAAGTTTCTGCGGTATTGTGTGTTGTACATTCGTTTCTCTTACCTTGAAATATTTTAATAAAACAGTCAATTTTCTTCAAACGCACGCTGACTTCTTCTCTCACTAGTTAGAATGACGACAAGATAGTTCCAGCAGCAAAATCTGGTAGGGATTCTTCCCCAACATAGCAGAAAGCGCTGTTGGCGTTTCTAAGAAATATGCATTATTCTCTTTGCCCGAGTTATTCATTTTGCCCGGGTCTCCCCTATATCAAAAAATGGAAATAATGCTTTAAAATGTTACTGGTAGATGTTTATCCAGAGTAGGCCTATACAGTTGCACAACAAAATGCGATCCTGATTCGATTAATGCCGAGTCGGGTAGACGCTATCTGATACCTTGCCATAAAACTTATGTCGCTGCAGTTTAACGAGTTGCTTAGTCTTAAAAATAGTATCAACGTTCAGGAATGAATGACGTCATTGTTTTTTTATCATGTAACAATTTTTCAAAGCAGAAATGTGCTCTCCCACACACCTGGCTCTTGTTACTTCAGCTTAACAATTGCCTGAGTGACGTGCAGAGCCGTATGCTGGCTCTCTTTACTAGGGCTGGTACAGGGACTGTCCGTAGCCTACACTGTTGCACGTTCTGGCCCGTTGTGCATCCTGTATACAGGTGATTCACGAGGATTTACCGTCACTTACGGACCTTATTTTCGGAGACATTCTGAGCAAAAAATGTCATATAAATACACACACACTCTCTCTCTGTCTCTCTTTTCACACTTGTTACATATGACACTTAGGCACAGAAAAATTGACATAAGTCTGCTGTTGATTGGTAGCACTAATTATCGTCCTCTCTCCGAAGCAGGGACTTCCTTCAAAAGTTGGTGTGATTTTTACTGACATCACATGATTGAAACAAGAATTAAAAGCATGTAAAGTATCGGCCAATGGAAGTACATAAACAGCAGCGTACTGGAGATCGGTCTCATAGTATTAGAAGAGTTAAGACACGTCACTGTTTTTCTTTCTTCAGGTATATGTTCTCAAAGTTTTATAAAAGAAAGTGATAATTTTTATTTAATATTTTTGGAATTATTCTGTGTTAAATGTAGCATAGATAATAATCATTGGCAAAACATAAATCTGATAAAGTTGATTACACAATCTAATGACAGGGGGACAACGGATGTGAATTGGTCACTAGTTAAGGATATAAAAGCAGTTTGGGAAAAAGGATTGAGATAAATGTTGTAAAGTAACTAAAAGAAGACACGATCCACTTTGGTAAGTGGTGTAGGAAATGAGATAATATTGAGGGAAAAATTGTTTTCAGAATTGAAACTTTTGAACATATTGCAGTGAAAGGTTCTACAAACTATTTTCACTAGTAGGAGTCGTATACTAAAGTAAAAGCAACGTATGCCATGCTGCACAATGCTTGCAAGCACTTTATTCTACAATATTTAAACTACATTACATTACATTTTTCAAAAGACACAAGATATTAAATGATTTAAAGAACTCTGATAAAACTTAATGGAAAGACAGTGCTGAATATATCATTATAATAAACAGTTCTATAACTCACATTAATTGCGAATATCACTTCTCTCTCTTTTTTTAATATCTGAATTCGAAAATTTTCTATTAAATGGCAAAGAAGAAGACTACAAAATTTTCATAGCAAAAGATATTGCAGTAAATTAGTATGTGGAAATTTTTGCATTGGTTCAATTTTACTTCAACCAATGTTTGACACATTTTGAATTGTCTCTATAGAATTGTTCTATAGATTAGACACAGACATCAAAATTTCATAAAACATCCAGTATTTCACTATCTGTCACCTCTCTCGGAATTTGCCTATCTATTGGTACCATTATTTATTAATAAAAATTTTAAGTTCTCCTGAAACATAAGATTTGATGCATCGCATGAAATCATCTAGCATCAGGATCACGCCTAATCGGGATTAATTTTGATGAGAGTAAGTTATGTAGCCTATGTCATGTAATGTTCTCATAGAACCCTTCTATACCCAAATAAACTTTTTACAAACAGCCTGTTAAGGTATTAGTATACACTGCATACAGTGTTTTTCTTCAATTTTATACAAATTTTGTTTCAAAAATTTGTTTTCTTTTTGAGAAATTGAAATCCCAGTCTTTGCTGTTTCTAAAAATATATAATTCTACTGTATGTATTTATGTTGTATAGTATGAAGAAGGTACCTAAGAGGCAGATAAAAAACCTCAACAGGACAAGAATGAAGCTAGAGAAGGTTTTAAATCTGAGTCCAATTTTATTCACATATATCATTAGTAAACATAGGTATTTTTGAAGTGAGTTTTCTCCATTGTTATTATTATTATTTTTTTAAATTTTGTTGACTTCAAAATGTACTAACTCGACATAATTTCATAATTTTTTAATTAAACCTAAAATAATAATGCATGACTGGAAGTAAAAACTCTGGGTTCTTCTTCATGGAACATTTTGAAAAGCTGAATTAATTATTCGGATGCATATTATTTTATTAAACATCATGTTTGGATATCTCTAAAATTTTCCTTAGTAGAATAATGTAAAAGATTTCACTTCCAGCAATAGATACTAAAAATAGGATTTCAATGAGAAAATAATCACTCTATGTTTATTTATAAGGCAGTTATGAAGAGTTTAATCAAACCCTGCATTAATTATTTTATTAATTAATCGTTAATAATGAAAGTAGCTAATACTTTTGTAAAAGTTGAAGTTGCCTAAATAATAAAATGTTTTTAAACAAAAGAACAGAAATTTTTTAGTGTCTACTAGTACCTTAAAAGAAAGAAATAGGGGGATTGATATTGGCGTTAAATATCATGTATGTGATATGATAGATAACACCAGACTTAGGCTTAATGACAGGTACTAGAAACCAGTGATCATCTGAAACAAAGCTCAAGAAGGAATGGTCATGAATCACCAGCTGCTTGCAATGATCAGCCCTCGAAATTGTGATGGTATTTGTCTTCTTATGGAATTTTGATTTGTCTGTTTAGACCTTGAGAATATTACCCGACCTGCTATTTGGTGATTACTTAATTTATAACAATTCTAAAATGATAATGGATAATCCTGCTAATATCATTCAGAACTGTAAGAGAACTCCATCAAGTAATGAATACGACATTTGACATTTTGAATATGTGTTCAATTCACCGAGATCAATCAGATTAATAGATTATTTCAATTATATTAAAACATAAAAGAGGAAGCAATAGCACTTATGTGATTGAGAGAAAGAATAAGAAAACAACACACATTATACTTTCTGACAGATATACTTTTGAATCCAATGAGCTTTTACGACTTCAACTTGCAATACTATTAACTTTTGGAAGTCAAGCTGCCATTGGAGAAAAACCTTCACTGCAGTCGCCATCTCACAGGGCACAGGGTCCCGCACAGTGCCAGTCGTAGATGCAATCTTCCTTCTCAGTGCAAGGTACAAAACTCCCATCCTCTGACAGATCTTGTGTTGTGTAGCACCATTCGCCTATATATTGCGTGTCGTGACATGCTGACCAACAGTAGCCATAGTAGCATCCGTATCTGTAAAATACGTCCTTGAGGCCAAGTAAGAAGCCCAATTGGAATGCCAGCACGAGTACCAGCAAGATGCAAATGACGAGCAAATGTAATTTGGCCATAATTCTGAAACAAGAACACATAATATATGACCCTCCAGTACAATGCACCATTCCATTTTACAGTGATATTCACGTTTTCTGTATGAATTGCCCGTAGTATTTCTTAATATGAGTAAAACACGGGATTGCAATCCAGTTTATTTTAATTATAATATAAATATTCTGCATATGTATGTGGGTCTGAGGGTACATATGAAGATATAATGTATGGAACTCTATGTCGGTACGTGGGTTTAGTAACCGTGATTTTAAATATCCGTTGACTTAGAGACCAAATCTTGGTCCCCGTGGATTTAGCGACCAGGAACCCAGGTTATTGATAGATTGGTATTCTGATATGTTTGTATTCGTTTCGTTTTTACTGGGATCCTCATACTTTATGGCTGATGATTACGAAATGATTACGACTAGAAAGGGAAGAACATCTCTAATACAACCAGTAGAGGGATATCAGAATCGTCATCGGGAAACGGAACATGTAAGGATCTGGATTTGTGTCAAGGAAAGAAAAGAAGGACGTTAAGAGAAGTTACGAACGAACAATAAGGGCAAGATAATTGCACGTCAAAATCACGTGTTCAAAATGTGGCAGAAACTGAAATAAAGCAGGAAACTAGCAGCGGAAGAATGTTATTGCCTATTAATAAAAATTTCCATGAAGAATTTTAAGTCAAAAAGATAAGAATTTGTAGCTGAATTCCCCGAATACCAAAAAGTTAAAACTGCATTGTGTAATATTCGACGTGTAGCTTTGGGTACCTCTCAAAATCCAGAACATTCTGAAGTCATTGCTTTGTCTGAAGGGTTGCTAGACTTAAAAGATGGCAGCAGCTTCTTGAAGATCGATGACTTTTCTCCAGGCAAGGAACGTTTATGAATGTTCAGTATAGAAAATTTGGAAAGTGTTGTTCGGAGTAATGAAAATTTTTTGTGGACGGTACATTCTACAGTTGTTCGAAACAATTCAAACAAATATACAGAATTCACGTTGATATTGGAAGCTTCGATGAAGAGACCAATATGTGTTCTCTACCTTTTGCTCTACTACTCAACAAAACTGAAGAAACATAGGCCTACGCCCGTGGTTTTTTCTCTACTGAAAAATAGTTATCCGCAATGGAGACCTAAGCCAATCAAAATCGATTTTGAGAAGGCTGCAATTAATGCAATAAAGAAAGAATTCCCTACTACACAGCTCTCAGGTTGCAGTTTCCATTTCATCCAGTGCTTAAGGAAAAAAAATCCAAGAAATTGGATTAACGAAGGAGGAGAGAAAATTCAGTTGTACAGGGTGATTCAAAACATCTGCGACAAATTCTGAGGGATGATAGATCTAACAATAAGGAACCCTTTTTGTTAAACAACCTAACTCTTTTGACGCGTCGTTTCGAAGTTATAGTTGAAAATGTTTTTCCGCGGGCTTACGTCAATGTATGCGAATGTGTGCACCCCTGTTTGTTTGTTTGTTTGTTTGTTGAGATGTTTGTAAGAGATGAGAAAGGTTGTTGTTTGTTTACGTTTAATAGCTTTTCATTCAGTTCAGCGTAATCATCAATTGAGAATGGATGTCTGCGCGGTCTTCCACCAATGCGCAGGGGATGAAGAGACCCATCATCTCGAAGTCGCTGATAAAGTCGAGCAAACATTGTGTAGTGAGGGTGATTTCTGTTTTGAAACTGTTGTTGGTACATGTGGAGAGCTCGTCGGCTAACTCGGGAAAAGTGTAGATACCCATTCCCAATTGATGATTAGACTGAACAGAAAGGAAAAGGTATTGAACATTAAACGTAAATAAACAACAACAATCCTTCTCGTATTTTACAAACATCACAAGAAACAAACAGGGGTGCACACATTCGCATACATTGACATATGCCCGCGCAATAACATTTTCAACGATAACTTCGAAACGACGCGTCAAAAGACATAGGTTGTTTAACAAAAAGGGTTCCTTATTGTTAGATCTATCACTCCTCAGAATTTGTCGCAGAGGTTTTGAATCACCCTGTATAACTGTCATGTAAGATGTGTGCTGCATTGGCTCTGGTGCCACCAGAAAAAAGTTAAATATGGCTGGTTGGAAAATATGTCCAAAGCTCCACAGAGTGAGAAAATGTCGGCATTCTTCGATTATTTCGTAGACCACTGGCTGGAAAACACAAATATTCCAATTGAACTCTGGAACATTCGTGGCCAACGACATCGCACGAACAATGCTGTGGAGGGATGGAACTGAAAATTAAACTCTCTGACAGGAGTGAAGACACAGAGGATTATCTTTTTAGTTAAGAAACTTAAGGATAAAGCAATAAACAGTAATTTTATCATAAGGTCAATCGAAGTTGGTGAGCCTCAAAGGAAAAAGAAAAACCTACATCATTTGGACGAAAAGGTTAAGAAAGTCTTGGAACTTTGTGAATACACGGGAAATTTAGAAACTTTTCTCCGTACTTTAGCTTACTTATATTAAAAAATTTCAATAGTTTCAATAGGTGTTTAATACAATACATACAAATGGCTTTTAAAGAACTCGAAGGTTCATTGCCGGACTCAAATAAACCCGCCATCGGTCCCTATCCTGAGCAAGATTAATCCAGTCCCTGCCATCATAGGTGTTCAATAGCATTACTATTTTATTGGTACTAAGTTATAAGTGTTAATGTATGAACTGTGCTAGTGACGAAATCCTCTCTCGGCTCTTAAACATGCTTCATAGCCAGTCCCAAGTCTGGAAGAAAGTGTGAGGGAAGGTAGAGACAGGACGGTCGCTTATCCCACGTGTAATGTGTTCCGTGGTCGCTATACGCACGGAATGGATCTTGGTCGTTTAGTCCACAGTCGCTAAACCCACTCATCCCTTTGTGCCTGTTTACCGATTATATGTAAATACTGGCCACTAGTCAGTCTCTTATCATAAAGATCATGATTTCAATATAGTTTTTTTATTGCATTATTTTGGTGTTTTAGCAAATGCAGACAATAATTTGTATATTGTTCATTGTGAACACTTTTAGAAAAAAATATTTTATAAAAAAATATACGTCCAGTGAGTTGATAATGTGGTGCAAAGAGCCCGTAACGTAATTTAAGAGTTATGACAGGATTCTAGTATGACGCTGGCATTATTGGGAGTTCAGTTCCCTCAGTTCAAACAGGATAAGACTTATTGCAATGGTAAGAGATCACTATTAAGATGATTTCGGCGTTAATCAATGTCTGGGGACTCCTGCATGTAATGAGTGGATGTCGCTACCGCTACAGTGTTCCCAACTGTCAGACATGCTTTTCGGTCGGTTGTGGCGGGATGGAAGGATGTCGCACGACTAATGCGTGGTTATTCTTCCGGATATTTTCTGTTACTCGCGTGATTATCTTTCTCCCATATTATTTTTGACCATCTATTTTAATACTGAAACGATCGAACTACTTAGACTGTGCAAACAGATATCTCAGGAGCTATTTACAATGGCTTCGTGTTCAAGATTGCTAAAATGAGATGAGAAGATAATGTTACATCGAGTTATGTAAAATTATCTTATTATACACATTAAGTAAGAAGCCTCATAGACGTAACCCGAGCTGTGATAAAAAGAAGATTTTGCACACCAATAGAACATTCCATGGGCCTTTTTCTACTACTACTACTGCTACTGCTACTGCTACTGCTACTGCTACTGCTACTGCTGCTGCTACTGCTACTGCTAACTACTACTACTACTACTACCTCTATTATTATTATTATTATTATTATTATTATTATTACTATTATTATTATTGCTTAAGATTGATTATAAATAAACAGGGTAATATAATTTGCATACTTTTTTCTTACAAGAACACAATTTCAGGAAAACTATGATCAAATTTGCATGAAATTTTGCAAACATTTTCTTCTTCACAGTTCATAGAGATTGAGAAACATTAATTAGCTTATTATGACAAACAACCATTATTATTCATGGGAACTCACTTGTAACAAAAATTGCATATAGTACTGAAATATAAAAAATGTAAATGTAATATTCTTATTGAATTTGGTATTCCCAAGAAACTGGTTCGATTAATTAAAATTTGTCTCAGTAAACTTACAACAAAGTCCATACATGTCAGTTTCCATATGATGCTTTTCCAATTCACTGTGGGCTAAAGCAAGGGGATGCACTATCACCTTTACTTTTTAACTTTGCTCTGGAATATGCCATTAGGAAAGGTCAGAAAAACAGACAGGGTTTGGAATTGAACGGGTTACATCAGCTTCTTGTCTATGCGGATGACGTGTATATGTTAGGAGAAAATCCACAAACGATTAGGGAAACCATGGAAATTTTACTTGAAGCAAGTAAAGCGATAGGTGTGGAAGTAAATACCGAAAAGACAAAGTATATGATTATGTCTCGTGACCAGAATATTGTACGAAATGGAAATATATATAAATTCGAGATTTATCCTTCGAAGAGGTGAAAAAATTCAAATATCTTGGAGCAACAGTAATAAATATAAATGACACTCGGGAGGAAATTAAACGCAGAATAAATATGGGAAATGCTTGTTATTATTCGGTTGAGAAGTTTTTGTCATCTAGTCTGCTGTCAAAAAATCTAAAAATTAGAATTTATAAAACAGTTATAGTACTGGTTGTTCTGTATGGTTGTGAAACTTGGACTCGCACTTTGAGAGAGGAACAGAGATTAAGGGTGTTTGAGAATGAGGTTCTTAGGAAAATATTTGGGACTAAGAGGGATGAAGTTACAGGAGCATGGAAAAAGTTACACAACGCAGAACTGCACGCATTCTATTCTTCACCTGACATAATTAGGAAAATTAAATCCAGATTTTGAGATGAGCAGGGCATGTAGCACGTATGGGCGAATCCAGAAATGCATATAGAGTGTTAGTTACAAGACCGGAGGGAAAAAAGCATTTGAGGAGGTCGAGACGTAGATGGGAGGATAATATTAAAATGGATTTGAGGGAAGTGGGATATGATGATAGAGACTGGATTAATCTTGTACAGGATAGGGACCGATGGCGGGCTTATGTGAAGGCGGCAATGAACCTCCGAGTTCCTTAAAAGCCATTTGTAAGTAAGTAGGTAAGAAAGTAAGTAAGTAAATGTAATTTTTAGTTGTTTGCACTTCATATCAATTCACACTGTGTGTTATAATAGTGATACAAATAAAATTAAAGTTTACAGTAATCAAACTTTTTTTAGAACTTATGGTATTTGTAAAATGACAGCCAAAATGTGGAAGATTTATTTTCTTTTGCTCGCAACAGAAAATTTTAAATCATACGAACTTATACAGTGTAAAGAAAAACCATGGAATATTTCATTAATGTGCAAACTTTCCCGATCTGTTTATAATAGTTCCATAGATATTGTGAAATAAAAAAAATGTATGTTCGCGGATCAGGCTAAGAGTATGGGCCTCCTTAAATGATTTAGTTCATTTTAAAATAAAATTCTTTTTTGCATCGCAACAGAATTTATTATTATACGTTTTCTATAATTTAATAAATTAATTTTAGTTAACAAATCACTAATTGATCAAAGAAACGTAGCATATAGACCCCTATTACTATTGCGGTAGGCCTACTAATTTACCAGATCTGAACAATTTGCAGTTTTGTGTCACCGATAGAGAATTTCTGTATTACCAGCGAAGAATCTTCCCCTCGGTAACTACACTCGAGAGGAAATAACACAACTATCCTAGAATTGAAATGATAATTGTGTGTCAGTAAGCATATTATAGTTATATACGAATGAAATACTGAACAAGAAACAAATGTATTGCGACTCAATACTTGACAAAGAATTTATAAATAAAAATAAATTGCCAGATTGACGTTTCAGGTTATTGGTGTTAATTATTTTACAACACAAATATAAAAATTTAGATATTATAATACAGAAGGTCCACCGTAGTGGTGGCTGTGTGGAGGGCGTGTGGTTCGATTCCCAGCATGGGCAATGAAGGAATTTTTCTTCCATCCACGGGACTGGATGTTCTGTGTTTTCCATTTTCATACTGCGAAAATGAACAGCAAATCACAAGTGTCACCTTGCCTATTATCTGTGCATTTGGAACTGGCGGCTCAAGGTCAAGGTGTGAACTGTATTTTTTTCTACTAATTTCGGCACCGCAGCCTGAGGCTTATTGTGCCTTGACTCACAACTCTACTGAACACACACACACACACTGCAGGACTCTCCCGTTTACTGGGTCAAGGTACCCGGGGGGCCACTGCGAGACACCACACACACTGGGACAATGGACAGACAACCAGTTCACGTGAAAAGGACCAAATTAAATCCCCCTGAATTTACGACCGGGAATCGAACCCGGGCCAATTTGATCAGGAGTCCAGCACGGTACCTCAACACCAAGGAGGCGGACTATGGGCTGTATTTACAACGTGTGCTTACCCCAATCCTGGACCATTCCCCTCAACTAAAGTCAGCTGGGACAGCCGGAATTACTTTTGTACGTCACCTTGATCCTCCAGTTCATAATGCGCAGACAATAGTAAACTCACAGCGGGTCGTTGTTCTAATACCCACAGCCTTGCCTAAGAGGTATAGGCCTACCTGTCTTCATGGAGATCAATCGCCAAATATCTATCAGTGGTAGAGAACAGCTGTTACTGAGAAACTGCATATGGGAAATGATTCTACTACCTTTGTCACTTAAATAACTTTAATACCGGCATGCATTGCAGAAGAAAGAAACTAAACACTTGTATTTTTCCGGTGGAAGAATTCGGAAAAATTCTCTAAATTCATTATTATTTTTTCTAAACAAAGAACTTCAAACGCTATATTACAGACCAACCATTCAATAATACCTGCAATATATTGTCCGTAAGACAAAACAGTGAAATTATTATTATTATTATTATTATTATTATTATTATTATTATTATTATTATTATTATTATTATTATTATTAGTTTTACGTCCAAACACATGGTCATGGCGAAGTTTCTAAAGGAATTGTCCTTTCTTCCGCAATTAGTCCACAATCTATCTATAATTATTAATTTTATTGCTTAGGAGTGAAGATTACAACTATTGCACATTCTCATAAAGTCATGTGTGTTGTAAACAAAATAACACTATGAATAAAAACGAGATGTATTTGATACTGATCAATAATCATAATAATTATGCCGCTAGGGAATTGTTATAGAATAGAATAAATCATTAACTCCTTAGGCGAATTCCTTATAAATTTCATTCAACGATTCAATTAAACGCCCACAATATGAATCCTCAGAGTTTGTTACGATGTTTGAGTCTTCAATAACGGAAGAATGAGATTAGCATAGCCATTTTCATTTTACAAATCTTTGATTTTCTATACAAAACATATAGTGTCTAATGTGAATGAAATTATTAATGTGCAATTTCCAAAGCAATTATTCAAATCTTTTCTTCTAGCTTGCATCTTAAACGATAGGTCTACCATATTAAATTTCGTTGAACTTGCTTAGTAGTAAAGTGACTATAACGTAGCTAAATACATTACTTACATTAGCAGATATGAAGGATTGGTTCGTCTAGCGGAGAATTCCTCGGAGAACGACGTCCTCTTGCTAGAGAGACTTGAGAAGTAATGGTGAACGTAAGTGTTATTGAGTAATATGAGTCGCAGAAGTAGTCGTGTACGTTGTAATCCGAGGAATGAATCAGAAGCCGATGGACATACTTTAAACATTCCTAAGTATCCAATTCTTTTTGGAATCAAACTGAAACACATAACTGGGGAGATGATTCATAAGCACTAAAAAGGGAAAAATATGCATGCACGTGTGGATCTAAAAACGAGAATAAGATAAGCACTAAAGATAACAAAACATGCACTATTACAATTGAAGAAAAAACATATATAGAGTATATACAGGGTGATTTATGAGGATTTACCGTCCCTTACGTAGCTTATTTCCGAATACATTCTGAGCAAAAAAAAATGTCATATAAACATTTCTCCTAATCTCAACATTTTCAGAATTACACTAATTTGAAGGTGTTTGTAAAATACCATTATTCTTTAGTTTTAAGGGTAAAAGAATATTACAGATAAGGAATTAACTATTCAGGAGTATCCTTTCTTTATTTAGCTAGTATTCTGAAGCTAAAATTGTGTTCTCAATTTCATAGTTGCTATGTACAGAATTTTTTTCTCGATTTTTAATTACAAAAGTACATTTTCTTACGCATTTATCATATAAATTTGTTACACATAACGCCACTCTTGTAAATTCTTTAAGACTGCATATTAGGATGCATAATTAAACAGTAAAGAATCAAGTTCCTACAGTCTTATGATTTGTAACAATTTTTGTGCTAAGTGCGTAAGAATGATATCATTTTAGTTGAAAATTGAAAAACAAAATTTTTGCAAAGCAATTAACAAGACATTTTTAGCTTCAGAATACTAGCCAATTAAAGAAATGGCACTTCTGAATAGTTCATTCTCTATTTGTAATATTTTTTTACCCTTAAAACTAAAGAAAAAAGATAATTTACTAACAATTTCAAATTAGTGTAACTCTGAAAACATTGAGATTAGGACAAATGGGCGGGTTGGCTGCCAAGTGGTGTACGTCCAAACTTCTATGTTTTCAGAAGAGCAAATTTCAAGTTTGCAATTCACTGTAAATTCAGAATTGTATGTCTTGAGTAAATTATGACATGGCAATAAGTGGAACATATACACTTTCGATTATTTTATAAATCTATCTTCCTACTGTTTTAACCAGCTCAAAAGTGAACTTTTCAAAGTATGATCTTGGAAAAATTAGCGTTCCCCTAATTGAAACAAAAATAAATTGGGAAAGGAAATGGGATTGAAAAAATGTTGAAACCCTTCTCAAAAATAGAACTGTTGTTTATTGTCAACAGATACAAACAAAAATGAACATTGAAAAGAGCAAAATGAAAATTCATACGATGTCATCTGTTATCATGGCTTCATCAACTTATTCATCGTCATTGGAAACAGTTCCAGGATCAGAATTTAAGCCAAGAAAAAAAATGGTGACAAGGGGGTATAAACTGCAATAGGTCTCCCATATCTTTTTTCTTTGCTTATGTGAATTTTCCATCAGGGTAACCAGTTTGAAGTTGCTGCTGAGTCAGGTACATTGACGTTCGCCCAGTTCTTCCACGACCTTTTCTTAAGTCAAGCTCTTCGAACTCAACCATTTCGTTCAGATTTTCTTTAATAAAGATAGAGATTCCATGCACCTTACTGTACTTGATATGACGCATTTTCAGCCAGTTGCTTTCATTTCCAGCCAGATTTTGTTTTCTCTTCGTGACACACTGTTGAAGATCTCTGACTGTCAGAAAATTTGGACGTTGTATTTCATGAACCACAAACTTATTAGTTCTTCGGGCTCCCTCCATAACATTGTACCAACCGTTTGGTATATAAATGGTTCTATTTTTACTGGCAGTTTCAACACACCCAAAATCACCATCGTTGGGAAGGTTTGAATGTCCCGAAACCAAAAATTTTTGTTCAATGGTTTCGATGTCATTGTCATTGGACAGAACATAACGCAGAAGTGTAAGGGCTACATTCAAATTTCGATTCTGTCCAGTACAAGAATCAGACCAAATCACAATGTGCTTTATAGCTGATCTAGAAGACAAAATTTTCTTGAAGTGAATCAGCAAGGATGAGGCAATCTCCAGGGAGCCCCGAGCTTCAATAGTTTCATCCTAACAATAGAAATATCCCGTTTTACTTTTAATGTCATTAATGCTAAAATTATAGCCGTATAGGTTTCTTTTGTAGTAAGCATCACCGACTGTCAGTATTGGGAATGGAAGGGCCTTCTGTAGATCCATGGATATCATGTACACTTAACGGCAAAAAGAAAGGGCCGACTCTTGGTCGATAGAAATGCTTAAGTTCTATCGCGCGTTTCACTTGTGTAAACGTAACGCACTGCAAGGCATTGGTGTGGTGTCTCTTCATTGAAAATCGTCTTTCTATAATGTAGTAAACCTTACGAGCTGTGTGTGGCCCAGTGGTAAGATGTCTGACATCCGTACCAGAGCTTGTGATTTCGCCTCCAGGCACGGTAAAATTATTATTATTTTTTAAATTTAAATTTTAAATGAATTTATTAGTTTAAATGTGAAATGACATTTGTTCATAAACTTCGTTATGCCTGCCTTGTAAAAATATTGTCCATCACTATAGGGCTATTAATAGGCGAGACCTGGTCTCTATAACAAAACTAATTTTCACATCCTAAAAGACCGGACGCATATCAAATATAAATAAATAATTAAATAAACAATTTTTAATATATTAACAAAAAATGCCTGTGGTGGGGACTAGTATCTCCACAAACCACCTGCGTCAACAACTGCCCTCATTCTGCGCGGCATGGAGTCAACAAGATTATGGAACAGGTCTAAATTCATGGCCACCTCCTCCCACACATCTAGAACTCTGTCCCACAATTCGTCAGCTGACCGAACGGACGGTTGTTCTGTCCAATTAGAGTGTAGGATCCGTTTGACTGTAGACCACAAATTTTCAATCTATTCATATATGGTGGTTTTGGAGGCCAATCGACCAGGTGATTATCCTGCTGGAAGAAAAGTGTTCCGTCTTGATATCGTTCTCGTGCGGAAAGGATCATTACATTTACACAACTGATGAATTGTTTATGCTTGTGAATTGAATTATTCTACTTAAATGACATGTACAATTTTTATATAGCTCAACTAAAATATGTTTTATATTGACTTAATCTGTTTACTATGCATTGTATATTTTTGTTTAGCATAACTGATGAATTGTATATGCTGTAAATTGAATAGTATACTGTATAGGTCAATTTATGAATTGCTTAAACTTACAAATTGAATTAATCTACTTCATATGAATTGTACAATTTTGTATAGCTTAACGGAAATAAGTTTGTAAATTGAACTAATTTGATTGTATATGTTTGTATAGTTTGGCTGATGAATTGTATATGCTTTTAAAATGATTACTAGTCTGTGTAGCTCTACTGATGAATTGTATATAGGCCTACTGTAAATTGAATGGTAGTCTGTATAGCTCAATTGATGAATTGTATATGCTGTAAATTGTATAGAAGTCTGTATTGCTCAACTGATGAATTGTTTATGATTATAAATTGAATTAATCTACTTGATATTAATTGCACAAATTTGTATAGCTTAATGAAAGTATGCTTGTAAATTAAATTATTCTGCTCACTTTGTATTGTATATATTTGTATAGTTTAGGCCGATAAATTGTATATGCTTTAAATCGAATAGTCATCTGTATAGCTCTGTTGATAAATTGTTTGTGTTTGTAAGTTGAAGTAGTTTGCATGATATGTATTATCAATTCTGTGTATCACAACTGGTTGAATTGTTTATGCCTTAAATTTAATTAATTAACTTGTTTTGTATTATACATATAGCTCAATTTATGAATGATCGTTTGCGTTTGTAAATTTAATAATCTGATTGTCTATGTATTGTATACTTTTAGTAGAGCCATCGGTGTAGTTCAGTCGGCAGACTCGCTGGGCTGCTGATCCGGAGCTGTGTTCGGGTTTGGGTTGGATCCCCCTTTGGTCTTTGGTTTCTTCCGAGGTTTTCCACAGCCGTGGGACTGAAGCCGGATGGTCTATGGCGAGTCCTCGGCATCAACCCCTTTGATTTGATTACCTGGTTGGGTTTTTCCGAGGTTTCCCCAACCAAAAGGCAAATTCCGGGTAATATTTTGGCGAATCCTCGGACCTCACCTCATCTCACTATATCTCGCCAAAATATTGTAAAAAATTGCACAAAATTCTAAAAATTGTAGAAAATTAATAAATTGTAAAATTGTAAAAATTTGTAAAAATTGTAATTGTAATATTGTAAAATTTTGACTTGTTCCACATCTTAAAGCTTCATTGCTCATGTAAGATCTGTGGAATAAAATAAATAAATGTAAAAAAAATGCCAAAATGTGTTCATAGACTTCTGCCGTAAACCGGCTGTGAATGTGTTCCAGAAGCCCTGCCCCATCGTATGAGATCCGCCCCCAACTTCATTTGCCAAAATATGTTCGTAGACTTCTGCCGTAAACCGACCGTGAATGTGTGCCAGAAGTCCTACCCCATCGTATGACATCCACCCCCAATACGCGACGCAATAGCTTGTTGGCGGATTTTTTGTCTCTCTGCCACCTACAAGCGTAATGATGAGACAGAACGTTTTATTAACAGACTGGAATATTTCTTGGAAGAGAGAGGGAAGTTTATTGTTTATTAGTGTTTGGGCATATTCTAAAAGATGTGGCCACATAAATATTGCTTTGCGAGACATATGTGAAGGCAAATTTGTAATTAAAAAAAAGAATAATATGAAAGACTCGAACCTTGCTACAACTATTAACTCGTTCAATAGATCAATGCTGTAACGACTTACGCTATTAAGACTGTTAATATCGCTTCGGCACAATACCTAGTTTTCTCTGTTCATATTCGCTTCGGTTCATTTTGTATTTATCAATTTCATTATTATTTCAATTTTCAGAGGCCCTGATGTATCTAGAATTAACTTTCCATTAGATTTTATAACATATTTTAGAATCTTAAACAAAATAAAGCAAATTTAAATGGTTTAATTATGTGTTAGGCCTACCTGGTGAACTACGGCTTTGACGAGACGAGCATGGGCAGTGTTACGTCTCTGGAACTTTGAAATAAGTCGGCGGCCCATTCTTTTTGCCGTTAAGTGTACACTTAGCGGCAAAAAGAATGAGCCGCTGACAATTTCTAAGTTCCAGAGACATAACATTGCGCATGCTCGTCTCGTCAAAGCCGTAGTTCACCAGGTAACACATAATTAAACCATTTAAATTTCCTGTATTTTATTTATGCTCGACCATGACCAAATGTAGTAATTATACACCTGGTAGCAGTCCTTTAATGTATGTCTTTAAAGTACACCTACTCATTACAGTACAGGTGTTCAGCCAATGACAACTCAGCTTACAGGTGTTCAGCCAATGACAAGTCAGCTTTGTACCGTTATAAAACCGCAAGTATCGATTATTCTCGGATATGCAATCGAAAGAGAATTAGCGAAAAGTCACGGAGGCTGGAAATCCATACTGTCGCAGAAGGTTATGTTCTGTTACTATAATAATTAGCGTTAATTGTAAATAATATTCAAATAAATTCAATTTGTCATCTCGCTTTCAATGTCGAATTCAATAATCAAGGTTATATATGTTTAACGGGATTACATCAAGGTCAATGACATTATTGTTCCTCGGAAAAAATCAATACTTTCGCGTCTGCGCACATCTCACAATTCACGACATAGAACAAGGTCACTTCCGATCTTGTCAGATACAAATAAAATGTATACATCTGAATAATTTCAAGTTGGAAATATGGTCGAGCATAAAAAGTCGTATGAAACTCGCCTAAAATGGTAATTAAGAAGCTCGTATGAAAATTATGAAACTTACTTGCGCTCGTTTCATAAACATCCATACTCGCTTCTTAATTACTATCATTATAGGCTCGTTGCATAATGTACTATTAAGAGTCTAAAATATGTAATAAAATCGAAAGGCAGATTGATTCTAGGTACATCAGGGCCCTTGACGAGTGAAATAATAATAAAATTGATAAATACAAAATCAACCGGAGCGAATATGAACAGAAAAACTACGTATTATGCCGAACCGATATTAACACTCACAGTAGCGTAAATCGTTACGGCATTGGTCTATTGGACAAAGTTGATAGAAGTAGTTCAAGGTTCGAATCTCCCCCCAATCTTCATTTTTAATTACAAATTTGCCATCATAAGTGTCACGCAAAGCTATAATTATGTGGCGATATCTCTTAGAATATGCCCAAACTGTAATAAATAACAAACCTCCCTCTCTCTTTCAAGCAATACTACTATCTGTTAATACAACGTTCTGTCTCTTCATTACGCTTGAAGATGGCACAGAAACATTAACTCATTGCCCTGGTTCGCATAGGTTATTCTGCGTATGCTACTCCCCGACAGGACTTCGATTGGAGAAATTTCATTTTCTCCGACCAGGTAATTGTCTCCTGTAGTATTCTGCATGTGCTATTCTCCGACAGGACTACGATTGGAGAAATGTAATTTTCTCCGACCAGGTAATTGTCTCCAGTAGCAACGATAATACTGCTCTAGTTTATTGTATGAATGGCCACCGATACGATGAACGCTTCGTGAGACGAATTAACAAGTCGGGTTGCGTGAGGGTCGCGTGTTGGGGTGGATGTCATACGATGGGGCAGGACTTCTGGAACGCATCCACGGGCGGTTTACGGCAGAAGTCTACGAACACGTTTTGGCAAATGTAATGATCCCTTCCGCCCGAAAACGATATCCAGAAGGAACACTTTTCTTCCAGCAGGATAATCATCCGATATACACCGCCAACCGGATTCAAAGATGGTTTACGAGGAGGCGTGATGTCGACCCAGTCGACTGGCCTTCAAATTGACCAGATATGAATCCGATTCAAAATTTGTGGGCTGCAGTCAAAAGGATCCTACGCTCTAATTGGGCAGAACAACCACCCATTCGGACACCTGAGGAATTGTAGGACAGAGTTCTAGATGCGTGGGAGGAGATGGCCAAGAATTTAAACCTGTTCCATAATCTTGTAGACTACATGCCGCGCAGAATGAGGGCAGTTGTTGACGCAGGTGTTTTGTGGACGAGATACTAGTCTCATCACAGGCCTTTTTTGTTAACATATTAACAAATTGTTTGTTTTTGTTAATTTAATTATTTATTTGTTTTTGATATGCGTCCGGTTTTTTTAGGATGTTAAACAAGTATTTTTGTTTATACAGGCCAGGTCTCACCTATTAATAGCCCACAGGTGATGGACAATAATATTTTTACAAGGCAGGCATTACGAAGTTTGTTAGCAAATGCCATTTCACATTTAAACTAATAAATTGTGTAAAAATTAAAATAAAAAAATAATAATTTTACCGTACCGGGAGGCAAACTCTTAACCTCTAGTACGGATGTCAGATTTCTTACCACTGGGCCACACACTGCTCGTAAGGTTTACTCAGGGGCGTATTTTGCGGGCTACCGGGGCTACCGGGGCTACCGGCGGTAACCCAAGGAAATTACAAAAGAAAAAGTTTATAATATAACATAATGTAATAATTTTGTATTATTAGTTTTACCATAGTAATTAAAATTAAAGTAATTGTTAGATATATTTTGTGTAATAATAGGGTCAGCGGTAGCCCAAACCCTTTAACCAGTATACGCCACTCGTTACTACATTTTAGATACAGACAGACAACTTTCAATGAAGAGACACCACAGCAATGCCTTGCAGTGTGTTACGGTTACACGAGTGAACCGCGCGATAGAACTTACCATTTCTATCGACCAAGAGTCGGCCCATTCTTTTTGCCGTTAATTGTACATAAAAATCCATGAAAACAAACACAATGAAATCTTTTGCAATACATATACTTAGGCAGCCAATAACGTGATGACCCTGAAACAGAGAAATTACATTATTAGTGCATTAGTATTCTTATGTACGTCTGTCGAGTAATCTTGTTGTTTAATGTTCAATTTGGTTTGCTTCTTGTACGTTGTCGTTCCAAGCTAAAATGTGGAGTACGCTTTTAGGTCGTTTGTGTTTATCTAAAGCAGGGTTGTAGTTACCTAGTGAAGAAATGAGTGGGTTGGTGCTGCTGTACGACTTGGTGTACATGAAGAAGGCTTAATTAGAAATATATTCTTGAATTGTCCAAATTTCGAGTATTTTATGAATTAATCTAATAGGTGTTACTCTTTGGCTATTCCTATAATGAATATTAAAAGTTTGTTTTGGAAAACGTGTAATTTTTTAGAACTGTAATAGGTGCATATCCCCAAGCAGGACAAGCATATAATATTACTGATCTAATTAATGCTTTATAGTTAATCAAGGCTGTATGTGTGTTTAAATGTCTGCTTTTATTTAAAAATTGGTAAAGCTCCACAATTCTAGAATTGGCAAGTGTGAGTTTCTGTAGTACGTGTTCTGAAAAAGTGAGCCGTCTGTCTAGTATTACTCCGAGATATTTAACTGAAGTTTTCCACTCGATTTGTGATTCATTTATAGCTAATTTTGTGTGATTTATTCCCTGTCCATTGAATTTATTTTTCCTGCTAAATAAGATGGCTTGTGTTTTCGATATATTTAATTTAATTCTCCATCTGAGCAGCCAAGGTTCAATGTCACGTAGGTGACCTTAAAGTCTGTTAAAGGCAACAGTTGGTTTCTATGACGCCGTGAGAAATGCCGAATCGTCAGCGTATAGCGCTAAAATACTATTATTGAAATTTGGATTAAAGGGTAGGTCATTAATATATATTTGGAAAAGTATCGGTCCCAGAATGTTGCCCTGAGGCACCCCAGCGTTGATACCTCGCGACTTGGAGTGTACGTCGTTCAGTTTAACCTTGTAACGTTCTGCCCCGAATGTAATTGTCCAACAGTTTTACTAGTCGGTCATTTAAATTATTGTTAATTAATTTATATATCAAGTCCGCGTGCCAAACTCTGTCAAAGCCTTGTGTATAATCTAGGAATACAGCCGCTACTGTTCGGTTTATATTAAAATCAGTAGTAGTGAATTCCGTCGTGCGAAGCAATTGCTGTCTGCACGAATAACCTGAACGGAATCCAAACTGTTCATGTCGGATTAGATCATTGTTTCTGAGTTCGGATTTCAATCTTTTTTGTATGATCTTTTCCGAAACTTTACCTAAAACGTTTAATAAACTAATGGAGCGATAATTGCGTGGATCCTATTTATTCTTTACTGGCTTTGGAATTTGATTAATGTGCTAGACCTAGTGTTTCTAGAAGTTAGGAAAATAGCCTATCCGAAGGATAGCATTTATGATATTTGTAAGCAAATTGAACGCTTTGGGAGATAGCTGTTTCAGTACTTCAGCTTGTATGCCATCGGGGCCAGGGACTTTTTTATTTGGCAGGTATCTAACTTGCCATTTTATCTCGTGAACACTAGCAGGACCGACTTGTGGTGCGTCGTTGTTGTTGAAGTCCACGTTAAGTGCGTAATTGTGTTTTGTTGTATTTTGTCATGTATTTGTCTGTCATACAAGTCAACGTGTGGATTGAAGGAGTTCTCGAGGACTTCCGCAAAAATCGTGGCTTTCTCTTCTGGACTATTGTACGTTGTCCCATTGTGCTGGATGGGAAGTATATCACTAAGTTATATGGCTTTGTGAAGAACTTTGTGATTTTCCACACATCGCTCATATTTTCGGTATCTAAATTAGTAACTTTTGAGTCCAGGCTTGGATGAGTAGTTGTTGATGTTTATTGACTTTACTGACTTTGAGCCAGAGGCCGTTTTAGGGTCTTATACGCGCAGGATGCCCTCTCCAGCCATTGTACATAAACAACAATAAATATATATTTACATACTATATATGACACTATTTCTGGCATAAGTGCCAGTAGGTGTGTGAGTGCGGTGATTGGCTTTTTATTTATTTTATTTTATTTTATTTTTTACTTTATTATTTTTTTTGTTTTAATTATTTTGGTGTAGGCCTAATTTGTTAATTTGGAACGCTTAAGGAATGGTGAACGGGACAAGAGTTCGGGGTAAAAGATATCAGTTGATAGACAGCATTAAAGTATTATATGGGGAGATTAAGAGGAAAGCAAGAAAGGGAAATGCTGGGTTTGCAGTTAAAGACCTGCTCTTGGGCAGAACACTGTGCATACATACATACATTTTGGGTTTCCCCTTCCGGTGGCAGAAGCGTCTGAATCGTTATGGAGACTTTCATGGTGTGGTGTTATTTTATTCATCTGCCTCTCTGTTGCTGTCGTGTGTCCTCTCAGACAGTATTCAAATTTCCAACACGTGTTTGTGGTTTTGTTTGTGTGTTTTAGTTTGGTGGTGGGGGCTGGTGGTAGTTGTAGAGGAGTTTCTCCAGTGTTGTTCTGTTGTTTGTGTTCGGGGGATTTGCGAAGATGTGTTGTGTATATACGCGATTTACTGCCGAATGTGTGTATTTCCTGTTTATGTTGTTTAGATGTGTGAAGAGTGGCTTTGTTTTTGTGGTAGTGTAAACTGTGTTATTTCTGGTGCGTCTGTGCAGGTGGAAGATTTGGCGGAGAATTCTTCTTTCGCGTGCTTCAAATTTCAATTGGGTCGTTGGAGGGGCTTGTGCGAGGAAGATGGAGGGATATATGCATAGGGATCTAACCAATGCTTTGTATAGGTGGAGGAGTGTTTCGGTTATACAACCGGGTCGATTGATGCCACTTAGGTAGCTTATTGCTCTGGTGGCTGCATTATATTTCCTCCAGGTTTCTTTAGCTACTTCGGTCCAGGAGAGTTTGGAGGTGAGGGGTATTCCTAGATATGTGAGATTCCGCTGGAGTGGAAGTTGAGTGTTGGCTATTGTGATTGGGTTGTTCTGGAGGACTCGAGTCCGGAGTTTTGGGCGGAAGACGCATATCTGTGTTTTGTCTGTGTTGACTGTGATCCGCCACGTGTTGGTCCAATTTAGATACTGCCTGAGTGTTGCGTTTAGTAACTTCCTAGCGGAGGGGAGTCGGGGGTGTGTTGCCCAATATGCGACGTCATCTGCATATTGTGCCAGTCCTACTAGCGGGTTATTAGGTAGGGGAATATCTGCCACATAGATGTTATACAGAGTGGGAGATATGACACTGCCTTGGGGGACCAGCTACTATGGCTATTTGCGACCTTATCTAAAATTCTTAATATAACAAAGACATAAATAATATAATAATCAGAGTGCTAAAAGAACTAAAAAGCGTTGTCACGGTAAAACGAGGCACACAAATGCAGTAAACATAAGGTGATTCCTACAGAATCATAAAAGTGAGCAATTCTATGAACCTAGGTGGTATTCAAAACGAACAAATAAAACAATAAAACTAACGCCACCAGAGATAAATCGTGTATCATATTTTAAAAACAATAAAATATTATAAAATATTCGGATGTATAAAGTCCGAAATGTCAACAATGTAAAATCAAATATAAAACAACAAATGTAACCTCCGGATGTAAAGGGTCCGGAGGATAAGTAAAACGGGTCAATAAAAAACTAAATCACCTTATCCAGACCTGTATTCGATAAAAATCTCAGAACTGCATTTGTACAATTAAAATCATTTCCAAGAGCGTCACGTAGTGTCGGCCGAATTCCATATTGTCGGCGGAGAGGCTTGGATGATCTGATCGTTTATTTTCTGAGAAATTTCCCTTTTCAAGCGATTCATCCGTGGTCTTAGGCGAGGGTCCCGCTTTCTTTGCCAGGCGCGTCGACAGTCGTTTCTTTCCCTGATTAATTTTAAAGTATCATTTGGAAGCTCTAATTTTCCCGCAATAATAGTTTTTGTTGGAATTGCCGACATAGATTCCTGTATAGCGTTCGTTAGCATTTTAGCAGCATCTTCGATCTCAACAGATGACGTAGGAGCCAAGTCATCTGTGAGAGCGTCCAACATATCTCTAAAGAGTTCCCAGGCAGCTGCTTTGTATAGTAGCACAGTTTTTGGAGGGGATAATTGGAGTTGCACTCGAAAAGTAATAATAACAGTTTTATGATCTGAATTTGCTAACGAATCATGCACCGAAATTTTGGTATGGAAATTTATGGCTTTGAATAAGGAAATATCTAAAATGTCTGGTTGATGGTTAGCATTGTCTGGGATATGCGTAGGTGTCTCGGGCAGAAATCACATAGTCACTTCTAATGGAGTGGCGATATAGCTTATTGCCATCCGAGTTGCCCACACGACAGCCCCAGACAGTGTGTCTTGAATTTAGATCACCGCCGACTACCATCTTTCGACTAGTATCCATGAGAATGTCTAGGTCCGTAACCTTTAGTGAGTGGAGTGAGCTATATACTGCAATAAACGTTACAGATTCATTTAAGATCTGTAATGTTATCGCGGTGGCTTCCATTTTCTCTATTTGAGGGAGCAGTTGCTCATAGTGAGGGATTCCTCTTTGAATTAGTATAGCAGTGCCCCATCCCCTGACTGGCGCGTCCTGCTCCGGATCGACTGAACGATCCGTACGGTACACTTTGTAATTTGTAATTCTAAACTTATCGGAAGGGCGGAGATGGGTTTCTGATATGAGTGCAATTTTGATATCTTTTGCTTCTAAATAATGCCTAAGCTCGTTTTTATTAGCATTTAGTCCTCGAGCGTTCCATATTAGGACGCGAAATTCACCATGTCTGCCTCACGTTTCTTCTACCACCGGTAGGCTTTCGTGGACTGGTAGGAGTGTCCAGCGCTGTCCTAATAGTCCTGGCTACTTTATAGAGGTAGGATTTGTATCCTAGATATGCACCCATTTGTTCCAATATTTGGAACATGCGTGACAACGTGAACTGGAGTGTCCGTGTGGAAGCCTGCCGTCTGAAGGCATTGCCCACTCTCGGTTAGTTGTCGGGAGGTTGGGACGGGGTTGTGGCGGAGTTGATGCAACCTGGCTGAAGGTCACGGGGAAGACCCTGCTGGTGCTCGTCTGCTGCTAAGAGAATAGATGGATCCTGACGCTGTAACCACAGTTTAGTATATACAGTTGCGAAGCTCAATATTTACTAAATATGCAAACATAGATAGTTGCTCACCACCAGGATCGCTACTATCGCCTCATCACAGACTCTTTTCCTAGCAGACGATAAAATGTATTGTGTACTTCCAATATCGTGTTCTTTTAAAAAAATTAACAACTTCGTTACACTATTGAAATATGAAATACATAAGGTTTATATATTATTTTCATAAAATATATATTATATTCTATAAACTCACCTTCCTGGATCTTTCGGAAGAAGGATAACTCTAACCTATTTTTCTTACAATTTATAGTACTACAAACGTCTCCTTGTCCTATATTATTATTCAAATTATTGTATTTTAGCCATTTACAGTTATTACAATCGATAACGAATATTTCACAGTTTACACAAATTTTCACAACAAAGCGAAATACGGCACAGTCAATTTCTTTTCGATCTAGACCAGGCCGTAATATGTATGGAGTTCAGTGAAATATTAGCCTATATTATAACTTTATTGCGTATCATTGCTAAGTTTTATTTAGTGTAATGTGTCCATAAGTTCCGTTTACTTCTTGTTGCATATGTTGCAGAAATAATTACAAAACTGTGTTATTTTAATGTGAAGAGAATTTTACGTGTTAGCATAATCTGTTCGCAACAACATTTTAAGTTCAGAATGGAAGCTTTTTTTTTTTTTGAGGTTCAATAAAAACGAATTTATATTGTGATTTTAATTTAGCACATCTACCTTCCTTAATTGTAGACAGAAAATTTACCATACTACTCCTATGAAATTAGTGTACGTACGTACGATTTTGTTACTTCGTCTCTTAGGTAGTAGATAAATACAATAATTCAGTACTCAATTGTAGTATTAAAATACAGACAAATAGAATGTGACGGGTGTCATACATGACATTATGTTTAATTATAATGTATAATTGCGAATATAGGAATAAATTATAAGTTAAATATAGTAAACATAACCTACAATATCCATTGATATAACATACATATGTAGTGGCAGGGCATTGGAGACCACTATAATTAGACAGAAAGGGGCAACTGATACAGTAAACATAACCTATAATTTCAACATATCTAAATATTCGTGCGGTGCAACTGAAATTATTGAATCGTGCATAAATGAATGTACAAGAATTTCGCAATATTTAATCGAAATAAAGGCAGGTATTACACATACGAACAACGTAATTTTCACATCAAAAATATTACACCTTAACTCGCAAGGAATTATGTCTGAAGTGTCCCCTAATCATTGTTTTAAATTTTATTAATGCAATTACACTATATTTTAGAGAAATATATGTTACTCTTTATGCATTCCAATTAACCCTTAAAAGCCTGAATTATTTTTCAAGTTTTTCGTTTATTTCGTTATAGACTAACTAAATAGATGTAATTGAACACAACAATGCTTTTGTTTTCAATTGTTGAAGCGAATGTGTGGAATTACAGGGCGTTACCATATGGTAACGCTAGGTCATTATGTTGCCAAATCTTACAGAATGAGTTGTTGCCTTATAATAACATCTTGCAAGCAATTTATTGAACCTAACTGAACTTTAGCATACAAATAATATATTCATCACTCATTCAGTGTTCTGCCCAAGGCCAGATCTTTCACTGCAAACCCAGCATTCTCAAATGTTTCCTATCTTCTGCCTTCCTGTTTGTCTTCTCGTATGATCCATATATCTTCATGTCGTCTATCATCTGATATCTTCTTCTGCTCCGAACTCTTTACCATTCACTCCTGTTCACCATTCCTTCCAGTGCATCCTTCAATAGGCAGTATCTTCTCAGCCAGTGACCCAACCAATTCCTTTTCCTCTTCCTAGTCAGTTTCAGCATCATTCTTTCTTCACCCACTCTTTCCAACACGGCTTCAATTCTTGTCTGTCCACTTAACATGTTCCATTCTTTCCCTTATTCACATTTCGTTTCTCTTCACTTCGTCGTAATGTCCACGCTTCTGCCCCACACAATACCACACTCCATATAAATAACACAAAAAATACAAAAATAAGAAAATTACTTTCACAATACCTGAACAAATAGTCTATACATAATAGAATTATTGTCACAAAAATTGAATTTTATTTCTGCAAAAGACCCCAGGGAAACTTACTTTTTGGACACGTCTCGTAGCTCCAATATCGCTGTATTTGGAAGTAGACGGTCACCCCTTGCCTTTTGGGATGCTCCCCGACTTCTTCAAATCTCCCATTTGAATTCTAATTCATTCAATGGTGAGCCAGATCTTCTACTTGGCTTCCAAGCATTTTGTATAGCTACATCTAACAACCATGTGAACATTGGCTAAAACAGTTTTTACATAGATAAAGCGAATTTTTATAATGAAAACAAAATTTGTCACATCTCTGTCTTTAAAAGTCACTCTCAGGAGAAATCGATTGAACTGTTATAATATACTGTTTTATCCACTTACGTTTCCCTCATGGCACCAATTCCACACATTGCAATGTTGACGGTATCATTCTCTTTCTATCACAGATGACTCTTCAACTTCCTTTTCTTCTATAAAAGGAATATCATCTGGTGCACCTATTCTGTCGCTATTACAAAAATAACCCGAGCTTCAGTACTCGGTTCCCTTCCACTTAGGTTGTCGAACATGCCGCCCCCTACATCTGTAGAGTTCTCGTCAGATACAAAGTTGGGCTTTGGTGGCTGTATGTAGAATGCTCTAATTTTTCGTTTTCTAATTCCAAAAGTATCTCATGCACTTTCACGCACTGTTTGTAACATTAATTTTGTTACTTGTACTTTCTTGTAACTCCTCCATCTTACTGTTATTAGCAAGAGAGCACAAAGAATGAGTGACAACATATTAACCTAGCGTTACCATATGGTAACGTAAGAAACAATGTGTTATATCCACAACAATGTTACGGATTGCAAACTTGTGCTTGATGTACATGAATACTCAATCAACAATAAGTAAAATACTACAACAAACATTACAATCAAATTAATCAAAGTAACAAATAAATTATCTTACTTCTTGTTGCTCTCCAAAATTGCTGCTGAGAAAGCAACATCTAAATCGCGCAGCTGCTCTTGCCCAAGTGGTATAATAAATTTGTAATTTCATAACGTAATAAGAAAGAACCAATCATGTAGCTTGGATTCACAAAGAAAAATTCCAGTTTTATTAATTAAGGATGTGTATGAAGCAAGTTATATTACTTTCTGCACTGCGTTACCATATGGTAACGCTAGGTTAAAATGGGTTAATGTATAAGGTTGAAACGCCACCCTTCGTGACCGGGTTAAGCGAGTCACATGACCTGCCTTACGGCCTGTATTAGATCACGATGGCAGTGACACAGTCTATTATTCCTAGTACTCGCAGCGCTCCAAGCGGCTAGCAAATATCGCGAGAAATGTAACTCGTTGGCAAAAAATCATCCCAAGCTTCGTGACTGTATATAGTAGACTATGCTGTAACTCCGCCGAACCCGACCGTAGATGAACCTGATGCTCCGATAGCTGTTCCCTCTGCTCAGCTCTGCCGACCCCCGATACAGTCTGATCCTCCTAGCGATCAAGTTATCATTTATATTCTGTTGCCGTTCTTTAGCGATAAAAATAACATGAATTTAATGTTAGGTTTGGAACAATACAGCTGCATAATAATAGTGTTACATTTTTATATTACTGCATTATAGGTCTACTACCCTGTAACACAATAAAACGAAAAGGAGTGACGAGGATCGAACCTGACACGGTGACATCTAAATTCCGACGTTCTACCGACTGAGCTACTGCATTTACTTCCTACTGATTTAATGCAACACATTGTCAGAAACATAACAAATTAACATTCATTCAGATTACATTCTGAATATTTAATAATCATATAAAAAGATTACGTTTATGGCAATAATATTTGTAGTTGTATTAGCAGCTGTAGCAGTGGCAGCAGTAGTATTTGCAACTATAATCAAAACAACGATTAAGGACTATTGTATGGATACAGTTCAATGCAGGTCTTTCAAAACCAAATTACGGCTCTGAGTTCGAGGTAATGACATATATATATATATATATATATATATATATATATATATATATATATATATATATATATATATATTTAACTATGTGGAATTTATGTCTGCAAATGATGTAGTTATTAATAAGATTCTAACACGTATTTATGTTACTATTTTCTAACTGAAGAATGTATATTTTTATAATAGTGAATGCTTTGCCATTATTTTAAGACATAGGTAGAGGGTAAGACCAGTGGCGGTGCGCCAATAAGAGCACAAGAGGCACGACTAGTTTTATTATTTAATACCGTATTGGCGTAGTGGGATGTATAATATCAGGATCGAGTATTTTAAACTTCCCGCATCTTGCATAAACTTCTTATGTAAACTTGGCAACATCCTTTCATGTACAGAAATTTCACGCATGCGTGGGGGAGAATTATCTTTCGCTGGCCACTTATGACTCGTCAAGAGCACAAAGCATTAAGTGAACAGTGAATCTATCCTACAGATGTCAGGTGCACCGATGCCTATCGTTTACGTGCTATATCTCGAAGAGGAAATTTATTTTAGCCTGCAGGTGTCAGCATCTCACTGTCGGAACGTTTACTTAATGTGGATGTGTGCACAGTGCTGCTACGAGAGTGTAATTTGTGAATTACTATACTTCAGTGTCGGCATATAGCATAGTTTGGCTTTCAAAGACGTACTGGCTGAAGTGATGGTGGTATGAATTTAAATATCTGTATGGTGGTGTATATTATTTAAGAATAATATTTACTGGCATGTATTTATAGTAATCAATCTATACGAATGGGATTACAGTACTGGTATAGGCTATAGTGTATCAGTGTGTTGTGAATCAAAATATATTACTGTACACACGCTTTTGTAAATTGTGTTATGTATTAATGTTTAACAAACGTGAACAATGAACTCTGTTCAAGTAATTTTGAAGAATAAAGAACTGGATAAACTGGCTTACCAGGAAAAATTGGAAATAAAAAGACTAGGTTTCATTATTAACTATTATTATTATTATTATTATTATTATTATTATTATTATATGTTTTGAATTTATATACGGTATTTTTGACAGTGAAACATTGGAATCATGACATTTCATATTAGGCTAAAAACGTACGATTTCAAATTCTCTTCGATTTTGGAACACAAAATTGTGAACACACGTAATATTATATCACGAGCCGCCACTGGGTAAGACACTTCGAGGAAACCACGATGCCATTTCTGTCTGCGACTTTGACTGACATGGTTCCACAAAGAGGTGCAGGAACGAAAGGGAGTGTAATACGAGCTGTGATTCACCTTGGTTTTTCGGCATCCGAGGCAGGTAGACGTTTCCACATTTCAGAAAAGACAGCTCGGAGATGGGTGCAAAATTATCAACGTTTGCCAATTTTTGGCCGAAAAGTTGCGACTGGAGAAGGAAAATTTCAACATCACAACAGGACGTCAGATTAGTGGTAGAGGTTGGGAGGAATTCCTTTCATACTTTGAAGGCAGTTGTTAATTTCCCTGGCCACGATCAGACCGTGAGAAATCGTTTAAGGGTCGCCAATTTTAGATATCGACGTGCCATTCCTAGGGAAGTTCATAGCGGGGAGCATATAGGAGAGCGTTTCGCTTTTGGAGTGGGAAATAGTGATCAGGATTAGAAAAGGGTAATCTTTTCTGATGAAGTCACCTTTTCTGCTACAAAGGAAGGATCAGCTCTTGTATACTTATCGTCCTCCTGATACCCGATTCGACCACAGATACTCTACCTTTATTGCCCGCAGTGATACAGTGTCTGTGTCGTGTTGGGTGTGGATTTCTCGTCGTAGAGTGGGCACACTCCAACGCATTCGCGGGAAATTAAACCATCAGAAATATCAACGATTGCTGGAACGCTATGTGGTCTTTATGCTAGAAGGTTGTAATATTCTGCTGAAATTCTTCACTGGGAACAGTGCTCGCAATGGCATGAGAAATGAACTTCAAACGCAACCATTTAGCTTCATCAAGCTGAAACAGATGTTATGTTGAAGATATGTTTGTTAACTATACAAGACTATTAACATACACACTGCTGGAATACAGAATAAAACAATAGTCGGGTTTTTAACCGAAGTGCAGCTGTAATTTGGAAAGAAATAATACGTTTCCAGTTGCTATCCAATACATGCATTTAAGTTATTTTTTCTGCTAATACTCCAATGTTACCAGTAATTCGAGGGTGCTTGTGCAAAGGGGCTTAAGTCAAATTGTAAGGTATGTAAACTTCTCTCCTTTGGTACTGAACAAGACCCCTTTGTCACAAAATATGGAGCACTGTAACTGCATCATAGATGGAAGAATTACTTAACCTCTTTAACACAAGAGGAAAGTAAATGTGGATAGTTCAAATCTAAACTTATTCCAGTTTAGCCAATTCATACTTAACCCCCTTTACACGAGCATCTGTGAATTATGTCATTTACTACCGCATGCTTCATGTGTAAAAGATGATATACTGTATAAGATTATATTATAAATGCTTCTTTAATGTAAATATTTAATCTGTTAGAAATTATCATTTGAACTGATACAGTGAATTGATATAACATGCACGTAAATGCTAATATTAATTCATGAGTTTCGTTCTGCATGAGTCAAAATGTAGTCCTTACTCATAAAGCAAGTTATGCATTTTGGGAGAGATCACAACTCCAGTTCGCAGTTTCTGCGTCAGAATACACTTTGTTTCTTTAATTCTGTGTAAAGAAAATTAAAACCGGTTATGAGAAATGTTATCTTCAAGTCACAGCGAACATAGAGTCGCGACATCAAAGTATTGCGTCATTCACAGCTGCACCGATTCGTATGTGGGAAGGAATTTCTCGCTGACCAAGCAATGCTCGAGGTTCTGGTGACTCCACTGTTACTCAGATTAGTCATTCGTTATCGGCAGTCGCTGTGAAGTGGACGCTTCTCTCTCATCTACAGGATTGCTTTGTGTTCACAGGAACAACTTGTTGTTAATGTAAGTATGGACACTATTATTTTACATTAATATTCTAAGGGTAAAATACTTTATAATCAGATTTTTAGGACAATAAGAAATCTTTTCAATTTCATATGATATAATTCTAAAAATATTACTGCTTTAAATGTAAAATGAGTTTGGGTAGATACAGTTTCTTTTCACCTTTTGAGTTAATTTTTCAAACTAGAAAGGAAGCCACTTATGTTGATTAACGCTACAAAGAGATATAAGAATACTCTGTTAAATGCGGGACATAATATATTATCACCTGATACTGTCTTGCTTCGTAAAACATGAGTCACACATAGAATATTAATAAATCTTAATCCGGACAGTACATAACACGATATCAATAGGTCCTTCCATTTTAAAACAAGACTATAGTACTTCTATTACCATTTACTCAAAGAGACGGATTTGATACAAGTGACATAAGGAAAGTGTAGATCTCTGGTTTATAACTGTTTTCGGAAATGGGCGTTTTCTTATCCTATATATGAGTATTTACATTTAATGTGTATCATGTTTACTATTATGTTCTATAATATATATTATATACTGTTATATACGGTGAACAAGAGATTAAGAAATTCATATCTTTTACTATGACTGCCAGTAAAAATTTGTTTAAGCTGAGAAAATGTTCTTCCTACATCACATGACGTTACAGGGACAAAATAATAATAACAAAAATCAATATACAAATTATAAATATTTATATTTTACACAATATATACAAATCATTCGTTTATCAAAACCTATCCCGTTGCAGTGAACGAAAACATGTTATATTCTGAGGTTATGGAATGGAAATCTTTTACGAACATCACATAAAATTTATTTAAAGTAAGAGAATGTTCTTTTTACGTCATAATTATGACGTTACAGGGGCATATTTATAATACATTACATCATTATTATTTAATGACTCCATGCGTACCTGCTTGCAATTCGACCTTGCTCACGCATCCACGTGACGTAATAGACGTAGCTACCAGAAGAAACTACTGTACGTTTGAGAACGAAAATGCGCTGCCTGTTGATCATACATTATAATACGTGACCATGCTTGGCGTGTTATCGCACACTTGGTGAAAGGCGTAACTACAAAACTGACATAACCTAAACTAATATCGCCTAATTCTTAAAAGACACGTCGAAGAAATTCTGTTGTCTGACATAAAATGGTCCTCCATGCGGGACCTACCATCCCTCAGAATTTGGTGCGCAAGTTCTAAATCACGTTGTATAAATGACAAAATTACTCTAGAACAAATCAATTGGTTTCGAGACGTGTGTGGGTGAATTCTTCCCGTTGGTCCACAAGAACCACTTCGACACATCTGTTCATGCAATAATTGAAATTTGCTTGACATTCATATTCCACGTATAAATTTTTGGTATAAAACTGAACATTTTTTCATTCAAATTGAGAGTTTTCTAAATATCAGTATATTATACATATATAATTTAGTTTTGTGCAAATTTTGTATAAGTTTTACCTAGTGGTAAATAATTTTGTACAGTCCAACTTGTGCCTAATGGCTGTGCTAAATTATATATGCGGTGTTAGTCAAATTCCGAGAAAAGATTATTCGCCATTTGATGAATACAGAGTTGTGTGGATGGGTAGTTTGTTGTAAATGTTCGGGATATGCAAAATGTACACTACTGTTCGCCGGGCACAAAATGTTGCCCGCTTAGAATAGGTATTTCACCCACAATAAAGGAAAGAAACGTTCATCCATTAAGTACTGTGTGCCGTACTATTACCGAACACTTTTTTTTCCAGTAAATTACAAACCTCTGCCAAAAATATTACTTAAAAAATTCACCCGAATGTAGAATAGAATACGTCTAAAAGCGTAGCTGATGAGGAAAGCGTCGTCGCGCTTCGAAAAACTGCTTCCTATTAATGTAGGCCTAAGCGACGGAGAACAGGCCGACAACAAACTCTACTCAATCCATTTCTGAAGCCGTTTCATATGTCACTTTTCCTACTGACAGATTGATTTTTGTGTTGAATATTTCCCTTCCAGTAAGGTCCATCTAAGACCTAGAAACAAAATTTGGGCCATCTAATTTTACTAAGTACCAGATACAACGCATTGCGCTTGTGCAGTAAACAAGGGAGCCTAAATGTCTGCTACTTGTGGATAGTCCTGTGAAGTTTGTAGCCTACATATAGAAGGACTTCTACCAAAACTCGGACATTTTTTAATTCCGTATCTGTACTTGAGTATGATTTTGGAAGGTGGGTTTGAACATAATGATTGTGTAAGTTTTTATTATTACGCCAGAGCCGAATTTGAAATACTGTTTCGTAGTGAAATGGATACACTGCGTTGGGTGGGTGAGTTGTTGGGTGGATGGTTGGATACATACACACATACATATGTGTGTTGTTATTTCGCAGTCAATTTACAATTATTCATAATTATTATACTATTATTTTGTAAAGAGTTAAATTAAAGGGCAACGCAGCTACGCTGTTGGCATATAACCTATATGATGGCGACTACGGTAGTCTGGTTCTCTTATTACAGAGTGATGGCTAAGAATCTCTACTTTGCAATTTTCATCGTACTGATGGTCCTCCATGCACAGAAGATCGACTGTACAATTTACATCGTGACGCTGGAAGGTGTGAAAACATTCGGGTGCTACAAGGGCCACTGCTGGGCCAGTTGTGGATTCACGGCTTTTCTATCCCAGTGGCAGTGGTGCTATACCACAATCGACAAGCAACATGACAAGGATTATGTGCTCTGCGATTATGATTGTCAGTGCTACTTCGTATGGGAATGTGTAGGACCTTGCTCCTTCTACTGAAAACACGAATGCATATTCTAGAACCACTTAATATGTTTCTATGTAAGTTATGTGTGCTCTAAATATTAAAAGTAGTATTTTTTTTAATTTTATCACATTATATTTCTAATGTTCTTTATTTAAGTAGCCAAAGACGCCGTTTATTTAATAAATTCATTATTACTTTTCAGTATGCAGAAATGGTCTCCACAGTCAATCTCAGCAGTCTTCGGAGTCCGAGAAAATATAATCCTTCATTTCACATATATTCAATCCAGTAGTTCGGCTGGAGTTCTGTAGTAACAAGGAATGTCATAGAATAAAGAAGAACACAAAATAGGCCTATATTTAACATTTTGTATTCCCTTCCTATTAGTCCAGTCACAATAACTGAATGCCTTTATATGATAGGATGGTGGGTTCATATCCTAAATAGATGCAGTAATAATAATTTTAATTTTCGTGTGGTTTCCTTCAGAATTTTGGGTGCTGCATTCAGGAACAAATGAAGGGTTCACAGCCATAGTGGGCCAAGCGCCATTTATTAAAAACGGAGAAAGCAAGGGTTAAAGTTAAGTGAATACCATAGTTTAATGAAGATTGACATATAATTTACTTTGAATGTGTATACTTTATATTACTTGCTATATGTTTCCATTGAATTATGGTGATAACTTCATTTTAACCCTTGTTTTCTACGGTTTTAGTAAATGGCGCTTGGCCCACTATGATTCTAAACCCTTCAAATGATACCTGTGAGATGATTCTGTGATCCAGCCTATTTCATACTTTACACTAGCCTCTCATTACCAGACAGCGTATTTTCGGTCCCGATACTCAAACTTAGGTGTACGTCAGTTGCAGAAATGTCATTTAACTCATTGCTGCATTCCCTCAGCACGCCAAGGGCAGTGACATATTGTCGCTGTATAGGGACCGAAAATCCGCTGTCTGGTCACTACATCCTACATGGAGTGAACCTATTCTACCAAAATACGACGGATTTTCAGAAGTAAGCCTGGAGAGAAAGAATCACCAGTCGCATGTGTTACGAGCAGACGTCGAATTTTAGGTAAGAAACTATTTTGTTCTTCATGTAGTACATGAACATCAATTTGTATATACTTACGTGATTTATAGACATATATGACAGAAATTGGTGTTCCTATAGTTCATAAAGTACCTAAACTGTCATTAGAAACAATTTTTTTATATTTCACTTTTATTTGCGAAAATTCATACAGGTACAGTGCATACATTTTATCTTCCTCCGCTCGCTTACGGGACGTGTGACGGAGCAATACCTGTGCAGTATTGCGTTGAGTTTCATATCAGTAGTCTATGATGTGTGCAGTGCTCACATTCAATTGACTCTTTCTGTCTATTGCTTGAGTCACGGTTCAGAGATTTAATACAGAACAAAGAATCGTCAACTAGTGTAACTTCTTAAAATAGTAATTGAGGCACTCAGAAGCAAAGTAATATAAGTGACATTTTTTTTTAAAGTGAGCTAAGTATATATTCTAAATCTTTAACGTCACTTCTGTTCAGAGAAAAAGTAATATAAGTGCAGTTCCAGTCAGTGCTGCTCCATGTTGGCCTCATACTTGTATTACAATGCATACAGAGTTTTGATTGAGAGGCAAACTAATACAAGCGCGTTGTTTACATATAGTTGATGCGTTTCTTCTGTGTATGACTAATTCATTTGCCATAATGGAGAGAGGTAATAGATTACATATTCGAAACATCTTCGTGGAAGGCCTGCACACATTGATCTGGACCAACTATACCGTGATATAATAAGGATAACTTTTTCTAAGTGGAGCAACTTGCAATAGTTAATGAAATTCATCCCACTCTTTCCTTGATGACCTGAAGCATTAGGATGGGCCTATAATAAGGACTGTAGGACGTTGAAAAGTGCGTGGAAGAGGAAGCTGCAGGAATATTTACGGTAGGAACGCTACAGATGCACTTCATGACAGAAACATAGATGTTTCAGCAGAGAGAGATGTGACTTCATTAGATGAGGCTAGTGACGTAATGAACAGCGACTAAGGCTGAATTTCATTTAAAATTTGAAATTTTCTTAGCCCTCTTCTTTCGGAGTACCAAAAACCACATCAACTGTTGCCCTAGAAATTTAATATAATATTCAACCAATCAGACACTCTGTATTAAAAAAAGATCTAAAAATACATTTAAAATTCCAAGCCTCATCCAGATCTCAGATGTTCTTCAAACTGTCAGATAATATCCTATGTAATTTCTGCAAAATAAACAAAGAAGAAATACCAGTCTATATCACAGACACACTCATTTCTAAAACTCCAGTTGTAAATGAAATTCCTCCATGAAAATGGATAATTCCAGAACATAACCTAGAAATTCCACGAAATCATTTCAAAAATGATCCTCCATACATTCTTAAGTTAGATGCCATGGAACTACTCTGCAGCACACATAAGGATTACCTTCAAATTTATACAGATGAATCTCTAAACCCTGATGATGGTACATCAGGAACAGGGTATTATATTCCAAAATATCAAGAAAATTATTTCATATCATGTTCAGCCTCCTCCAGTCTTGACACTGAGTTGCTAGATATTGATGCTGCTCTTTAGTGTGTTACTCAAATTTCTGAAAGATCTATTTGAATACTTACCGACTCCAAGGAGGCTATATTTAATATAATCAAATATGTACCACACCTATACGCACATAGAATTATTCCAATTCAGGGACAACTAAGTGAACTAAAAAAACTCCAAAAGAAAATAAAATTTCAATGGATACCTAGTCATTGTGGTATACCTGGAAACGAGAAAGTCGATAACGTTGCGAAACAGGCAACATATTTGCAACCAAGATCTCTTCAAGTGATATCTCTATCCAATGCCTTTACTTCAGTAAAGTTTCATTTGATAAACTTATGGATCAACAATTGGCTCTCTTTTGACAAAGGAAAAATTTTACAGTCCGTTAAAAAGAAACCGAATGACCTGGAAATGTACAAAAACTTGCCCAGACATGTTCAAACATTTTTAAGGGGAATTGGACGTTATCGCATGCAAAGTAATGATAAAAATAGCCTATCTTCAAGCAGTCATAAATGTAATACTATTTATCACAGCTATTTCATTTTTTTAGTGATATATGTATACATATTAAGCTTTAAAATGAAAAAAGAATGATTAATCTAGTGTAAATCCTACCCTTAAATTAATTGTTAAATTTAAACATATTTTTTATATAAATTCACTACATATCTGTGATTAGGTACACTCTATTCACTTATCATAGCACACATTGAATTAAAATTTTGGCCACTTACTGCTAATAGATACTAAAACATACCCTACTAAAATTATTAAAGTATCTGTAATACTATGGGCATAGGGCTTATACTAATCTTCAATTTTTTAAATTTATTCACGGTGATGATTTCTATAAGTCCTATGCCCATAATATTACAGGTACATGAATAATTTTAGTAGGGTATGTTTTAGTATCTATTAGCAGTAAGTGGTCAAATTTTCAATTCAATATGTGCTATAATAAGTGAATAGAGTGTACCTAATCACAGACATAAAGTGAATTTATAAAAAAAATGTGCTTAATTAAAAAAATTAATTTAAGGATAAAGATTTCCTCTAGAGTATCCATTCTTTTTCATTTTAAAGCTTAATATGCATAGACACATAGCTAACAAAAATGAAAGACCTCTGACAAATAGTATTATATTTATGACTGCTTGAAGATAGGCTATTTTTACCATTATTTTGCATGCGATAATGACCAACTCCCCTTAACAAGAGCCAGAACAGGTCACATTGTCACTCAATTGTACTTACACCGATTTCAGATTCTGATAATCCTACTTTGTGTGTGGTGTAATAATCATGATGAAGATCTGGAACACATTCTTCTATACTGTCCATCCATAAACCACAAAAGAAGTCAATTAAAATCATCAGTATCAGTTTCAGAAGACACATCCCTGCAGTATATATTGACTACACCCCAACTCTGGCTACTAGCAACACGCGCCTATAATGAACACCGATCGAAATATCCCTCATTTACTATGAAAAAGAAGAACTGAAAATACTACAGTGGACTCTAGTTGACTTTATGTTGTCTGCAAACAACTGGATACATTAAAATATTGATTGATTGGTTGATTGATTGATTGATTGATTGATTGATTGATTGATTGATTCTTTCGGTTATACAGACACATTTTTTGTTATAATATGATAATAAGAAAGCTCAAGTGCTGTTATGACAGAAATGTTTCAATGTTGTAAGCAATGTCCTTGTTCTTGTTTTAAATAATATAAAAATACTGAAAACCCTTGCACTTATATTACTTTCCCACAAAAATATTTTCGTGGCAAAATAATACAAGTGACTTTAGGACCCTATTTTACCTAAACTGTTTTAGAATAGATAATTTCTATTTATAAGTTAAAAAATATAGGTACCAACATTACAACTGTAAATTTACAGCAACATAGTCCTGTAACACATTTTTTAATTTCCATTTCAACTTCAAAATCACTTATCTCAAAACTTACTAAATGTCGCTTGTATTACTTTGCTTCTGAGTGCCTCAATTATCTGTTCAATGTCGGACAGAATTTCAAGATTCACATGATAGGTCTACAGGGCGTCCTGCGCTTATAAGACCCTAAATCGGCCTCTGGCTCAAAGCCAGAAATGTCAATAAACAACAATAGTTCCTTCGATAGTGAAAAAGTTAAAACAACGGGATAAACGTTGGACAGGGAAGGAAGATGAAGGCACCATATTTTAACTGAGACAAACTAGGATATCGATGTTCGATTACAATAATTGCCGCGAAAATTTCTCACGAAGTTAGTACAACATGCCCCGGTACATAATGCGACAAAAATTCTACAATTTCATCCATACAAAGTTACAGAAGTGCCCGGGGACTCACATAGGAGAATCAATTTTTGAAACAGGTTTATTAAATCGGTACATGACGGTCATTTAGACCCAATTTTTTATTTTTATTTTTAGTGATGAGGAATGGTTTCACTTTCACGGGCGAGTTAACACTTAAAATAATCGATACTGATCAGTAGATAATCCACGATTTATTCATGAAGGTCCGTTACGTAACCCTAAGTTCGGTGTATGGTGTGCATTAAGTGCAAAACGAATAATCGGCCATACTTCACCGGCGGCGCGGCGTGTGGGGTTGTGAGCAGCTACGCTGTGTATTGCCACCTTGACTCTATTTACGCGAGCGGAGGAATATTAAACGTAAGCACTGTATATGAAATAAATAAAAGTTGTTTCAAAATATGACTCATTCCTAATGTAGCTTTATGCACTGTATCAGTGGCGAAACCAGAATTTGGTTTCAGGAGCTTTTGAAAAATAGTAAAAAGGACTCATTATAATACATATATACGGCAACAAAACTTTAATGCGTCATTACTTTATAATTATAGTTTGAATGAAACAGAACGTCTCAATGGACTAAATAGGTCCCCAACTAAAAGAAACAGAAATCCATTTGCTGCTGAGTTCACATGGCCACAAATGCAGCATATGCTTCCTCGGCAACAATGCAGTGATGCACTTGCGCAATTCATTATCACGATATGCCAGTACTGTAAAAAATCCTTTTTGAGTCTCTCTTTCACATCACGTATCGCTTATTATTCTGATGCGAAAACATGATATGTAAATTTTTCACACTGTAGTACATTTCGTCCCAATTTACCCTCAGGATATTGGTGTCATTTCATCGTACGTCTTTTAATGTAGGCATCTTCACAATTCAGTATGGTTTGGCAATGATATATGGTGTATGCTACTGTAGCCTATCTCGTAGGGCAGGCAAAGAGTGCCTTTGGTTAGTCTTAGTAGTTTATAGTAGCGCATTTGCTTCTTTGCATTCCTCTGCCCTTTGGCGTAAGGAAACATGCACTCTTTGAAATTGACCTGGTTCCTTCATGTGTCTCCATAACCAAAAGTCTAGGGGATTTGGGTTTGAGGAACGAGGAGGGCAAGGTGTGGGGCTTCCCCGATCAATGCAGTGGTCCTGAAATGTCAACGTCAGGTGTTCACGCACAATGCGGAGTAAATGTGCTGGTGCGCCATCGTGCATGAACCACATCTGTAGTCCTGCTGACATGGCACATTCCCCAGCAAGGCAGACAATACGTTAATAAGAAAGTCCTGAAAGTCTCTGTGGTAGCACGTATGGCTCTATTAATCGATCACCAAGAACGCCTGCCCATACGTTGATTGAGAATCGGTGCTGATGCCTTGTTTCTTCAACTGCATGGGAATTTTCATCAGCCTACACATGCTGACTACGAAAATTCACAACACCAGCTCTGCTGAACCCCGCTTATATCCGCAACCAGACATTTTTTCAGTATTCCCAGCGACGTATCATTATTCCATGCCAAGGGTGTCAACTACGGTATGACTTTCAGGTAGTCTGCTGTATTATAGGGCAGAGAAATCCCTAGCCATGAAAGGACGTCACATTGAGCACCTCCTATGAACAAGTGCTCAGATCTCAGAAAGTATATGTTGTAGGACCCATGTTTATTAGACATTATTTTCTTATTTTAATAGATACTATCACCTCCTAAAATATTGGATACTTTTTTAACACACTGTATTATTGATAATTTCCATGGCTCTCTTAATCTTCCAGAGATTTCCTGAACAAAATTTCCGAAATAAAATTTCTTTAATGACTTCTCCTATGTTGTCATGATATTTAAATTTAAAAAATAAACAAAATTGGATGTTATGCTGACCAAACAAAGATTTTTGTAGTCTGAACAAAATTTGCAATCATGCAGTCTGAAACACAAAGACATTTATCAAGAAAAGGAGGAAAATCACTGATGTAAGGTTACATATCTGTAGTGCTCGGGAAAAGTGACACAAGTCAGTTTCCACAAACCTTTTTTGATAATTTATTGACAACTTACGGAACATCTGTTCGCATGGAAAAAAATACATAGGTACTCCTCCCATTACAATAATTCATACAGAAAAAAATCAAATCGACATAAACCAGTGTAAGTTGTCAATAAATTATCAAAAAAGGTTTGTGAAAACTGACTAATGTCACTTTTCCCAAGCACTACAGATATATTATAAAGTATGTACATATGAGGGTGAAGTGTACGGCCGAAATGTTATGAGTAAGATAACCAACGCAAGGACTATAACTATACAAGTGAATGGATCAATCAATGTTGAAAAAGATTACTTGAGTCGTCCCATTCCAATCCTTCAAACCGTGAGGAGGCAGAATCCGAGAAAGAGAAATAACTTAAACGGCTAGCACATGAATTATCAGAAATTCTTCCTTAGATCTGAACTCCAAAAAGAAATCTGATACTGAAAATAATTTCATAGAATTTATATTTGCTAAATCTGTAAGAGTTACGCATAAGAAAAAATGGTCATCAATTCAAAAACGACTGACAAAAGTAATTATCGGACAATATAAAGCTTACAAAGAAGGAAACAGAACACCTGAGAGTCATAGCCATAACATACTGTATATTCTTTCTTGATTAGTAGAAACACGTTTTAGGGATTATTGTAGAAAACGGGATTAAACATTGATTCAGTAACTGTCCAATCTTTCATTCAGTGTAAAACAATTGAAAACAGGTAACGTTCTTATATTAGTATTCGGAGACAAACTTGTACTGTGGAAACAGAGCATTCTAGAACAAAGATGTTAGCAGGTTGCTTGGTAACAGAAGGGGCACTTCTAAGGCAGAATTCATGACGGTATTATGGGATGTTAGGCGATAATTTTAACTAGAAGGGCTGGAATTTACGAACACGAAAAGATCAGTAAATTTTACCTGCAGCCTTCTCATTCAAGCGTAGGATTCTCTTTGATACTACAAGTCCACGACACAGAGCTTTCAGCTTTATTTCCCTTGCGACATAAATAGAATTTTTTTCCCATTCTCGGCGAGGTTAGCACCCTAGAAATTGGAATCTATGCTAATAATATTAAGCAGTTTATTTCATTGGTCTTGAAACTTTTCAATGGCCAGTCAGTAATTATTGTGATGTTTATACCAATGGTTCTCAAAGTGGGTCCGCGGACCCCTGCGTGTTTCAAAAGCTCATTCTGGAGGTCCGCGAATATTCTGGATAGGGGAATATTTTTCTTCCTTCAGAAGTATTTAGGCCTATATTTAAATTTTTACGTAGCAATAATGTTAAAAGTTCACTGGGCTTTGTTGGTACAACTTATAAGTTTGTTCTATTGTCCACAGGCTTCGTGCGTAACTAGAGGAGGGATTTTCAGCCTCCGTGTGTTATTAAAGTAAATAAACAGCGTAAGAGTGTAAGTTCAAACACAATAACCACAAACGTTATAAGTTTTGTCTATAATAGATCGTTGGCATAAACATAATCACGATACGGATGAAGATAAAATCAGAGATTATATTTCGATTTCTAATTTTAACAATATCTCGATTCAAATTCCGCATGGACAGTCTCAATTTCATCGAAAAGAGCAGATAAGAATATTAAGTTATTGTGTGACACTGCTTGAAAAAACGTTCAAGAAAATATCATTTTTTTTTTTTTTGGCTAAAAGATCATGCGGAACATAAATAATTCTCAAAACGAATTTTGAAATATTTAGTGCCATTTTTCACGACTTACTTGTGTAAGCAGACATTTCCCACTCTTTCCTATAACAAAACTGTTAAAAGAACCCGAGTAAATGCGACGACAGGCTTGGGATTTAAAATAATATTGATCACAAATATAAAGACATTTTAAGCAAAAAACAAAACAAAACAAAAAAAAAACAAAAAGAAAACAGTTCCACCGTTCTCACTGAAATGGAGAAATTGTAAAAACAAGAATATTACCGGTATGTAAAGAATGTATCGAAAATTTGAGTAGTCTATTGTTTTGATTACCTGTTTTCTAATATCAGATCTGCTGTAATCTATACTAATAATAAATCTGTAACCGAAATTTTTCTGGTAATTTTCGCTTTTTCAAAAACAATTGGTGTTAACGTGTATAATTAATCATCCTGAAACCAAAAATCGCTTTTTTTTTATTTTTGTTTGTATGTCTGTCCGTCTGTCTGGATGTTTGTTACCTTTTCACGAGATAATGGCTTAATCAATTTATATGAAAATTAGAATATAAATTATGTTCATTCTAACTTAGATTTTAGGCTATATGACATTCAAAATACATTATTTAAAAGGGGGTTATAAGAGGGCCTGAATTAAAGGAATCGTAATATCTCCCTTATTATTGATTTTCATGAAAATGTTATACAAAAAAGTTTCTTTAAAAATGATTTCTGATAAGGTTTATTCTATGCAAAATTTTGATAGGACTGATATTTAATGAGATACATGAGTTTTAAAATAACAATGCTTTCTGTGTCATCGCCGCCTCAGATTATAAGAGTAATAAAGATAAAACAAATGACTCTACATTTATTTAAAGCGGCCTTGGACAAGAGAAGCAGTAGTGCAAGTGGTATTTTGAATTCGATTTGTGTTTCGTTCATTTAATGGATAAGTACAAGTTGGACATTAATAATTTCGGGTAGTGTTCTGTGAGAAAAAAATTTATACGTTAACTTTAGGTAGGCAGTCCTGTACTGTACTTGAAAATTCCAAACAAAATTCTCAGTTACACCGAAACACTTCTGCCTGAAAGCAAAACAAAATTCGTAAACTTGATAAGAGTAAGAAAGAACGGGAGAATAGTTCTTTAAACAACTATGCAAACATTTCAGTGGTTCGAGCAAGAGAAACTAGCATCGAACGCTTTGATTGACATGTCAGTAAGAGAGTTCGAACCTATCAAGAGAAAACAGCGTTCAACGTTCTCAGAGAATTAACAAAAAACGAGAGCATATTGCTAGAACTAGACAGCATAGTCGAGAGTTAATACGTACGTTAGCATTCCATTACGATCTAACTGTCGATTATTCTCATTTTAATGATATTCAAATAGATGAAACGGATAAAATAAAATGCAAAAATGGGGTAATGGACCAAACGGATTATGTTGTGCTGCTGGAAACGTTATTTCTGAGATTCAAGATCACCCACAACCATTAAAAACTTATAGTAGTACATCCGTTATCAATACACTTTTAAATAATATAAGACAGTGCAACACCTTATTCCAAGTGGTACCGTTTGGTGACAAAGCCTTCTTCCAGCTGAGAAAACAATCCTCTGTTTCAGACGCTGTTAGGTCTAATGTAATACCAAGCTTCGAAGTAGAATTAATTGAACAACTCCAGAGTTTACTGCATGGTAATAACAATTTCATTCATATTTCCAAATACAACTATGAAAATAATTCGGAAGCAAACGACTTATAATTTATAATAGACTGATTAGGCCTATTCATTAATAATAACAAAGCTGTATTTGGAAATGTAACAGATTTAAGTCAATTATATTTATTTATAACAAGACGTGCAGCGAAGCGCACGGGTAAGGCTAGTATATTAATGTCATCTATTCCTCTTCATGACAGTATTAGGTTTATATTATTTACATTTCGTTTAATTCAAATATATACCTACAGTTAATATTGATTCAAATTTGAAAAATATAACAGAAATATCGCTACTCATATTCACTTATTTTTAACCCCAAAATCTAACCTACCCATCATTCCATTGACACTTTGAAGGAGTCCGCGAAAATACTGATCTACGGAAAGGGGGTCCGCAGTTACTACGTGGAGAAGTATTTAGTCCTGTGATTAACAGTTTACGTCTAATTAATTCTGTAGCAAAACATTTCTTCTGAACTCTCTGTTTACACTTATGCCATGACAGGTTCATTTTACATCTCGTTTTATTGATATTCTAGTCACCGTCGGTGGTTACAGTGTTTGTATTCGAACCTGAGAATGAAATCAAACCAGGAGCGATTATATCTAAAGTTCGGTTTCTTCCAGGAGGAGGTAAAGTTTGTAACGGTGGTTTTAGCAGGTGGGTCCAGGATCACCCAAAAATATGATCCAAAATAGTATCTTTCGATTTAGACAGTACGATTCTCTGAAATGAGTAAAAAAGTGAAATTCATGCTCAACACCTTCTTATACTATTTTGTGGTATGGTTATATTCATATTCTGTTTGTTAAAATGTAACTATTTAAATTTACAAGAATATTTTGAGTTTGAGCCTGGGGCACTAAAATTAGTTTACGTTCACCGCTGTGAAGTAACGGTTAATATGTCTGACCGTGAATCGAGCGGGCCCGGGTGCAAATCCTGCTTGGGAAAGTTACATACTTGAGATTTTTTCCGGTTTTTTCCTCAACAATAAAGAGAAAATGTTGGGTAACTTTCGGCGCTGGATACTGGACTCATTTCGTTAGCATTATCACCTTCATCTCACTCAGACGCAAGATAACCATAGCAGTTGATAAAACGTCATAAAATAACTAACTAAAAAGTACCTTTCCTACATCATCACTCCAGGGTGGAAGTATTATAGAACATTAAGTGTGTCACAAAGGAAGGTATCAGTCCCGGGTCCGTACCTTGAAAACCAAGCCAAGAACTTTACAATATTCGATCTGTTGTGATAAGAAAGTGGACTAACTATCTAAAAGAAATGGTGAAATGGTATGTGGAAAGGAGACGATATAGAAATTAATCCGTCAGTTACCACCATCATACTACTGGGGCGTTTATAGCGTGTGACGTGGTCACACTTAAATGGAATTTAGTACGGCCCGACTTGCCGGTCTTAAGAAAGGTCTTAGATGACAATATTTGGAGAAACTGAAAACAAATCATAGCCTGTTCTCTTATTTTAAGTAAAAAGCATAAATAAAAACTTTTCTGTGAATGGAGCTCACTTCTTTCATCTTAGCGCGCAGTTCGCTTTCATAAGTGTGATTCTTGGAGCTATTAGTTTATACGAAATCAATTCCTTTGGGTTTTCGTTATATGGAGAATATTGTAGGTTTATATTAAATGAATAACAATGTTATGTTTTATTTAACGACGCTCGCAACTGCAGAGGTCATATCAGCGTCGCCGGATGTGCCGGAATTTTGTCCCGCAGGAGTTCTTTTACATGCCAGTAGATCTACTGACATGAGCCTGTCGCATTTAAGCACACTTAAATGCCATCGACCTCGGCCGGGATCGAACCAGCAACCTCGAGCATAGAAGGCCAGGGCTATACGAACTCGCCAACCAGGTCTCCTAAAGGAATATATATATATATATATATATATATATATATATATATATATATATATATATATATAATTTTATTTCTGCCGGTCTCTTCAGTGGGATTACCACCAGTGCTGTCATGGTAATTCTTTTCTTGGCCATACGCCCCACGCCTTGTTTTCTGCCTTGAAATACTTATATTTTACTCTCCTCTCTCTATCTCTCCGACTGTCATTTAATTATTTTTAATACTAAAGAAGAAGTAAAGAAATTGTTTTGCTTTACATTTTAATTGTACAAGAAGCTTGATTTAAAGAATACACCATGTAGCACCACCGTAGATGCACACTTGTCTCGATGAATCTTGGAGTGTGTATCTGCAGCAATTCTTGTTTTTCAACCATTATTTTATATAATTTTGGGTTCCAGTGCTGCAGAGGTGGACAATTTTTGTTTATGAACATCAAACAAAATACATTAGGAACTGCAAGGGATGATCTAAGCTCTGTACAGATCTCCGCGTACAAAACCATATGCCGTATGACTCCATACAGACACAATTTTCTTTTTCCCATACAATTAATTAAAAAAATTATAGTTTCCCATACGATGTATGTCCCCGTATGCCCTCCATGACAGCACTGATTACCATCTTTCAGGTTTCGCCAGGAAACACAGAAAATTTAAATATTTGTTCGAAGTAATGCAACTCCGGAAGCCTCAAACTTAGGGAATATCAAATACATGAAAACAGATAAATATTGTTTATATGTAATTTGCCAATAGTGCAAATAACTACTCAAGAGAACATTATTAACAACATAATCTAAAACTTGGTATGAAGATCGTTGCGACGGTGGCAATATTGCTATTCCTGAATAATTACAAAGGTGGCAGTCTTGATTAAGTGTAAGATTTAAATTTAAATTTGAAGAGAAGCGAACAAATTACTGGTCACTTATAGTAACGGACTCTTAACAGTAGTTAACGGTCTGTTATATATGGTAAGATGTTCTTTAATGTACATATAATTCTCTCGAAATACGATGAATAGAAAAATTAATGAATTAATTATTTCTTTAATTTAAAGTATGAAAATATGGAGAGTGATAGCGGCAAGCCGCTGCCTGAGGATTTGCCGCAGGGAGATGAAGTGCAAACACTTGGCCAACAAGACACCGAGAGACAAGCCAGGTAATTTCACATGCCAATATTAAAACTTTGAATTGTGAATATAAGGTGCGAATAAATATAAATGTATATTATAACGTACATACATTACTCGCGGTATATCTTGAACCGTAACGACTGTAAATTTGTGCATGTTTTACATTGATTTCCACATTCTACAAGCATTTTTCTAAGTTCTACGGTGCGGGAATATATGACAGGTTAGCTTATGTTAAGATAGTTCGGGCTCTCCATATGCGTTGCATATACGAATATGTAACATGATAGATTAGTTTATGCTTTTGATACGCTTTCCCTATGCGAATCTGTGACAGGTTAGGTTAGGCTAGTTTAGGCCTTTGGTATGCCTTGCATATACTAAGTGAAGTGAAATGTGCGTCTCGCGTTCATTTTGGAAATATTCTACCTCTTTATGAACCGTGTTAAATAATCACTTTTATGTTACCTATACCGATCAATTCTCTCCAATTTTTAGCTATTTTCTAATATGTTTTCAAGTCTACTGTCGTCTTTTATTAATATTTCACATTCTAAAGTAGGCCTGCCTTCCCTCTAAAAATTAGAAAATTTTCCCAATTTTTTCGTCGAAAAAATCTTCAGTTGTCGTGTGCAATAGAAAACCCATTTCTAGTTACAACACATCAATTGTTTCAGATTAGGTATGTGATCTATGTTGGTAGTTTACCGTACACGAGGACCCGTTCTTACTTTAATTCTACCGTCCAATGTAGTCACCTAGCGCTCAAGATATACCATAAAATGCCCAATAATAGATGTACATATTAGTCAGAACTTCAATCAGGGAATAGTGTTTGGTAAGCCGAAAGTTATTCCTTGTATATAGGCCTACTAACGATTAGGTTAGCTTGGATTAACCTAGTCCCTAGTTCTCAGTGACAAGCTTAGAGGGTTTGATCAGGCCATTGCTGTCTACTGTACACAATATGAGATTATCTTGCCTTAATTTACCCCGAGTTGAGTGACAGGGTTAGAGGGTTGATTTAATTAGAGTATAACCATCTCTTAAAGAAAGATTAAGCTACCTTAGCTTAAGTTTAGCTAACGATACTTTGGAATGGGCTGGAGTATGTTCCTCAGACGTTCGGGATGTGCATTCTATACAGTGGCAACATCTTTGAGGATTTCGAAGTATGGGCAGTGTCGGTGGTTCGAATCTTACTGTCCTCATGGTAAGTACATGTACAATATAGACTCATATAAGATTGCAATATATAGTGCAACACAGGACATAGATAAGACAAGACAGAAAACAGAAGAGAGACAAGGAAGAGGAGAGGAAAAACAGAGCTATCCTTTAACCAAACTTCAAATTTGTTTTCATCGTAAGCTCTGCAATAAGCTTCGTTCGCTCAACAACGGCTCAAATGGCGTTATATGTATACTAGATCAGGGATGTCAAAGCGCCTGCAATGCGTGATCTCAAGAACTCGCCTGAAGAGCGACGATTGTACTTCATCTTGCTAAAACGTGAACCTTGTTTGATTTATATTGCTTGTAGTATGAGCACGTAATACAGGTGCTTTGACATCCCTGTTCTGGACAATTAAACTTAACTTGTTATTAAATGTGAAAATATGCTATGAGTTTATTAATGTCATTGTTACAAATACTGTCTCCTACCACTCTTTAGAATAAAGCACTCAAAACCCTAACAACCTGCAATATATATAAATTATAAAAAAGTTTTTTCGTCATTCTCGGTGACTTTCTGGTTACCTCGCTTGCTATTAAGCCTCAGATCTGATGATTTAAATATGAAAAACGATTATGCAATTTTTGTATTCTATAAAAAGCATTAATACAGTGCGTATACTAACTGACTCCGCAGTGAAGCAAACGGGAGTATAACAGTCTAGTATATACAGTCACGAAGCTCAATACGTAGTAAATATGCATCCATACATAGTTGCTAACCACTAGGATCGCTAATATCGCCTCATTACAGAAAATGCGAAATAATACCGGCACAGTCTATTGTTCCTAGCACCTTCATAACTCAAGTTTCGTGACTGTATATACTGGACTGTGGTAGTATTCGACCCGACAGCGATGTAAATTTGGTACTGTGTAGCGCCTACTTTGAACACGTAGGAATATTACATCTTCTCTCTCGCTCCCTCCCACCCTCCACCATTCAATGAGGCCAAGGTCACTGACTCTACCTGCACGATACCAACAAAACTCCTCGAGTCCCCGCGTTCTGCTTACCACTTCTCCTGCGGAGCCAGATAGTATACGCACTGTTGGTCTATATTGTGTTCCTCCAGAATGGAAATGAAATCGGGAGTTTCTTGTCGTTGTTGCTCTCAACAAAATCTATCGCTTTGCAGAGAGATGTTTGTGTAGGCCAACATTTAATTTGACATAACCTCTGACATCTCTGCAGGACAGCTCAACAGAGCACAAAAGCCCGTGATGGAAAATCATAAAAAATATAGAAAATACAGAGTCAAAAATATAAGCCATTAGGTTACAGTGTATCCAGGATAGTACAGCAACTGGGGCTTCGAAATTGAAGGAAAAGTGGAAAAGTTCCTACCGTTTGAGAATATTTCTGCTTTTTGCCTGAAATGTATCCTTCATTCATCTCGCAGAAGAGGATCTTTTAATGGATTTACTCCACACACTATTCTGTTTGGCTCCAACATAGTTTTAGTTCTTTCGTTCCTTGGAATCCAGATCCACAGACGTATCATTAGCCGCGCAACTAGGCCTAATTTCAATTTGCAATGCCATAGTCCAGGTTCAACGAATCCCGATTGGTTTAATTACAAATTTTGGTGGACTATGACATTCAATTTTCTCGGGACACTTCCGCTTTCTTATTCGTCATGCCAAAATTTCTCCATTACACCATCATTGTGTTCGCATCCTCGGTGCTAAATAGGATTACCTTCACATGTTACACCATGGCCTATCTAAGAAGGCCACAAAAGTAGCACTCGGATATGAAGCTGGTCTCTTGTTCCAAGGCAGCGCTAGGGCGTGGGATTGAATCCCGCTTCGGTGATAACTCTGCATGAACCTATTCAGGGTCCGGCCCTCAAAAACTTAGCCAGCCAGTCATTCAAGGTAATGGGCTCAAGGCTGCCACTGAATTCAACGTCACTATAAACCCAAACATAAATCTTCGTAACGATTTTATTCCTTTATCACCTTCGTTGAAGCATGCAATTTGTTCTCCCATTGCTGATAATTCAACCATGATACTAGCAGCTTCATCCCACTGATTCCGTGTTGATACATCATCATTTTTTATCTGGAGCGAGGAAGGTGAATTTTCTTTCATTTTCTTTGTTCACTTATAACAGGTAGAGGTAATTTTAATTATCCGTGCTATAACAGCGATTTCAGTAAGTTATTTTCGGTTGCCTGCTAAATAATCTAGATTAGGCCCTACTATTACACGAAGATGATAATGCACGTAAGCACGAGAAATGTTTGCTTCGCAAAGTATTCCTCCCACCTTGCCGATAATAGTCCATGAATTGTTATTCAAAAGAATTGACATTACATTAAATGTCGTCTTGAAGTGGGAAATAGACTACAACTTTCAACTTAAATTTTGCCGTTCGTGACTGGGGGTGGCCATCTCGTGAGTTTTTCTTTTCGGATGCTTGTCCGAGCGCAGCTTCATATGTACAGTCCAACTCGCTGCAGTTTAAACTACTTCGGTGACTTCTCGTAAGACGTTAGAACACATTGGCGTTGTGGAGTTTAAATTCCGTTTCAAATAGTTCGGTCGTGATAAGAGAGGGTAGGTCAAAGGGGTTGGTAACGTAGAAACATTTCTCTGTATCCTGCCATTGAAGGGTCGGAGGGGGCAGAAATCAGATAGTCCTTCAAACCTGAGATAAATGTATGTATTCAACACAACACATCAGTTACTGAAATCCCATAGGCTCTACAGTATTAAATAAATTATGATTTATTTAACGACGCTCGCAACTGAAGAGATTATATCAACGTCGCCGATGTGCCGGAATTTTGTCCTGTAGGAGTTCTTTTACATGTCAGTAAATGTACTGACATAAGCCTGTCACATTCAAACACACTTAAATGCCATCGACCTCGGCCGGGATCGACCCCGCAACCTCGAGCATAGAAGGCCGCGCTATACCAACTACGCTACCGAGGGTCACCTCTACAATATTAGACCTATATAAAATATATTGTAATTATGTAGCCTATACATTTTATGTCCACCGCTGTGAAGTAACATGTAGCATATCTGACCGTGAAACGAACGGATCTGGGTTCAAATTCTGGTTGGGACAAGTTACATGGTTGAGGTATTTCCGAGATTTTCTCTCAACCAATTGAAGAAAAATTGCTTGGTAACTTTCGGCGTTGGACCTCAGAATCATTTCGCCATCATCATTACTTGCTATGTACCTTGGGCTCACAGTGCTCGTGCGACCTGGGGTTGAGAGATGGCGGTGAAACCTACAAGGAAAGAGAGGCTTTAGGGTAGTTAGGAGGCGGCCCACAAGGGAATCTGTAGCGCGGGGTGCCTTAAGGCATGCATTCCGCGTAATACAAGTTTCCATTCCGTGCCCCTTCTCTCAAGGGAAACTAATAGGTAGATGATATTTTAGAGCATGGTAAAAAATACGCCTACATACATAATTATAAACATTTGAAATTATGTTAAACTATAATAATGTCTCAAGTATACAACACGTGTAGGTCTAATCACTTTCCAACTTTCCACTAGTTCCATTATCTACAGATTCTTGGCCTAAGGACGAAAATGAAGACAGCCAAGAAAAGGGGTTGAGCCCAAGAAAAGCGTGTTTAAATATGTAGTTCTATACGAAATAAAGCCTGTTTCCTTGATTTAGCTTTCTCATTATTCAAACTCTGAAGTGCTGTAAAATTCATTTTATTTTCAAGGAATAAATGTTTTCAGTACCTACTCCTGATATCGAAAGGATGGTTTTCACATTTACGACTCTAGTCCTAAGTGTAGAGGGCCTACAGCGATTTCTCTCTGCAAAACATTTTCTGAACGGAAGTTATTGTATAGTGAGAGAGCAGCTGGATCAGTGAAAGTAAGTGGTCAAAGTTTTCAGTTTGTAGTGCAACGAATAATTCTGCGGTGTATGGGCTCTTTCGCAGTGACGTCACTCAAGCCTCTAGTTTCTCTGTCCCCGGTAAACATAGTGAATATGACGTTCATCACAGCGCACAGTACAAAGTTACCGGAACTTCGTAGGAAATGCATCTTCCACCATTGTTTACTGCTAGAGCTGAAACGAGATGTTATGGCACCAACCTGCGCGAAATTTTAAATTGCCGGCCTGCAGTGTAGAGGAGTGGGGGTTGTTTGGGTTACGGTTCTCAAGCTCAGAGCGGCAGCCATATCCGTTTCATCTCTTTCTAAAAACATTCGTCTTACCTTAGTATCACCACTTTCCTACTCAAGAGTCCGAAGGTACCTAATGAAATTACGCCCGCTATTCCATCTTTATATTCTTATTCTCCGTACGAATGAGATGACTGATCTGTGCTGGAATCAGATGTCCCTAAGTTTATGGAAATGTTCTCCAAAATACTATCCATCACGTGCTCACTTTCAATGTAAATGTTCTCTACTTTCTTCACATAATCATACACTGATATCCATTCTTGGAAGAAGCGATTGCAGAGTCGGCCTCTGCTTATGCGTAGCGTAGAAATTATAGATGAGTTTTCTTATGACTTCCTCATCAAAACTGTCTATAGCTGCACCAATCTTCTTCTTCAGCTGTGATTTTTCCGGACTGGAGAAAAAATCTGTTGTTCCTGTCTCAATATTTTTCCCTTCTTTCCTGATTCTTGCCAAGGTTCGCTTTGAAATACCAGTGGCAGCCAGTACTCTTGCACACATGCTTTTCAATTGAATTGGTATTCCATTTACAGCCTCTTTTGACATGAATTTTCATAGAGTGTATGATATTTGATGTCCTTTACTATGAACTACTCTATGATTTCACACCTTAGACAATGCCATAATGAGGGCGCTCAGAAGGACAATGTTTTCAGTATTAGAAATAGCGGTAGTAGCAGAACGATAGGAACACCCAGAATGCTAGTAACCAACTAACCCAACGCTCCTCCAGTTGAGTGTGAGGGCGAGTCCAAGCAAACGAACTAAAATGCGTCCCTCGCGCTGGTGCCATAACTTCTCGTCTGGGCTCTACACCACAGTCCAGTATATACAGTCACGAAGCTCAATACATAGTAAATATGCATCCATAGATAGTTGCTAACTACTAGAATCGCTACTATTGTCTCATCACAGACAATGCAAAATAGTACCTGCACAGTCTATTATTCCTAGTACCCTCATAACTCAAGCTTCGTGACTGTATATTCTAAACTGTGGCTACACCATCTTTGTCTTTCTCCGTCACTCTTTCTGTATCACTCTGCAGTCTGTACTGGAGCACGATACTCGCAGGACTGTAGGTGTATTTTGCATACGGCACGTTTTGAATACCAAAACTGTGCAAGGTAGCAACTTTTTAAAAATTTATTCTCGTTTTTTGTAGTCTTGGAATAATGCCAGTAACATCAGGGACAATATTGGTCGATGCTGAAAAGCCTTAAAATATATTTCTGGTTTACGTCTGTCAGATCTGATGGCAGTCTTTGTTTCGTATTTACAAAAAAGAGAAAAAAACGTTTCATATATAGGCTACAATGTGTTTCAAACCACACGTATCAGCCTTTTTCCTCGAAAACTACCGGTTGTTCATAAAAAAAATTGATAACCAAAACCTATGTAAAGAGCCGATTGGTGGTAGTACCATTTCTCGTAACAAACCGGAGGTAGGGGTACCTGTGGTCAACTTCGAAAATTCAAATTTGAACATAGGTCATTAAAGGTACCATTGGAAACTACTTTAAAAACGAAATAACTTTTACTGAAACTTTTTTTTCTAACTTTCATTGTTTACTCACAAAGCAACAAAAATGGTATCTTCTGAGAAATGCTGTACCTTGTTTATGTACATACTGTAATGGTAGTAGGTACATGATAATTGAAAACACTGCAGGTCTTGAAACCAAGTCACTTTGCACTGTCTTTTATTTTGCATAGCAATAGTGAATTTTGTTCATTCGTCCATATCACATCGTCTCCCTATCAGTTTGCTATTTGAAAAATATCATTGACAAATGAAGAAGCATTCGACATGTTGATGATACTTCGAGAATGCCATCAGAATTGCAGAGAATCAGCACATGTTCACGGAAAGAGATATCCATAGCACGCCCATCATTCATACAATGTTTTCCAGCATCTTGCAAAGCGTGTGCGTACAAACAATATGGTGCAGCCAAAACACAACAAGGGTGAGCATATCAGACAACCTGTGAAGAATGAGAAAGCTGCCGATGTTCTCACTGTGGTCATAATTAATCCTCATGGCGCCACAACATGGATTGCCCGTGACTCAGAATTGCACTACAGTACAGTGTTTAGAATTATTCTCAAAGACAACAAATTACATCCATACCATATTCATCTCCATCAGAAACTTGGAGGACATAACTTCCAGATTCGTGTTGATTTCTGTAACTGGTTTTTAAACACGGACCATGATTTCGAGCTCAGAATTTTGTGAACTGATGAGGCAACTTTCAAAAGTAATGATAATAGTAATAGTAATTTATTCACCATAAAGATCTTTACAAATCATGGCTTCGCCAATCTTATTTCTAAGTCTTAATCTAGTTTCTGATTATACTGGTCAGGTGAATCTCCATAGTGCCAATTACTGGTCTCCAGTTAATCCACACTGGCTATGTGAAGTGGATTATTAGCACGTGTGGAGCCTCAACACATGGTGTGGCCTCCTTGGACACCAAATCATAGGACCATACTTTTTTGAGGAGAACTTGAATGGAAGAACGTATACTTCCTCAGAAACATTTTGCACCAGTTGCTTCATGATGTTCCCCTTGTGCTTTGGTTAACGATGTGGCTTCAGCAGGACGGTTATCTGGCTCAGTTTTCACTAGGCTCGGGAAGTTGTTAATTGGTTATTACTTCTTCTTGTGGGGAAGAATTAAAGACATGGTCTACCAGGTGCGTTCAACAACGAGGGAAGATATTAACCAAAGAATCAGAGAAGCCTGTGGGTCTCTCAGCTGAGCTGAAGTGCTCTGTACAATCACGGATGTTAGGAGGAGATCAGAATGTTGTTCAGCACAGGGTGATTTTTTTTTTTGTTTCAGAATAAACATTGTAAAAAGAAAATGTTTGAACCAAACATTTTTAAAAATATATAGTTAAGAATAACAATTACTACAAAATTCAACAACATGTTAATGTCAGACAGGAGACTGAATTATTGAACCCTCTAAGCTATGATGATGTTAAGAATATCATTCTTGATTGTTGCTGTGTGTTGTACAGGTTTTTCGTAGAATTTATAGAAGCAAGACAACTCATATCATTTTCACATAAAGTAGCCTGAAAGAGTGGTGATAGTATATAACAATGTCTTGATAAATATTTACTTGAAATTGATTTTATTTTAATCACTGAATAATATGTGTAAGCCTAATAGTAAAGCGAGTGTCATTTATATTTTGCACATATTTTTCTGGTGAAGGAATTACCAATTTCGATGCAAGATGCAAGCCCAAGAAGTAAAGAGTACTGGTACTATAAAATATCATTATAGTGTTACAAAAGATTTCAAGCAGCAAGGAAAAATTTCGAATTTTTACAAGAGACAGCATTAAAAAATTATTTTATATGTAATGTATCCAAACTTTCCCTGGCCCACTGCAAAATTTTTAAGTTTACCATACATTATGTGCCATTTACATATTGTACATATTTTTCAGCAAGAAGAAAGGCTGTAAGAAGGCTAAGAAGACTGAAACGCAAGTATCAGTAAGGTAATTTACCATCAGAATTTATATTATTATGATATACCAAAGTACATATGATATTTCTGTGCTGGAATTCTGTGTTACCGTATGATGAAAGATGGAGAAAACAGAGAAAAATTCTCTCTGGCACCAGGACTCGAACCCGGGTTTTCAGCTCTACGTGTAGGAAATGAAATGTAAAGAATCAGTTGGGTGTTGCGTTGTCTACAGCGAAGCCACCTCATTTCATTGTACTACTGATGCTTTATCCACTAAGCCAAACTGGATTCCAGTTCTGATGCTGGATCGAATCCCCTCAGCTTAAGTTCTGTCTCTCAATTTTCCCTTTGATGGCCTACCCTCATGTACTGTGTCACAGAATATGTGACGGTGGCACAATGTCCAATGCACTATGTACACTTAAAAGAATGAGCCGCTGACAATTTCTAAGGTTCCAGAGACATAACATTGCGCATGCTCGTCTCGTCAAAGCCTTAGTTCACCAGGTAACACATATTAAACCATTCAAATTTGCTGTATTTTGTTTAAGAGTCTAAAATATGTTATAAAATCGAATGGAGGGTTGATTCTAGATACATCAGGGCCTCTGAAGAGTGAAATAATAGTAAAACTGATAAATACAAAATCAACTGAAGCAAATAATAACAGGAAAGCCACATATTATGCTGAAACGATATTAACAGTTCGAGTAGTGTAAGTCGTTAAGGCATTGGTCTATTGAACGAGTTAATAGTAATAGCTCAAGGTTCGAATCGTTCTCACTCTCTTTTTTTTTAATTGCAAATTTGCCATCATATACGTCTCGCAAAGCTATATTTATGTGGCGACATCTCTTAGAATATGCCCAAACCCTAATAAATAATAAACTTCCCTCTCTCTTCCAAGCAATACTCCTGTCTGTTAATCAAACGTTCTGTCTCATAATTACGCTTGAAGATGGCAGAGACACAATAGAGAGCGTGACATACAGTGTCGTCGACCTGTGAGGAGAGAACATTTTGACGATGGAGAATGCCATGGACCGTCTAGCGCAGTGGTCGTCAGCACTCGCTGAAATGTGCAAAGGGTACGTGGTGCCGTCCCGTGTGCACCATCGCGCAGCAGGGAGAGATAGAGAGCAGATCCGCTAGCAGCTACAGAGTGCACCATGGTGCACTGCGTTTTCCGCGGGTAAGAGACTCTAGCCCCAGTGTGCTCTGTGCTGACGACCCCTGGTCTAGTGTATGCTACTCTCCGACAGGACTTCGATTGGAGAAATGTCATTTTCTCCGATGAGGTAAATAGCAACGATGGTCCTGCTCTAGTTTATCATATGGTTGGCCACCAATAAGATGAAGGCTTCGTGGGAGGACTTAACAAATCGGGTCGCGTCACCGTCGCGTGTTGGGGTTGGATGTCATACGATGGGGTAGGACTTCTCGAACGTATCCACTGTCGGTTTACGGCAGAAGCCTACAAACACATTTTAGCAAATATAATGATCCCTTCTGCCCGAGAACGATACCCAGAAGGAACACTTTTCTTCCAGCAGGATAATCACCCAGTACACACCGCCAACCAGATTCAAAGATGGTTTACGAGGAGGTCTGATGTCGACCTGGTCGACTGGCCTCCAAAATCACCAGATATGAATCCGATTGAAAATTTGTTGGCTGAAGTCAAACGGATCCTATGTTCTAATTGGGCAGAACAACCACCTGTTCGGACAGCTGATGAATTTTGGGACAGAGTTCTAGATGCGTGGGAGGAGGTGGCCATGAATTTAGACCTGTTCCATAATCTTGTGGACTCCATGCCACACAGAATGAGGGCAATTGTTGAAGCAGGTGGTTTGTGGACGAGATATTAGTCCCCACCACAGGCCTTTTTTTGATAATGTATAAACAAATTGTTTGTTTTTTGTTTATTTAATCATTTATGTTTGATATGCGTCCGATTTTTTAGGATGTGAAACAAGTATTTTTTGTTTATAAAGACCAGGTCTCGCCTATTAATAGCCAACAGGTGATGGGCAATAATATTTTTACAAGGCAGGCATAACGAAGTTTATGAACAAATGCCATTTCTTATTTTAAACTAATAAATTAATTAAAAATTTTAAAAAATAATAATAATTTTACCGTACTGGGAGGTGAACTCACACCCGCTGGTACGAAAGTAAGACATCTTACCACTGGGCCACACATAGCTCGTAACATTGACTACCTTGTAGACGGACGACTCTCAATGAAGAGACACCACAGCAGTGGTGAATGCCTTGCAGTGCGTTACGTTTACACGAGTGAACTGCACGATAGAACTTAGCATTTCTATCGACCAAGAGTCGGCCCATTCTTTTTGCCATTAAGTGTACAGCGGTGCACTCATTACGAGTGACTAAGTGACTGGGATCCAATGGGATGAGCACTGTCTTGAATAACTAAGTGATTACTTACGCATGTCATAATATTCACATATTCTGTGACACAGTACATGAAGGTAGGCCACCAAAAGGAAAACTGAGAGACATTAAACTGAGGGGATTCGATCTGGCATCAAAACTGGAATCCAGTGTGGCTTAGTGGATAAAGCGTCAGCGCGTAGAGCTGAAAACCCGGGTTTGAGTCCTGGTGTCAGAGGGAAGTTTTCTCTGTTCTATCCATCCTTCATCACATGGTAACGCAGAATTCCTGCACAGAAATATCATATGTACTTCACCACATCATAATAACATGATAGGCTTAAGTTATCACTTAGTGATACAAAATGGCGCTCATCTCGTCGGATCCTGGCCACTTAGTCACTCGTAATGAGTGCACCTCTGTACATAGTGCGTTGGACATTGTGCCACTGTCACATATTTTGTGACACATTACGTGAGAGTAGGCCACCAAAGGGAAAACTGAGAGATTGAACTTAAACTGAGGGGATTCAATCCGGCATCGGAACTGGAATCCGATGTGGCTTACAAGCAAACATTCTGATGGGGACAGATAAAAATGTTATTTTTTTCTTCCACCATGTTAATAATGTCAAAACAAGTGCTCGTACAAATTTTGGCCACTCTAATGCAATTACGAGGGCCGTAAAAAATAAGAAAGCAGGAAAACAAAATGTCATTGAAAAAAATTTATTGGAACAAATACAACTACTATTGAGCTATTTTTCAACATATTTCACACTGGAATTGAGACATCTGTCATACCAAGGGATCAACATAGAGGTGAAGATGGCTGTCACTCACTGATTCTGATCCCAGGCAGCAGACTTCTAAGACACAGGGCTACAAAAGTTGATCCCACGAAATGACAAATGTCTCAATTCTGGTGGGGAATATGTTGAAAAATATCTAAAAAATTGCTGTATCTGTTCCAATAAATCTTTCCATGAAATTTGGTTTTCTTCCTGTAAACAGCCCCAGGGAAACTTATTTTTTACAACCCTCGGAATTGCGTTTGAGTGGCCAAAATTTGTATAAGCACTTGTTTTGACATTGTTAATATGATGGAAGAAAAAAAATTAACTTTTTATCTGTCCCCATGAGAATGTTTGCCTGTTAGTGGATAAAGCATCTGCATGTAGAACTGAAAACCCGGGTTCGAGTCCCGGTGCCAGAGAATTTTTCTCTGTTCTATCCATCCTACATCAGAATTTATAATTAACACGCTGAAGCAGTTATTATTTGTTCAATAACGTTTATCAGTGAGTAAAACGCAAGTAGTATTAAATTTATTATACTGTCACAAATTATTTCAGATATCAACAAAAAGATTCAAATTTTTACAAGAGATAGCATTAAAAAAATATTTTATATGTCATGTATCCCAACCTTCTCTGGCCCACTACAAAATTTAAAAAAATAATCCAAATGAAATTCTCAACACACAACTCAATTTCAGAACACACACTCTGACTCCACATTACACTACACAAACACACCCTCACAGGAAACAAAACAAAAGGCGCCAAGACCAGGTCAATAACAGACTGAAACATGTTGACCAGGTACAATAGAATTTAACACGAGAAAGACATATAATACATATTCCGAAGTGATATAGTGGTAAAAAGTTGTGTAATCAAGAAGTAAAATTTTTAAGTTTACCATAAATTAAAAGTATGTGCCATTTACATTTTGTACATATTTTTCAGCAAGGGGAACGGCCGTAAGAAGTCTAAGAAAGCTAAAACGTAAGTATCAGTCACGTAATTTACCACCTGAATTTATAATTAACACAGTGAAGCTGTTATTACTTGTTCAATAACGTTTATCAGTGAGTAAAACGGAAGTAGTATAAAATATCATTGTCACCAAATATTTCAAATATCAACGAAAAAATTTCAAATTTTTACAAGAGACAGCACTAAAAAAATATTTTATGTCATGTATCCCAGCTTTCTCCGGCCCAGTACAAAATTTTTAAGTTTACCGTACATTAAAAGTCTGTGCCATTTACATTTTGTACATATTTTTCAGCAAGAGCAACAGCGGTAAGAAGGCTAAGAAGGCTCAAAAGTAAGTATCAGTCAGGTAATTTACCATCTGAATTTATAATTAACACAGTGAAGCTGTTATTACTTGTTCAATAACGTTTATCAGTGAGTAAAACGCAAGCAGTATAAAATATCATTATACTGCCACAAAATATTTCAAATATCAACGAAAAATGTTCAAATTTTACAAGAGACAGCATTAGAAAATTAATTTATATGTCATGTATCCCAAATTTCTCCAGACCACTACAAAATTCTTAAGTTTACCGTACATTAAAAGTATGTGCTATTTACATTTTGTACATATTTTCAGGAAGAGGAATGGCCGTAAGAAGGCTAAAAAGGCTAAAAAGTAAGTATCAGTCAGGTAATTTACCATCAGAATTTATAATAAACACAGTGAAGCAGTAATTCCTTGTTCAATAACGTTTATCAGTAAGTAAAACGCAAGTAGTATAAAATAGCATTATACTGTCACAAAATATTTCAAATATCAACGAAAAAATTTCAAATTTTTACAAGTGACAGCATTAAAAACAATATTGTAGATCCTCTTTCTCCTGGGCACTCCAATATTTTTAAGAGCGAATTAAAAATATGTGCCATTTCAATTTTTCATTCAAAAATAACATGAGAAGATGACGGGGAAACGTAGCATATAAGTTATACTGGGTGTCCCCCTTGCTACCGAACCTGGAATTTCTTGGGTAATTTTAAGACTAATAAAAATATTGCAATGAAATCTGAAGCAGACCTACCTCGTTTTGTGACAACTGTGAAAACATCACAAAATGTGCTGGAAGTGAGCACCATCTGCATCCAGACAGCACTGAACCCGGTGTGGCATATTTTGGCATGACTTTGTCGAATCTGTTTTGCAATAAGTGTGAGTGATAAACACTCGCTCCTCCAGGTATACAAATTCACTTTCCAATTATTGTGTGCGGACTCTCACGTTAACGTCACATCTTTCACTCCCGAATACAAACCGTATTGTGTAGACACCCTTAGCCAACTGGACAGCTGAACAAAATAATATTGGAGCAGCAGAGAGGCACGTCAGACATGAGACAGGCTGGCTGGCAGACCAGCAAATGTGAAGCGGACCACGGCACACAATCTATTTCATTTCCCACACAACGAAGGTACTCTTGTTCCAATTCCATTGCCATATCTCCATTGTTGTTGGAATTATTAAGAAAATGCTGGGTTCAGAAGCGAGTGGGACACCCAGTATAAAAAAATCATTATAATATAAAAATGTATTTCAAGTATCATGAAAATGTTTTTAAATTGTTACAAATGATGGCATTAAAACAATATCGTAGATCATTTACCCCATCTTCTTCCTGCGCACTGCAACTTTTTAAAGAGAAAATTTAAATTATGTGCCATTTACATTTTGCACATATATTTCAGAAAAAAAAAGCATGAGAAGATGGGAAAGGATAGCACATAAGTTGTATAAAATACCACTTTAGTATTACAAAGTATTTCAAGTATCATGGGAACATTTTTGAAATTCTCACAAATGATAGCATTAAAACAAAATTGTAGATCATATGCTGATATCCCAACTTTATTTCTGCACACTCCAACATTTTTAAGAGCAAATTAAAAATAAATGCCATTTACATTTTGCATTTCTTTTTCAGGGAAAAACGAGAGAAGGCCAGGTAAGTTGTATAAAGTAACAATGTAATACTACATAGTATTTTAAGTATCATGGAAAAAGAATCAAGTTCTTACAAATGATAGCATTAAACCAGGACTGTAGATCATGCATCCCAACTTTATTTCTGCACACTCCAACATTTTTAAGAGCAAATTAAAAATAAATGCCATTTACATTTTGCATTTCTTTTTCAGGGAAAAACGAGAGAAGGCCAGGTAAGTTGTATAAAGTAACATTGTAATACTACATAGTATTTTAAGTATCATGGGAAAAAATCAAGTTCTTACAAATGATAGCATTAAACCAGGACTGTAGATCATGCATCCCAACTTTATTTCTGCACACTCCAACATTTTTAAGAGCAAATTAAAAATAAATGCCATTTACATTTTGCATTTCTTTTTCAGGGAAAAACGAGAGAAGGCCAGGTAAGTTGTATAAAGTAACAATGTAATACTACATAGTATTTTAAGTATCATGGAAAAAGAATCAAGTTCTTACAAATGATAGCATTAAACCAAGACTGTAGACCATGCATTCCAACTTTATTTCTGCACACTCCAACATTTTAAGACTAAATGAAATGTATGTGACATTTAAATTTTGTACATATTTTTCAGAAACGGAACTCATGACAACAGGATTGATGAAAGTGAAGTGCTGACAAGCAAACAATCTGATGGGGGCAGATAAAAAAGTTAAATTTTTTTCTTCCACCATGTTAACACAGTCTAGTATATACAGTCACGAAGCTCAATACGTAGTAAATATGCATCCATAGATAGTTGTTAACCACTAGGATCGTTAATCTCGTCTCATTACAGACAATGTGAAATAGTACCGGCACAGTCAATTGTTCCTAGCACCCTCACAGCTCAAGCTTTGTGACTGTATATACTAGATTGTGATGTTAATAATGTGAAAAGAAGTGCTTGTACAAATTTTGGCCACTCGACCGCAATTACGAGGGCCATAAAAAAAAGTTCGCCAGGGGCTGTTAACAGAAAGAAAACACAATTTCATTGGAAAAATATATTAGAACAGACAAAGCAATTGTTGAGCTATTTTTCAATATATCCTCCACCAAAACTGAGACATTTGTCAAATCATGGGATCGACAGAGAGGTGCAGACAGCTGTCAAATGCTGGTTCCGATACCAGCGGCTTACTTCTACAACACAAGGATACAAAAATTGATCCCAGGTTATGACAAGTTTCTCAATTCCAGTGGGGGATATGTTGACAAATAGCGGAACAATTGCTGTATCTGTTTCAATAAATCTATCCAAGAAATTGTGCTTCTTTTCTGTAAACGGCCTAAGGGAAAATCACTTTCTGGAAGGTCGAGTGGCCAAAATTTATATAAGCACTTCTTTTGACATTATTAACATGGTGGAAGAAGAAAAATTAACCTTTTTATCTGCCCCCATCAGAATGTTTGCTTGTGAGATGCACAAAATATTATTATAGTATTACAAAATATTTCGAGTGCCAAGAAAAACAATATCAAAATTTTTACGAATGGCAGCATTAAAAGCAATATTAGACATTATGTAGCCAACTATTTTCCTGCCCTCTTCAACATTTTTAAGATTTATAAAAGTATGTGCTATTTACATTTTGTACATATTTTTTCAGTGCCGGACACATTCCTGCAGAACAGGAAGACACTCAACGGTAAGTTGTATAAAATATTACTATGGTATTAAAAAATATTTCAAGTACTGGTACCAAGATAAATAGTATCAAATTTTTGCGACTGACAGACAAATTAAAATAATATCATAGTTATCCATCTATTGCCCTGCACACTCCAATAATTTTAAGACTTATAAAAGCATGTGTCATTTATATATTGTACATATTTTTCTGTTTTATCTGAAAGAAGTGATGACGTCCAGAGTTATGTTGTATAAAAGATTATTTATAAGTGTTCGCCAGGGGCTGTTAACAGAAAGAAAACACAATTTCATTGGAAAAATATATTAGAACAGACAAAGCAATTGTTGAGCTATTTTTCAACATATCCTCCGCCAAAACTGAGACATTTGTCACATCATGGGATCGACAGAGAGGTGCAGACAGCTGTCAAATGCTGGTTCCAATACCAGCGGCTTACTTCTACAACACAAGGATACAAAAATTGATCCCAGGTTATGACAAGTTTCTCAATTCCAGTGGGGGATATGTTGACAAATAGCGGAACAATTGCTGTATCTGTTTCAATAAATCTATCCAAGAAATTGTGCTTCTTTTCTGTAAACGGCCTAAGGGAAAATCACTTTCTGGAAGGTCGAGTGGCCAAAATTTATATAAGCACTTCTTTTGACATTATTAACATGGTGGAAGAAGAAAAATTAACCTTTTTATCTGCCCCCATCAGAATGTTTGCTTGTGAGATGCACAAAATATTATTATAGTATTACAAAATATTTCGAGTGCCAAGAAAAACAATATCAAAATTTTTACGAATGGCAGCATTAAAAGCAATATTAGACATTATGTAGCCAACTATTTTCCTGCCCTCTTCAACATTTTTAAGATTTATAAAAGTATGTGCTATTTACATTTTGTACATATTTTTTCAGTGCCGGACACATTCCTGCAGAACAGGAAGACACTCAACGGTAAGTTGTATAAAATATTACTATGGTATTAAAAAATATTTCAAGTACTGGTACCAAGATAAATAGTATCAAATTTTTGCGACTGACAGACAAATTAAAATAATATCATAGTTATCCATCTATTGCCCTGCACACTCCAATAATTTTAAGACTTATAAAAGCATGTGTCATTTATATATTGTACATATTTTTCTGTTTTATCTGAAAGAAGTGATGACGTCCAGAGTTATGTTGTATAAAAGATTATTTATAAGTGTTCGCCAGGGGCTGTTAACAGAAAGAAAACACAATTTCATTGGAAAAATATATTAGAACAGACAAAGCAATTGTTGAGCTATTTTTCAACATATCCTCCGCCAAAACTGAGACATTTGTCACATCATGGGATCGACAGAGAGGTGCAGACAGCTGTCAAATGCTGGTTCCAATACCAGCGGCTTACTTCTACAACACAAGGATACAAAAATTGATCCCAGGTTATGACAAGTTTCTCAATTCCAGTGGGGGTTATGTTGACAAATAGCGGAACAATTGCTGTATCTGTTTCAATAAATCTATCCAAGAAATTGTGCTTCTTTTCTGTAAACGGCCTAAGGGAAAATCACTTTCTGGAAGGTCGAGTGGCCAAAATTTATATATGCACTTCTTTTGACATTATTAACATGGTGGAAGAAGAAAAATTAACCTTTTTATCTGCCCCCATCAGAATGTTTGCTTGTGAGATGCACAAAATATTATTATAGTATTACAAAATATTTCGAGTGCCAAGAAAAACAATATCAAAATTTTTACGAATGGCAGCATTAAAAGCAATATTAGACATTATGTAGCCAACTATTTTCCTGCCCTCTTCAACATTTTTAAGATTTATAAAAGTGTGTGCTATTTACATTTTGTACATATTTTTTCAGTGCCGGACACATTCCTGCAGAACAGGAAGACACTCAACGGTAAGTTGTATAAAATATTACTATGGTATTAAAAAATATTTCAAGTACTGGTACCAAGATAAATAGTATCAAATTTTTGCGACTGACAGACAAATTAAAATAATATCATAGTTATCCATCTATTGCCCTGCACACTCCAATAATTTTAAGACTTATAAAAGCATGTGTCATTTATATATTGTACATATTTTTCTGTTTTATCTGAAAGAAGTGATGACGTCCAGAGTTATGTTGTATAAAAGATTATTTATAAGTGTTCGCCAGGGGCTGTTAACAGAAAGAAAACACAATTTCATTGGAAAAATATATTAGAACAGACAAAGCAATTGTTGAGCTATTTTTCAACATATCCTCCGCCAAAACTGAGACATTTGTCACATCATGGGATCGACAGAGAGGTGCAGACAGCTGTCAAATGCTGGTTCCGATACCAGCGGCTTACTTCTACAACACAAGGATACAAAAATTGATCCCAGGTTACGACAAGTTTCTCAATTCCAGTGGGGGATATGTTGACAAATAGCGGAACAATTGCTGTATCTGTTTCAATAAATCTATCCAAGCAATTGTGCTTCTTTTCTGTAAACGGCCTAAGGGAAAATCAATTTCTGGGTGGTCGAGTGGCCAAAATTTATATAAGCACTTCTTTTGACATTATTAACATGGTGGAAGAAGAAAAATTAACCTTTTTATCTTCCCCCATCAGAATGTTTGCTTGTGAGGTGCACAAAATATTATTATAGTATTACAAAATATTTCGAGTGCCAAGAAAAACAATATCAAAATTTTTACGAATGGCAGCATTAAAAGCAATATTAGACATTATGTAGCCAACTATTTTCCTGCCCTCTTCAACATTTTTAAGATTTATAAAAGTATGTGTATTTACATTTTGTACATATTTTTTCAGTGCCAGACACATTCCTGCAGAACAGGAAGACACTCAACGGTAAGTTGTATAAAATATTACTATGGTATTAAAAAATATTTCAAGTACTGGTACCAAGATAAATAGTATCAAATTTTTGCGACTGACAGACAAATTAAAATAATATCATAGTTATCCATCTATTGCCCTGCACACTCCAATAATTTTAAGACTTATAAAAGCATGTGTCATTTATATATTGTACATATTTTTCTGTTTTATCTGAAAGAAGTGATGACGTCCAGAGTTATGTTGTATAAAAGATTATTTATAAGTGTTCGCCAGGGGCTGTTAACAGAAAGAAAACACAATTTCATTGGAAAAATATATTAGAACAGACAAAGCAATTGTTGAGCTATTTTTCAACATATCCTCCGCCAAAACTGAGACATTTGTCACATCATGGGATCGACAGAGAGGTGCAGACAGCTGTCAAATGCTGGTTCCAATACCAGCGGCTTACTTCTACAACACAAGGATACAAAAATTGATCCCAGGTTATGACAAGTTTCTCAATTCCAGTGGGGGATATGTTGACAAATAGCGGAACAATTGCTGTATCTGTTTCAATAAATCTATCCAAGCAATTGTGCTTCTTTTCTGTAAACGGCCTAAGGGAAAATCACTTTCTGGAAGGTCGAGTGGCCAAAATTTATATATGCACTTCTTTTGACATTATTAACATGGTGGAAGAAGAAAAATTAACCTTTTTATCTGCCCCCATCAGAATGTTTGCTTGTGAGATGCACAAAATATTATTATAGTATTACAAAATATTTCGAGTGCCAAGAAAAACAATATCAAAATTTTTACGAATGGCAGCATTAAAAGCAATATTAGACATTATGTAGCCAACTATTTTCCTGCCCTCTTCAACATTTTTAAGATTTATAAAAGTATGTGCTATTTACATTTTGTACATATTTTTTCAGTGCCAGACACATTCCTGCAGAACAGGAAGACACTCAACGGTAAGTTGTATAAAATATTACTATGGTATTAAAAAATATTTCAAGTACTGGTACCAAGATAAATAGTATCAAATTTTTGCGACTGACAGACAACATTAAAATAATATCATAGTTATCCATCTATTGCCCTGCACACTCCAATAATTTTAAGACTTATAAAAGCATGTGTCATTTACATATTGTACATATTTTTCTGTTTTATCTGAAAGAAGTGATGACGTCCAGAGTTATGTTGTATAAAATATTATTTATAAGTGTTACAAAATATTTCAAGTACCAAGGAAAACAGTATCAAATTATTGTGAGTGACAGCTTTAAAACAATATTGGAGATCATTGTATCCAACTATTTTTCTTCCCACTCTAACAATTTTAACACTTACAAAAGTACCACATGTAACATTTATATTTTGCAACCTATATACGGTATTTTTCAGAACCAAACCTCCGGAATTGAGCAGGACACTAAATTACAATAAGAGAACGATGATAATAGAGTCCTACATTATGTCGCCAAATTTTGACCCAATTTTGCATGTGTCAATGATGCATCTATTCAAGTTATATAGAATAACATGAAATCCAGAGTTAAACTTCCATTCTCACAAATCATAAATCATACGGTGATAAATATTTAAATACAATTTACATAAATTGTATTCTATATCTGGTTAGTTCTTTTGCTACTATTGTTACCCCTCCTGTTCTATAAAGACTCGTGACATTCCAAGTACCAAATTTCATAAACTTATTCCTTTGCTGTGGTTGCGCCAAAGAATCAGTCCCATTCCGAGGCTTATGTTGGGTTTCGTAACAAGCTCTTTTTTTACGGTGATGGGTTGTTAGCTCTTCGCCCAACACCCCAAGCTGGAGGACCACCCCTTATCGTCTGTCCATGACTGCTTATTCAATATATTCGCAACTACCCTCCATATCTGGAGGCCGTCTCCTCTATCCGAAACATGAAGACGTGCCATGTCGTGGTGATAGGGACCCACAATATATGATTTTAGTGTGAATACTGGTATAAACTGTAGTGGAACAGTGAGGTGTTGGAAATGTAAATAAAGAAATGGAAAATAGTGGAATAGAAAATCAGTATCAGTATCAGTATGTAGTAAATAAAGCAAATTTTATTAGAAAACCTTTAGCAAGATTTGCAAAGAGTAAAGTAAATGAGTGACACATAAAATTAAAAACTTTTTTGATATACAGTACATGACACGAGAGTGTATCGAATTTTTATTTAATTTTTTTTTATTTTTTCGAAAAAATGAAGGTGGCTAGTGCGGAAAAGTTGCGACTTGTGGCAGAAAGGCAGCATAAGAAAAGAAAATAGTTATTCGAAAATATCCTGTATCTTCACATCAGCTCTGAAGTTTCGCGACCCTAATCCGCTATATGTATTATCAGATTTTCTTTTGTAGTGCAGCTCTTCGTTTATATCTTTAAATTTACACTCAGAAATAACCCAGGGTTCACCACGAGGAAGTGGCTGCATTTCGAGCCCTATTCCTCCACCCACCCGTAGTAGTATACTGCGGTGTCAAATGTTAGTTTTACACTGCACAGTCAGACGTCATTTCGAAATATGGCATTTCTTTTCTTTATCGCAGTCTTGTTCGAATATAGTGATCTCTAGCTTCTTGCCCACACACCAATTTAGCTGCAACAGTCACCACTTTTACACATCTTTTAACGGACTTGTGTGACACGGCAGATCTGTAACTTCTGTCCCAGGCATTGCAGATGTTTTTATATTCTGCTCTAAGTCGTCATTGCTCAGGTGTATAGTGAGGGGTGACTTAGTCACATTAATAGCATTCCAGTCACTCACTGAAGTGTATTCATCAGCTTCAAAGTTAATGTGTGGAACCTGAAACTTCCTACTTTTGCCAGTTTTAGGTACTGCCCGAGCTTCTTTAATTTTCTTACCTACAAGGTTTCGGATTATTTTCTTTTGTCTGTGGTCATATTGATTAGATGGAAGAAGTAGGCATTTCTACTGATTACTAGATCAACAATCTTCCTGATATCTGTTCATGCATCCTTGGAGTTGGCCCACTTCATTTGTGCAATTTCAGAATATTCTGATATTTACTATGATACAATTTTATCATTTCCACTACTCTACACTTGCTGATGGTAGGAAGACTTGCTGTTTTCCAAACCTCGATAAGTTTGTCGGCAGTAGCATAAGAGATATCTTTTACTGAAGGGTGTTTTCCACCTAGTTCATTCGTCTTTAACTCTCTGATCAAAAGAAAATGTGTTATCACATTTTTATAGATAAGGTTGGGATAAAGCTGTATCAGGATAGGTTTTACAGCTGTATGGGATAGGGCCTTGACTTGCTTCAGACTAAGTAAATACTACCCCCTTCCTTACTTACTTACAAATGGCTTTTAAGGAACCCGAAGGTTCATTGCCGCCCTCACATAAGCCCGCCATCGGTTCCTATCCTGTGCAAGATTAATCCAGTCTCTATCATCATATCCCACCTCCCTCAAATCCATTTTAATATTATCCTCCCATCTACGTCTCGGCCTCCCCAAAGGTCTTTTTCTCTCTGGTCTCCCAACTAACACTCTACATGCATTTCTGGATTCACCCATACGTGCTACATGCCCTGCCCATCTCAAACGTCTGGATTTAATGTTCCTAATTATGTCAGGTGAAGAATACAATGCGTGCAGTTCTGCGTTGTGTAACTTTCTCCATTCTCCTGTAACTTCATCCCTCTTAGCCCCAAATATTTTCCTAAGCACCTTATTCTCAAACACCCTTAATCTATGTTCCTCTTCAGAGTGAGAGTCAAAGTTTCACAACCATACAGAACAACCGGTAATATAACTGTTTTATAAATTCTAACTTTCAGATTTTTTGACAGCAGACTAGATGATAAAAGCTTCTCAACCGAATAATAACACGCATTTCCCATATTTATTCTGCGTTTAATTTCCTCCCGACTGTCATTTATATTTGTTACTGTTGCTCTAAGATATTTCAATTTTTCCACCCCTTTGAAGGATAAATCTCCAATTTTTATATTTCCATTTCGTACAATATTCTGGTTACGAGACATAATCATATACTTTGTCTTCTCGGGATTTACTTCCAAACCGATTGCTTTACTTGCTTCAAGTAAAATTTCCGTGTTTTCCCTAATCGTTTGTGGATTTTCTCCTAACATATTCACGTCATCCGCATAGACAAAAAGCTGATGTAACCAAAACATCAGTGAATGTACAGTACTGCATCACCACTTCGGCTGGGGGACACGCGAAAACTAGTTAATGTTTGTAAACAAAATGCATGGACCAAGGATGCCTATCCTGATATAGCTACTTTATCCGAATTTTACTGATAGGTTAGAAGTTATGACTCTTTTAACAGTCCTGATGCACCAAACAAAGGACTCTCGGCAAGATGGTGAGTACGGAATTCTTTTTTTTTCTCTCATGACAATGCGAGGCATAAAAACTATTACATGTACGACTAAACCACTGATATGATACACGATTTCACAGGAACAACAGCGATACAAGCCTGGCCAGTGTAGCCTACCAAATATGACTGCTGGGCAGGCGCTATCCTGACTGCCAGCATCCCTTTCTTCCCTCACTTCACAAGAATATACTGGTGCCAGATGCTTCCTTTCTTGTACTATCTTTGTTTACTTTTAAAAGATCTGGCTATATAGGTATGCAGATTGTATTTATAATATATTTTATAAGTATGTGTTATAAATTCGAATCTTCAATATTGATGCGGAGACACAAGATACTGACTAAATTTACTGTTCTTTCTCCTGCTGCCTTTCTGCCACAAGTCGCAAATTTTATGCACTAGCCATCTTCACTTTTCAAAAAAAGAACTTTTTTCGATACACCCTAACATACATATTACAAATGATTTTGTTATACTTGTGGTTCTATGGAACAGAGTTTAATTCTATACAACAATATTCTCTATTTCAGGCCTCAAGGATGGAATCAGACATCATTGAGCCACAGAGAGTAAGAGCAGTGCCAAAATATTTTTTTACAACCACTTCTAAATTAGATTTTTTAATATTGGGAAAGTAGACCAGCCTTATGGGCTAGTGGTCAGAGCTTCTGACTATAGTTCATGAGGTCCTGGGTTCGATTCTCGGTTAGAATAGAACACAGGAATTTTTCCTTAAAGGGAAATGTTTCTGTGTTCGTCCATGGTCTGAAAATTAGGTTAGGCTTAGGTTTAAGACCTCTCCTGGCACATCATCATCATCATCATCATCATCATCATCATCATCATCATCATCATCATCATCATTGGGGCAGCGTAACTCCACCTTTCAGGCGCCCCAACTTCAGAAGTGTGTTACAAATAAGCCATTGCCAGGAGAGACCAGAAATGTCAAATGACAACCAGGTGGCATTGGATTTTAAAAAAATATTGGGAAAGTATGTTAAAAATTGAATATTATAGGGTAGTGTGCGAGAAGTAGGTTTAACAATAGTGCAAAAAGTATTTTTAACACTGTCTCACAATATGTGCGCACATTGTCAATTTACTGCTTCCCACCAAATGTTACACAGCATTAATCACAACCATTCTATAAAGCAGTTTAAACAATAGCAGGCCTACTTTTGAAAATGACTGATTTTGGTTAAAAAACATATATAAATTAAACAAATTACTTCAACTATTTCATTGACAACTATATGAAACAATTAAGAATTAAATGTAATTAAAAAATATAGGGGGCACTTGTATTTTAATTGGGGACCTCTCGATTTGCAGTCCAATGTTCTACCAACAAGCAGTATCACAGCTTGGTTTCAATGTGACAAAGTTTCACTATTACAATGAGAGGGAATACAGGAGTGGATATTCTGGGTAACTGTCTCTGTAACAGCCCCGACAAATGGTTATCTAAAATACAAAGTATGATATACATTTTAAAAATGATTTTATTTTGTTCGTAGGGTTGCTTCACTCAGCCTGCGACCCTGTTTTGCAAACATCCCTACTCACAAGATAAAAATAAAATGTCACTTTTAACACTTGTATAGTAAATAACTGATTGGTTGATTAGCAAACTTACTTGTGTTAAATTACATAAGCAACTGTGGCTTACAGCTGTTCCGGTGCTTCTTCACATCATCCTCCTAAATAACTATTCTTATAATTAACAAATTATAATATAACTTATTTAAATATTCAAAATTAATGAAATATATTCAAATAACAAATTAGATACAAAAGTTGATTGAAATTTGAAAATACAGAGTGATCAACTGAGCACTATTGTGACATGCAACATTTATGTAATTATTTAAATTGGTAATAGTTGGGAGAAATAGAAGTACTATAAGTTAGATTTACTTTTGCTTATCGTAGGCATTATTATAGGATAGTTTTTATTTATAGCCTAGGTTTATTGCATCTACTATATTTTATAGATTTACGCTTATTTTATTTTATTTCATTTACGTTTATTTTATTTTATTTCACGTAATTGTAATTATTGTATATTATATATCACTACCACCAGGTGTATACCCAATTGTAGTGTTAATAAATACATGCATACATACATTTGTCTCATCTGATTTGTGATTTTTAATGAAGAGGAGTGGTTTCACTTGCATGGACGAGTTAACACTCAAATTAATTGGTACTGGTCAGTAGATAATCCACGACTTATTCATGAAAGTCTATTAAATTATCCTAAGGTCAGTGTATGGTGCATTAAGTGCGAAATGAAAAATCGGCCCTTTACTTTTTCATGAAATAATTAATACTGACCAATACAAAATCTTAACTTTGGAACAGTTTTTTCAAAGAAGAAGAACGAATATACAGTGTTTTTCAGTAAGACTGGGCTACAGCTCATACAGTTCAAACTTCATTGTGTGTGATTGCTGATGTATTTGATGAGAGGATGATTAGTATAGGTTTGCAGCCTGCTCGATCCCCAGACTTAACACCCTGCGATTTTTATTTATGGAGCAGTTTAAAAGACAGGGTCTCTAAATGAAATCCACGAGCACTGGATAAATTGCAGAAATAACGACAAGAAATGGCCAACATTTCAGAAGCTGAGCTGCAATATGTGAATCAAAATGTGTTTAGGTACTACAACATCTGCCACACAGCAAATGGGGATCACTTTCAATATCGTCTTTAAAAAAAGGTAAGCATTTCTCCTGTACTTCACAAGTTTCGTGCATGTGGGGTTCTGTGCAACTACGCTGTGTACTGCCACTTCGACTATATTTCTGCACTGTGTATATACATTCTTATAAAAATCTCGCATGCATTCGATGCTTTATGTTAGGGCGTTTGTTTAAAATAATTATCTGTTATGTAACATTATATGTCATTGCTCCACACGCCAATACATGCATCATTTTCTGGTGTGAACATGGAACCAATCAGCAGTTTGGGCATGAAAGGATTTTACTTTATGTTGACATGTAGAGTCTTCTTGTATGGTATGAGGATTAATTTGGTATCTCTCAGATGCTGCTCGGACACTGCAGGGTTAATGCAGTGATACCTGGGATCAATATCAACATTATGTTGATTACCAGGTGATGTCTAGCAGAAATTTTAGCTTAATATATATAGTTTCTGTATTTTCATTGATATGCACAGTACATATTGTGACTTTCAATTCACAATAATAATGTAACTTTTATTGTCACAACAATGATCACTTTCTATAATTGAATTTAAACACTCCCGTCAACAATGGGATTTCCACTCCACACAGCAACACAGTATTCGTTACTGCACTCCACAGACGACAATGGCAATTCACTTGGACTATTGAGAACAACAATGTAAGTACTCCTAATCTCAACTAATGTTCACAAAGCACTATTTACAAACAAAACTGTCAGTTCTCAGTCCACAGTTCGTTTGCCTTGGCTAGTTCTTCTAGCTCATTCACTTAAGTTCACAGCATCGAACCCAAGACTTCCAGAGACAGTCCACTGAACTTCGAACTCAGGTCCTCCAACTGCGGTCCACTGCACGTCGAACTAAAGATTCTGGATACGCCGCACTCGCCAGGACGCTCCCACAGTTGCGGACACACTCAAGTCGAACTCCGGTCTCAAAGCTGGCTTCACTGCTGCTACACAAGACTGACTGGCTTGCTGTCCAAAAACTGAAACTCTCTTTGAAGGCTGCTCGCTTTTTATTAGTTAAACCACACTTTCCAGAAACTACGATTTCGCGAAAATTCTCGTTACAACACCCGGGTCGCGTGGCTTTTCGAAACTTCTAGCTTCCCACTCTTACGTCCATCGCCTCCAGTTCGCGTGGCCGCGTCGCGCCACAGTGCTGGCTGACTTGTGTCTTTCCCTCTCTCTGCCACCTCGCGGAGCTCGCCTCCTCGCGCCCCCTCTCTTCTGCCGGACGCGCACGAAGTTCCCCAAAGCGGCCAGGAACGACGAGAATATTCGGCCTGCCGTCACAATATAATTCTACTTCAATTTACATTTTCCCTCAATTTACTCAACGTTTTTGTCTTTTAAAAAGTATTGTGAAATTAGTGCTTGGCAATTTACTTTTATTTTTTCATTATCTGAAACGTGTAAAGGTAATGTATAGGCGGCCACAGTGATCTAGTGGCTACAGTGCTGGACTATTAACCCTAGATGGACCAAGGGAGGGTCAATTTATGTCCACACTTTTTTAGAACTATTACTATTATGGTATAGAACATGTTCAGACCATGGTATTCTCATTTTATGTCAGAAATAGTATAAGGTTTATGATCCAATAAAGACAATAAAGTTTTTTTTGGTTGAAAACCTAATTATATGGACCAAATTTCGAAGTGGTCCCAAAGTAACCCTCCCTTGGTCCAACTTTTAACAATTTTTTTTTTCGAAATTAAAAATATATGTTACAACAAAAAAAAGTTAATCCATGGCGCTACAGCCCATGAAGGGCCAAGACCGACCCGCTGGCTGCTGGCCTCACGTCCACATGCCCAAGCAGAGGTGGACGATCATCCAACCAGAATGGAGGTATCTTGTGGTTAGGAGGATGATCCTCTCAGCCGTTATAACTGGTTTGTGAAACCGGATTTTAGCTACCTATCGTAGCTCCCTAAGTGCATCACGATGCTGGGTGGGCACCGGTCCCATACACTGGCCGAAATTTCATGATAAAATTTCTTCCCCCATGAGAACTCGGAAGCAGCGCCATTCCGTAACGCGAGTCCTAGGCACGATGCCTTAGACCACGACGCCATGGCACGGGACTATGTTACAACAATGAACTTATTATTCGAAACTGCAAACATATGTTGTAACAATAGACTTATTTGGAAACCAACATTTTATTACGAGGCGCATCCATAAAGTAACTTCATCACTCGTCCCACAGCTAGCAAACCATATGTTGCGCGAAGCGACTGCGTGTAAGTGATAGAGTAATGTCCTCGCGTGGTGCATGCACTAGCGGAACTTCCTGAGTGCTCTCAGTAGCTTCGTTTCATTGGTTGAAGATGGACGCTCCTATTCCAGCTTCCGCTGCCTGTGAAGTGCGATCAATGATAAAGTTTTTGAATGCACAGGGCATAGCGCCGATTCAAATTTATCGTCAGCTGTGCCAGGTCATGAGCAAGCAGATGGTGCATCGCTGCTGTAGACATTTTTCAGCAGGACGCCAAAATGTACATGACGAGGAGAGCAGTGGGAGGCCAACCATCATCACAGACGACCTTGTGGAGCAACGCACCATCTGCTTGCTCATGATGTTAAGCCCATAGACTTGGCACAGCTTACGATAAATTTCAATCGGCGCTATGCCCTGTTCATTCAGTAACTTTTTCACTGATCGAACTTCACACGAGGCGGGAGCTGGAATAGGAGCGTCCATCTTCAACCAATGAAACGAAGCTACTGAGAGCACTCGGGAAGTTCCGCTAGCGCATGCGACATGCGCTTCACGCAACATATGGTTTGCTAGTTGTGGGACGAGTGGGAAAGTTACTTTATGGACGCGCCTCGTACATTGTTGGCATTGCTGCATGCATTGAAAACTCATTTTATATAGAGTTATTCTGTCTCTGACCGTGGTATAATTCAGAAATACGAACAGATAATTATATAATATGGAAAGTGATTCAGAAGCAGTTTTAGATATCGCGAGTAAGAAAGTTATGGTATTTTTTATGAGTGTGTTAGTGAAAATGAAGATGAAGTTCATCAAATTGAAGACATGGACTGTGATTATGATAATGGTGATATTGATGATGACGCAGAACCCAATTTTACTATATGCACTTCCAGTGACAGTGAAATTGATAGGAATATTAGTGATAACAAAGATAATGCAAGTGTAAGAATTATGAAGTATGTGACTAAAATTGGAAGGGTTGTACCTAATCCGCCTCGTCCCACGCGAAGAACTGCTGCAAATACAATACGTGGAAAGCCTGGACTGCCACAAACTGATAAAGTAACCACAATACAAGAATCTTTTGGAAAGTTCTTTACTGATGAAGTTGTGTCTAAAATTGTGCAACACACAAACGAGGAAGCAGAGAGAAGGAGTGTCGAAGAAACAAGTCCAACTGAAATCCTCGCATTCATAGGTAGTCTCGTTTTGATGGGCGCAAATAACTAAAACAACCTATATTACCATGACTTATGGTCCCAAGAATTTGGAAGGTCAGTATACATAGCCAGCATGAGTCGGAACAGATTTCGTGATCTTCTGTCATCAGATTTGATGATAAGAACACAAGACAGGTTGGAGATCTAATGACAAATTTTCTCCTTTACGAGAAATATTTCAACTTTTGAATGGCATATTTCCGAAGTACTGCACAGCTGGTAAAAACACTACCTTAGATGAAATGCTTACCCTGTTTTGAGGCAGATGGCCATTTAAAGTCCTTTTGAAAGAAAAACCGGGTAAATATGGGATCCTCATCAGACTTCTTGCTGACTGTGACTACTGATATGTTCATTGTATGGAAGTTTATGCTGACAAACAAGAAGGAACAACTCCTGAATCAAGAGGCCCTAGAGAAGTTGTCAAAAGGCTTGTTGCTCCAATAAAGGACACAGGTCGGAATGTGACTACTGACCGTTTCTATACATCGGTCGAACTTGCTGAAGATCTGTCCGAGTGTAAAATGACTTTAGTTGGTACCATGAGAAATAATCGCAAACATATTCCTGAAGAACTGAAACCATAACTGGAAGAGAACTGCACTCAAGAAAGTTCGCATTCACTGACCCTGCATCTGGAAAATCACCTGTCACGTTAGTGCCGTATATTACGAAAACCTAAGAAGTACCTAATCATGCTGTCATCACATAAAGATGCCAAAGTTTCTGAAGATGGAAAAAAAAATCAGGTATAAATTTATTCTATAACTCAACCAAATGCTCTGTTGACACCATTGATCAAATGGCCAGGATGTATACTACTAAGATAGGTACCCGTCATTGGCCGCTATTAGTATTTTACGCCCTAATTGATATTGCGTGCATAAATACTTATACACTGTACATTATGACTTTCCCAGACTGGTACAAAAAGAAAACAAACAGACGGCGCTTTTATCTACAGAAACTGGGGTTACAACTAATCAAACCAAACGTGGAACATCGTGCTGCAGCCATAATTGGACTGCAGAACAATATTTTATGTCAATGGGAGCCATCCTCAAGAATAAAATCACCAAAATAACCCAGAATCAGCAGCAGCCATCAGGGAAAGGGAGGTGCCATACATGAAGCAAACAGTGCAGCACCAAGAGTGAAAAACTAAACAAATTAGCAAAAACAACCATTGTTTGTGGAAAATGCAACTTGTATGTGTGTGGAAAACACAGACAAAAGACAAACATACGCTGTGAGTGTGTGAATGAGGTGGATGAATCTAAATGAAAATGTCAATGATGTATAAGAATTTGTTCAAGCATTAACTTTCAATAATTAATTTAATTTGACAATTTTAAAGATGTAAAAAATATTTGATTATTAAAATACATTATTTCTTACTTAAATCACTCAATAAAGAAATAATACTTACGCAAAAATTGTAAATATAACCATAAAGGTAAAATATAATGGTGGACATTAATTAACCCTCCCTTGGTCCAGCGTGTTACCAAAAAAAGCTTGGTCCATCTAGGGTTAATCCTGTGGACCGAGGTTCGATCCTCAGTGTACCCCCGATTTATAACTTGTGTTGTGATATCCACGGTACAGGTAACACAGGGTTTTTATCCAGGAGCTCTTGTTCCTCTCTGGGATTCCAACAAATCTCCAACATCATCTCATCTCGTGGGTGTAATCCAGATTAGTCTCCTATGGCACACACTGGGCAACAACTCTGTTGGTAAACTAGTCCACATAACTGGCTCCATATGGGTGAATAACGAGCACTCAAATACTCATCAGTAGTTTAACCCGTCGTTTGTCAATGGATAAACATGGCACTCACTTTGATTTTAAAGTTTCATATTGTCTCAGTTAATTATTACTACACTCTGGACATCTGTCCACCTTCCGATCACAATGTTAGGACTACATGTGTATACTATCATTGATCTGCGTTTTGTTTCTTACTCAACAGGTAATTATTTACATGATCACGACACAGGAGTGAGCTCTCCACTCACCGTTGACCGACAATGTAGTCATTTCACGTCTTCAAAATAAAGATTATAATTACATCACCAAGCCATTAGCGTTTACTAACAATGCATATAATATGTTAATAATTTTAAAATTTCAAAATAATAATTATTATTACGTCATCATAATTTTTAACAGTATTGTAACCACCAATTATTTTTACAATATTCTGTACGTCGGAGCACAGTTTGAAAGTATTATTAGACTGAGCAACATGGAAGGTCAACGAGTTTTGAACTGGTTCTTCGAATATTTGGACACAGGACTTATACTAGGTTTTACTGATTCAAAGGTTTCTGATACTGATACATCTATTGATATCTGCCTGAAAATAATGAGGATACTTCAACTTAAGTTTCAGCAAGAGAATCAGATTTAGAGTATAACCCCAGACCAGACTACATAAGAAAAAATAATATTACCTTGTGATACGTTCAGCTGTAAAAAAAAAAAAAAAAAGTTACCGGTCTCTAGGATCTAAGTTCCCTTCGGGTATCTTTGCTACAATTCGGAGTTAGGTGATGTTACATGTTGTTCGACCATGTGGCCTGATATCTACAGTTATAATTGAAGTGTTCTGCATGTTACTATTGTAGCACAATTGTAGCATTCTGAGCTGGTATTCATGAAGTTGTGCGTTCAAACATAACCTACCGGTAGTGTTTTATATGTTTTTTTAAGAGAGGGAGTGCTCCTGTCTCTTTTATGACTGTTTTAGTAATTAACATCAGGTTTATGAATGTATTATGCCATGACTGTAGCATTATTTATTATGACATTATGGCTGCAAATGGAAAGAAAGAAAGATTTTATTTTCAACAAAATTATCTTTCGTGGTATAAACAAAACAAGCTTACTGGCGTCTGCCTTAGAAAATGTAAACAATTAAAAGTTAAAAAAAAAAAGAAGAAAAAACAAAACAAAAAGCCACGATTCAATATTTAGTCCATCTTCTTCCCATCTCGATCACATCTTGCAGTCAAGTGGCCATGAAATCGACTAGTATTTTCAAATAGCAACTGTTCTCAGCCACAGCATCCTAGGCATCCTGGAAGAGCTTCCACAAATCATCAGGACGTCTTGGAGAGGGATTGACTTAATTTTTCCGCATATGCTTCTTTACTTGTGCCCACATATTCTCCAAAGGGTTCAACAAGTCCAGAGAGTGATGAGGCCAGTCTATCAGTTCGATATCTCGTCTTCTCACAAACTAGTCTGAATTAATTGAGATGTGTGGACTGGATGATTATCCTGCTGAAATTGGAGAACTCCAGCAGGATATAACAACCTAGCATAAAGAACCATATAGCGTTCCAGCATCCTTTGCTATTTCTCCTGGTTCAATTTCCCGCAAATGCGATGGATTGTGCCCACTCCACGACGAGAAATCCACACCCAACACGACACAGACACTCTACACTGCAGGCACCAATGGCAGCATATCTGTGGTCAAATCGGGTGCCAGTAGGACGATATACAGGAGTGGATCCTTCTTTGTAGCAGGAAAGGTGACTTCATCAGAAAAATTATCCTTTTCCAATCCTGAACACCATTTCCCACTGCAAAGACTAAAAGCTCTTCTATATACTCCTCCTTATGAAATTCGCTAGGAATGGCATGTCGAGATCTCAAATTGACGGCTTTTAAACAATTTCTCACGGTCTGGTTGTGGCCAGGGAAATTAACAACTGCCTTCAAAGTAGCAGTGGTATGAAAGGGATCCCTTTTAACCTCTGCCACTAATCTGGCGCCCTGTTGTAGTGTTGGAATTTTCCTTCCACCACTCCCAGCTTTTTGGCCGAAAACTGCCGAACGTTGATAATTTTGCACCCATCTCCTAGCTGTCCTTTCTGAAACATGGAAATGCCTACCTGCCTCAGATGCTGAAAAACCAAGGTGAATCACAGCTCGTATTACACTTTCTTTCGTTTCTGCACTCTTTGTGGAGACATGTCAGTCAAATTCACAGGCATAATGGCATCGTGGTTTCTTCGAAGAATCTTAGCTTCTACCTAGCTCTTAAAATAATGGCAAAGCATTCACTATGATAAAAATATACATTTTTCAATTAGAAAGTAATAATATAAATAAATGTTAGAGTCTTATTAATAACTATATCATTTGCAGACATAATTTCTACAGAGTTAAAAAAATAAGTTAATAATCTCGACCTCAAAAATGTAATTTTTTTTCGAAAGACCTGCATTGAACTGTATCCACACAATACGTCCTTAATCAATGCTTTGGTTATAGTTACAAATATTACTGCTGTTGCTACTACAACCACAAATATTATTGTCATAAACGCAGCCTTTTTATAGCATTACCAGTATTAAATATTCAGAATATAATCTAAATGAATGTTATGTTGTAGTGTTTCTGAAAATGCGTTGTATTACATCAGTACCAAGTGAATACCGTAGCTCAGTCAGAAGAACATCAGAATTTAGATTTCAACGGCTCACATTCAAATCCTCATCACTCCTTTTCATTTTATTGTGTTACAGAATAGTATAACGTACTAATATAAGAAGACAAAACTTAACACTAGTATTATGCAGCTGTATTATTCCAAACCAAATATTAAATTTATATTATTTATATTGGTGAAGAATGATAACAGAATATAAATGAAAATTTGAATATTATTTATATTGATAAAGAACGATAACAGAATATAAATAACTTGAATACTATTTATATCACTAAAGAACGAGAACAGAATACAAATGATAACTTTAATATTATTTATATCACTAACAAATGATAACAAAATAAAACGATAACTTGAACAAGGCTCGAACTCACAACCTTCAAATCATTATGCGAGCATTCTACCACTGTTCTATGAGATGCAGATATCGAATGACTCCTGCTTAAACACTGTAGTTCCGAAACTGCTTCAAGTGCACATCTACAAGTACATGCATTGTGTAACATCACTGTGATCTGAAGTGGACTTAAACTATATTCGCTGTTCACGAGTGCAGTCACCTTTTTTTGATAGCTGTACATGTTCCTTCCAGAAAAAGAAATATTGTTATCCATCCACCAAGAGTGAGAGGTACAGCAAAAAGTACAAGGACTGTTATTGAATAATGGAGTCTTTCCTTCCCAGAAAATGTGCTTGAAGAAATTGTACATTATACAAATATTCAACTAGATAAATTTAGAGCAAATTACTCTCGACAGTCTAATGCTTCAGACACAAATATTGTTGAAATTAAAGTTCTTATAGGTTTACTACACTTAGCCAGGATGATAAAATCATCTCATGTCATTGTGCAAGATTTGTGGGCTACTGCTAGAACTACTCCAGAACTTTTTCATTTGGACATGTGACACAACAGATTCTACATCCTGGTGTGAGCTCTTCATTTTTATATCAGAATCCGAGATGCTAGGAAAGTATTGGATAAACTCGCACCAATCAGAACATTGTTGTTTACTACCAGTACAACAGTATATGTTTAAAAACTCTATGAATATAATTGTATGCTTTGCTTGTACCATATTTAACTTTTATTTTAACTTAATATTCACTATTTCTAACCCATATGTATTATTCTGATTGGGAGTAGTGCATGTAAATACATGGTCTAGAAGAGATAAGAGATTTCTTTTATACAGAGTGTAAGGGGCATAAATGCCATTATATTAACTGATGATTATTCATGCCATAAGGAAGGAAAAATGTCCTTACAATTTTTTCTAATTGCAATATTTAAATAATAATTAAAGTTTACATATTAGACATTTGTCAACATTCCTTGATGGAGAGGAGAGGGTTTAGAAATATACAGTACAGCTCAAGTGGAGAGGAGGGGGTTTAGAAGTACACAGTACAAGCGGGTACAGACATACTGGTACAAAACAGATGCTCTGTTCTAATGCATTCGTGGATCATTACAATACTGTTGTTTACATAAAACGAGCAGCAAATACAAACCTCCAATCTCATTAATAGAACATTATGGTAAATTTACATTTTATGTAATAATATTGCTCCATTTTTTAATTGCAAGTCTAAAAAGTAAACAATAATGGTTTTCTGCACAAAATCACACAAACTATTTTCTAATGCAACATTTTAATTTCTCCCGCTTCTGTAAAGTAGTATCACTTTTAAACAAATTTCTGGTTGTGTGATTTTCGAAACGGTGTAAGAGACTTCTAGTTTCTAATAATCGTTGAGAAACTGCTACAAAATTTGCCGATTAGATAACCTTGAGGAAAATGTTGACAGTACATCTTTCTTGCCTCATTTGAATTACGACGACTTTCTCCATAAATTAATAACATGATATTCCTAAACTGTGAATGACATTGTCGAATACCCTGTACTGTACCACCATCCGCTTGGCAGTAGAGCTATGGACAGGGAGCTTGAACTCAGCTGACCTGTACTTACGTATGTGCAGAATACTGCCTGCTGAACACTTTGCCAAGTCTCTGACGCCAGAATATTAACAAATTTAAGCATGCATTTTTATTTAATTTCACGAGAACGTAATAGAACACACAAATATTTATTTGAACTAATATTACTGTACCTCTTTGCTAGATGTATCTACTGATGTAATTGTTTTCGTAATTTTAGTAACGATATAAGCAGTATAACGCAAATAAAATAAGGAAAGAAATATTTTTTTTTCTGGGAAAACTATCCAGTTTTGACCCTATGTTGTATGAACACTTTTTGATCCTGTAGATCGTCCCCAATGACTGTTAAAAGGACGGCACTCATGCCCCTTACAGCCTGTATATTTGTCTTTAGTTTTGTTGCATTTACATTGGTATGTGTTTTTTTAGTTATAAATATTGTAGAGCACTTTATATATACTTAATTTCATTTATGATGTTTATGTCCAAGTTTAGAGAATCCATAGCCCTTATTAAATTGATATAAATAGTTCATGGTAACCCACAGCATAAATAATGTCAATATGCATACACGAATTTGGGCGGTGTCATCGTGCAGCAATTTTGTTAGAAGGAGAGAGAGATTCCCTCACCAACACGGTGACACACGAACCCAGTGGCACGCAACTAGTTAGAAGAGAGACCTCTTTCTAACTCGTTGGTGTCATGATATTTTAACATATTGTGTTTACTCCATTTTAGTATAGAGCTCAATGAAGCAGACCAGCCAGCTGCTGGCCTCACGTTGACATTCCGATAATTACACACTACTGCAAAAAAAAAAAAAAAAAAAAAAAAAAAACTGAAAGCGTGTTGGGTCATGTTTTACTCAAGTTACAAGCTTAGAGGTAAAGATTGTTTACTACAGTTAGGGCCTACTTTCATTCTATATCTTATGGTATAATAAATAGTTTTGCAACACGTAGAGACTGGGAAAACAATTCAATACAATCATCCGAATCATACTCGTTCATTTTATAGGCAGTCTTGCAGGTTGCATTTAAAAATACCTAAGAATATTAACATTTCATTCAGTATATTTGCTGGTACTCTTGTCGTACGTACATGACAATATTGCTCAGGTTATCCTTTTAAGCTTTCCTTCTGGGAATAGCCACACCTGCGGAGTAACGGTTAGCTCGTCTGGCAGGGAAACCAGGTGGCTCGGGTTTGATTCCCGGTAGGGGCAAGTTACCTGGTTGAGATTTTTTCTGGGGTTTTCCCTCAACCCAATATGAGAAAATGCTAGGTAACTTTCGGTGTTGGACCCCGGACTCATTTCACCGGCATTATCACCATCTCATTCAGATGCTAAATAACCTAGATGTTGATAAAGCGTCGTAAAATAACCTACTAAATTAAAAATTCTAGGAATAGCTGAAGTTTTTTAAATTTAGCGTACGTAAGTTCTTTATTTTAGATTGAGTTACTAGCACGTATGTCAAATATTTGACGAAACACTAACTTTTCCCACTTGTTTAACTGATTTATGTAAACAAAATTTTGACAGCTTCAAGACTCCAACCTTACTTATTTCGTCACGCCCACTTTGTTTTGGGTGCTTATGTTAATACCGGACGTTCTTTCAATTTTCTTCAAACATGGTGGCGCAATGGCCACCAAGAGCAATCCAAAAGTCCCGCACATTAAAATTATAGTGTCTATATTGAGTAATGCAGTTGAAAAGTGCTATAGGCTACAGCTACATAGCATCATGGGTATTAACAGCAATAAACCTAGACGTCATTGTGATGTGTATTTATACACTGACGCTTGTAGTAGTCCTTTGTTTATTCCTCGGCAAACATATCGTTTTCCCAAGAGCAACGAGTTTTTATTGTTGAACATTGTTTTTCCAGTTGTTCTTATGCACGTGTTGTAACGAATTTCGTAGGAATGACCTGGATGTGGCAGTGCCTAACATTTAGACAATAACGAGATTAATCGCCCGTTTTAGGGAATATGGATCAGCGCTTCTTGACAATGATGAACGTGATTGTTAGTTCCAGCAGGACAGTACCACATGTCACACATCTAATGAAACCAAGCAGATTTTTTGCGCGAGTTTTTTTGTAAGGGTATTATTTCTCAAGGATT